>NC_133307.1:5388887-5424809 GCF_012295235.1 Primulina huaijiensis
TAATAGGTGATAATATATTTCTGTTGGGTTCTTCTTCTCGCTTTGATCGTAGTCATGCTCTACTCAGATGGTCCTTGGTCTTTATTAAGGTAATCTGATAACACAAAATCTATTTTGGTGTAAATTTTACACTAAAATAGTACGATTTCTGCACCAAATACAACATCAGAAGCTGGGCAGGTGACAGCTTCAATCAATTGGGTAAAAAAATTAATTCCTTAAGGATCTTGATCGTATTATGCATTCTCAAGAGGCTCAAGAAAACCATGATCGAATCAATGCATTAGAGAAACAATTAGAAAGTTATCCGGACGGGAAGAACTTCAATGGAAACAAAGGTCCAGAGTGAATTGGCTAAAAATGGGAATTGAATTACTAAGTTCTTCCACTCCTCTTCCTCCATTCGACAAAATATTAACTTTATTAAGGGACTCATAAAGCCACATGGTGATTGGTGTACAGAGGGCGAGGTATGGCGGATATTACTTCTGAATATTTTGCTAATCTTTTTTCTTCCACTAGTATGTGGCATCCAGATATTGATGAGGTTATAGAATGTACTGATCCGGTGGTTGGGAATTATATGAATGATCTTTATGTGAACCTTTTTCAGCTGATGAGATTCGTAAGGCGGTCTTTGTTATGCATCCTACTAAGGCTTCGGGCCCTGATGGGTTTACCGCTCTCTTTTACCAGAAATTATAGCCTGTTATTGGCAATGACATCACTCAAGCAGCACTTATGATTTTTAACGAGCATGGTGATCTTAAAGGTTGGAATCATACCATTATAACTTTAATTCCTAAAGTTCGGGAACCATCATACTTGAAAAATTTCTGACCAGTCAGCTTATGCAATACGTGTTACAAAATTGTGGCTTGAACTATCACAAATCGGTTTAGGGCATGGTTGAACGAAACGGGAACGGAACGGCCAGAACGGGCGTTCCGGAACCGGAATGCAAGCAACCTTGACGAGGTTCCGGGGTGTGTAGGTTGATGGCTTGTATCGGCGTTTTATATACCGAAAACTGGGATTTAACGGCGGAACGGAACGGGGCACGCGGAATGGCACGGAACGGAATGGAAGGGATTTGTACAGCTGCGACAAGAACAAAAAATCTGTGTGTAATTTTGAGCACATGCATTGTAGGTTCTAATGCACGTATCTTTGCTTTCTAGTACAAATAATGCAATTTTGAGCACATGCATTGCGTGGCTTTTTGGACAGTTCACAGTTGCATGATGCTCCAAATAGTAGCACATGCAATCATGCGTTGTTGGACCTAAAGCACGTATCTTTCCTATAGATAGATTGAATTTTTCTCAAAACAATTAAAGGATTGCAGCTGGTGCCTGGTAGCTTTCTCCCTTTGATAACTCTCATCTCTCCGCCAGCATAAAAACAGCTTCGCCTCTATGGGAAGCTGCTCCGGCAGAAAAGTGCAACTGCCCAGAAAAGTTCAACTTCTCCAAGTAACGTTTCGAGATGCGAACGTACAAAGGCTTCACCATTTTCATGTACTTTTTCACCACTTCTTTTGTCAATTTTCTGTTTCCTGAGGTTGCTGTTGAATTACAATCTTATTGATTATTTCTTCGTTCATTTGCCGCCATGGTTACTCTTTGAGCTATTATATCTGGTAAATAAAGAGACAAAAAGCATTCTTACTTCCTCAGCTTTACACAGCAGGGACAATCTTGCATCGTCGCCACCGTACACCGTCGGTTATAGGTAAGCCAACCACTAACTTTAAATTTTTTTAGTTTATATAACTCAGTTTGTTTATTTTAAATTATTGTCTGAAATTTTAGACTTCGTATTTCGTATTGTTATTGACTATCCTATTTTTCTTCACTTTGCCTGAATATATATGGTCTAGCTCATATTGAATTTTGGGTTTTGTGCGTACGTGTATATATATTTGTGTGTGTGTGATTGTTCTAATGTTCATAAAAAATGGTAGTGAATAAATTTCGTTAGATTTGTGTGAATATATGTAGTTGGACTCGAAATATATATAAACTATAGTGAATTTATTACTTAATTATGTGTACATGATTATATTTTCTAAAATATAATATAAATATTATATCATCTAAATTGACTCAACGACTTTTATTAATAATAGTTTGGCTCAAATATTAATCCAAATATAAATTTGTATTATATAATTGTTAAAAACATATTCAAACATTCCTGAAAAAGAGAAAAAAACAACCAATTTTTTTCTAATTATATTTTTGTGCATTTAAATAAATATATACATTATTATATATTTGGTTTATTATTTTAAAATGCAAATCAGTTACACTTTTTTCTTGATACAATTTATCAATTTCTTTATTTTAAAGTGCAAATCAGTAAATCCTATGAACAATGGCTCCAAAACTCGATATTGGTTGGGAGTTTGGTAAATCCATCAGAGGTGATAGAAAGACAATACAATGCAAACTTTGTGGAAAAATTATAACAGGTGGAATTACAAGATTAAAGTAACATAGTGCTTATGTTGCTGGAAATGTTGAGTCATGCACTAAAGCTCCAAAAGAATTATCATTGATGTTCCGGAAACATCTTCAAGATACTAAGAACGAGAGAAATTTAATCAAAAAAAGAAAGAAATTTCTATTAATGCAATTCAACAGAGCATACATGGACTCGATAATTGCAGTGACAGTGGAGATGATGATAAATTTGATAATACCTATGAAGAAACTTTAAAAGATATGGAAAATAGGGCATTGCGAAAAGAAATGAAAGAAAGTCGTAGAACAAGAGCATTTGAGGAAGATATGCAAAACCAATATGGTTCAGGTAAATAAATATTTTATTTTTATAGTTGATGCATATCCGATATGGTTCAAAATTAATGTATCATTTTAAAAACTTATTTTTAATGGAGTAATATAAAAATTCTGATTAGATTATATTATTTAATTTCAGGAAATGTTGGTGGTAGTTCATCATCACCAAGTGCAAATCCCAATTTAAGAAAACAGATGACTCGTAGCTTTAGCGTACGAGAGGGAGCTCAGTTACCAGCGAAAGAGATTGATTCTTACATGTTTTCATCAAAACGAAAGAGTATAAAAAATTGGTTTGCTCCTGAAAAGGTCAAAGATGTTGGGAAGGCTATTTCAAAATGGTTTATATACAATGCAATTCCATTTCATGCAGCAGATAGTGGTCCATACTACCAAGCAATGATTAATACCATCGCAGATGTTGGACCTGGAGTACAAGGTCCTTCGGGACGTCAAATAGGTGGTGTTTTCCTGGAAGAGAAGGTAGAAGATATCACTATATATTTGAATACATTAAAATCCAAATGGCCAAAATATGGATGTACAATAATGTGTGATGGTTGGAGCACACGCAACAAGCATCCTATCATTAATTTTATGATATACTGCGATCCCAACATGATATTTCATAGTTCAATGGATTGCACAAACAAAAGAAAGACAGCCGATTTTATATTATCTCTTTTGAATAATGTTATTGACGATATTGGAGAAGAAAATGTTGTACATGTGGTTACAGATAGTGAAAGTGCAAACAAAGCTGCTGGACAAAAATTGATGATTGAAAGACCTCACATGTTTTGGTCACATTGTGCTGCACACTGCATTGATCTTATGCTTGAAGATATTGGTAAGATAACAAAGGTAAAGAGGTGCATTGATAAAGCAAAGCAAATAACAAGTTTTATATACAATAGTGACAAAATCGTGAACTTAATGAAAATCTACACAAATGATCGTGAATTTTTGAGACTTGGAATCACTCGCTTTGCTACTGAATTTATTTCTTTAGAAAGTCTCGTCCGGTATTGTCAAGATTTGAAGAGATTGTGCACTTCAGTTGAGTGGCATGAGTACAACAATACAAGCAAGAGAAGAAAAGATGTCGAAAGAATTACAGCGATCATATGGGACACAAAATTTTGGAAGTCGGCTCGTGATATATGCACAGCAATGGAACCTCTCGTCAAAGTTTTGAAGTTGGTTGATCAAGACAATAAGCCAACGCTGTCGATTATATATGAAGCAATGGATAGAGCTAAATTATCTATAAAAGAACGTGTGAAAGACTGGCAATTGTACTGGGATGTGATTGATGAGCGTTGGTATAATCAATTACACCAACACCTATATGCTGCAGGTAAAATTAGATTATATTTACAAAAAAATAAATCCATTGTTGTGGTTATCGTTATATAATTTTATATTTGTGTGTTTTTAGCATATTTTCTCAATCCAATGCTCCAATATTCTGGAACCTGTGTTTACACTGATGAAGTAAGATGAGGATTGAAGACAGTAATCAAAAGACTAGAGCCCTATTTAAATACACAAGCTGCAATGATTAATGAGGTATGATATTTATAAGTTTTGCTTAACATATGTTATATCCAGTATACTATAGTTTTTATCAAACATGTTTAACAGATTAAATTGTTTACTGAACAAATTGGAGAGTTTGGATCCCCACTTGCAAAAATGGCGGTTAAAAAAAGTCTTCCAGGTTTGAATTTCTTTATGTTTTTTCAAAGATATTAAAGTTATAAAATATATATCATATGTTTCATTTCTCAGCTAAATGATGGAATGAGTATGGTGAAGAAGCTCCCCACCTAAGAAAACTTGCAATTAAAGTTCTTAGTCAAACATGTTCATCTTCTGGTTGTGAGAGAAATTGGAGCACATAGTCTTTAATACATACTAAGCTTCGCAATCGTTTGGCGATTGAAAAATTACATAAATTGGTATATGTCCATTACAATATGCGGTTAAGAGTACGAAATTTGATGCAAAAAAGTGGAGATGATGATTACTATAGTTCTATAGATCTTGATCACATATTCAAAGATGATGATATTTTAAATGAATGGACTAGAGATAATGAACCCTCTGTGTTGCAAGACGATGACTTAGAATGGTTAGATCAAGGTCATGAAATATCAAATGCCCAAGAGAGCAACAAGAACAAAAACAATGAGGGCACCTCAAGATTATCAAAAGGAAAAGAAATCATATTAAATGAAAGTGATGAAACTGACAATGACGATAAAAGTGACGAAATGATTGAAACGTCTGCCTTTCTTTTGCTTAAAAAGTACTAGAAATTTTTTTTTTAAAAAAAACCTTACATAACATCGGCCGAACCATGCACATTTGCATAAAAATATTTTAGAACCATCTTAAAATTAAAACAACCAACTATATATTTGAGAAATACAGCCCATACTATAATCTCTCAAAAACCTCTCAAATCATAAATATAAGTCATAAAATATCTTTAACAAAATCTTAAAAATCATAAATCATAACTAGTGCGGAAAACTAGCGTCGGTCCTCGGGTTATGTGCACTTTCAGTCCAGCAAAGTCAACCATCAAGATCTCCCTTAACATATTCATAATCAATAGCACCTGCATCAATCACACCTAGTGAGTCTAAAGACTCAACATGTCATATCGTTGATAACAAGTAATACATAATATAGATCACATGCAACAGTGAAAAATACTTGTACTTAAAATATCGTTTTCATGAAGATGCATAAACTTTAAAAACATTTTCATGATCCTTTTTGCATAAAAATTTTCATAAACATATTCATGTCATCCTCAACATATTCATATACATATTATCATCGACATATACGTATTCCATTTTCTTTTCGTTGAATTCAGATCGTTTCGTGTTCATCTACGTCTACGTCTACGTGTTGGGCGATGGATCCATCTACATGTAACCACAGTACTGGGCGGCGGGGACACCAGCAACACTCTCACCGGTCAACTGGGCCTTGGCCTTACGTATTAACATATTATCGTATACATATACATATCCGTATCCAAAGAAACACGATCGTCGGGCTCCCACTGGGACCATAACCCTCACGAAATTTCCAACATATCATCGTATTAGTCACAATTACTTCACTTCTTTCAACATTTCATATTATCATCACTTTATAAAAATCATGCATTTAATATCCTTTTCTTTTCAAAAACAAGCATGCAACATATCTTTTAACGTTATCGTTTCCTCATAAAAATCCATAAATATTTTAAAAGAAACCTTTCAACACATAAAAATCCATAAATCTTTTAAATAAACATTTCAACATCATAAACATTTAAAATATGCTTTTAAATCTCAAATATTTTAAAAAAAATTAACATATTAAATCATAACCTTATAAAATAACATTTTGACATAATAAATCGTAAACATTTCAAATCCATGTCATAAAAATTCATAAAAATTTGAAATAATCATATTAGCACAAAAAACAGCATTCAGGGCACTGTCATGACGTTAACTAATTTTTAGGTGTAAAATGACCGTTTTACCCATATACGTAAAATTTCCGGTTTTTGACATTTTCTTAATTTCCTTGACTATAAAATGTCCCAAATAATTATTTAAGCTTACATGAATTTTCTCATATTTTTATTTAGCTTAAATCGAGGTCTTTTAATTTAATATTTAAATAAGACGTATTACTGCGTTTTAATCCCGAATATAAATAAACCTTAATATAAAATTCCCAAATTATAAACTTAGACTTTTAATAATTATTTACTCTTAAATATAATTTTTCATAATTTTATAAAGCTTAAATTAGGCGTTTCAATTAACTCGTTAATTAGCGTTTCGTGCGGCGATTAAATCCCGAATAAATCCAAAACTCAATATTTTGATCCCAAATTTTTAATATAACCTTTTTATGATTTATTCTACCCTTCCAAGTCATGAGCCACACACGTGGACCCATGGATTCAACTTTTAGTTCTTAAATCTCGTTTTGGACCCTTAACCGAACACACCGAGCCATCTCCTAATTTACTCGAGCCACCCCCGAGCCACATTGAGCCAAAACCTAGCCAACCCCCCTAGGGACCCTACTGTCCAAGCCCAGCCCGAAAACCAGCCCTGGACCGCTCCAAAAACCTACTGAAACTTGCCCCAAAATTCTACACGTGTGTGTGTGACTCCTACCCTTCACCAAGACTCCTAGCCAACTAGGACACCTCCAGCGGGTTAACCCTCGGCCCAACCTGACCCTGACCATCCCTAGACCAAGTCCAGACCAAACCCGGACCAGCCCAGCCCCTGGAACCTGCACAGCGAGCCACCATACCAAGCACAGCAGCAATGTGCTACCTTGCTTCTCAAGCTCCCTGCGTTTGGCTCGAGCCACGTCGAGCCACCCTGCACCAACCCACGACCCAACCCTTGGACAACCTCACTTGACCCTGATGGACCAGCCTGGCTCGCGCCCAGGCCAGCCGCAAGCCTAACTTTCCCGCTGCGCACCGAACCCCTCATGGGGGAGAGTCCTAGTTCACTAGGACTCTTCCCTAGCCACTACCTTGACCCCTAGCCGCCCTAGGACCCAACCCAGCCCTAGACCGAGACCACCACTACCCTTGGACGAGCCCTGGACAAGCCCTAACAGCCCATGCCAAGAAACGAGCCACTTGACTCTTGTGCAACCAAAATACCCACGGTTCCTTCTTAATTGATGCCTACAGTTTTCCAGCTTTTGTTATTCACGTTTGCAGCTTATTTGGTGCGTTTCTAGGACCCTAAACTTTGTGTAAAACACCCTTAATCCATCCCCTAACCATGGCAGCCCCTTGACACAAATTAAACATGATTTTTGAACCAAAACACAAGAGTTTAACACACACATATGCATAGTTACGAAAATATCATGATGTGCAATTTGTTTTCATTCAAAACATGTTCAAATAAATATTATGGTGTGATAGATGAGTGAAGGAAAGAATATGGCGTGCCTTTGTATATTTTACGCACGAAAACGAAGCGATGATGCGAAGAACGACGACGTAGACACCTAGGCTGAATTTTTCTTCAAAAGACCGAAGCTTTTCTAATTGTGATGTGTGTGTCGTGTTGCTGAGGGGAAAGAATTTGTATTGTGAAGGGGTGTGGGGCGTGGGGTTTTTGTGGGGTTATGGGTAGGTTTAGAATATTATATAGTTAATTAAAAACATTAATCAAGCTTAAGACCATTAGGAGGTTAATTAGGTCCATTAGTGCTTAATTAAAACATTTAAAATAATTTTGCTTAAATAAGTTTGTGAATTTATTAGCCGGGTTGCCAAAACGTTCGTATTTTTGTTGAAAAACCAACACCGATAAAATTTACGTTCTGGCGTATAAAATCACCTCAAAACCCCTTATTTTTAAAAAATATGAAAAAGCATCACCCATGTATTAAATAATTAAAAACAACTATTTAATAAAAATATTTTACATTTTTCAGCCCTCGGTCTCCGTTCCTCGATCGCAACTCAAATAACCTTTAAAAATACATTTTAATGCATTCATGTAGAAAAATATATTTTAAACATGTAAATATGCACAACCTAATTAATTTATGCAATTAAACCATTTTAATTAAAATACCAAGAATTTAATAATTGCATGCATGTGGTTCGCATGGATTTTTAAATTTTCGGGGCGTTACAATGATGATAGTGGTGATAGGAACAATCGGGAAAGTGGCAAAAAACATGGAGATGCTGATCAAGCATGTCAAGATGATCAATATGATACTGGCATGTCATGGGCACGGGGGAAAGAGAATTATTATGCAACACAAGACACTGATCATGGGTATCGTCCTGGGATAGAAGAACGTCGCTTTTTAGCAAGTTTGACAGGGTTCTCGAGTGCTGAAGATGATGAACATTTTAGTGGATCTTCAGATTCATATATGCGTGTTGAAGAGAAAATAAAAAATTGGGCTTGGGAGGTCACCATCAATTTCAGTTTGGAGATGATTCGAGAAATTACCATTGGAGCTCTCAAGATTTTGGTCGTGGTGCCATTTGATATAATGAACCAGACTTTGGGTATTCTCATGATTATAGCACAAGACATTATTTATCATCTCATGATTATGGATCGTCTCAATACACCGGTTCTAGGAATAATCAATTTGAGAGATTTTCTAAGGGTTCGCTTGGTTTGTAGGACGTGATAGTTGAATGATTAATAATTTGATTGATAAATGTTTGATAGGATAAGATATCTAATTTGGGTTGTATATAAGATCATGTGTTGTGCAAATTTAAGAAGAGTGATAAAATCATGACAAACTTGTTAATGACCAAAATACCCTTAAATGTTATATTTTAATTTATTTGCCATAACTGTTCACTTCTCCCCTAAGCTACTGTCTGTTTCCCAAAAAATCTGACGGGAAATGAAAACCCTATCCACATTGTTCTTCCTTCAAGATCGTAAGGCGAGGTTAGATCCGTGAAAGATATGAACCGAAGATCCACCGGTAAGCATGAACATGGTGTTCTCGTTTATTTTTTTTTACAGGTGATCTAAAAAATTATATCTACAAAATTGTTCATCACTCGATAGTTTTCCTCAGGTTTATCTACTCTGAAATATGTTATGCATGAGATACAAAATCAATAATCACACATAGCTTCAAAGCTGTACTTTCTCGAGTTTTACCTTCGAATAATCTTCAAATTTCTATAGATCGGACTTAGAAATGAGGATTTTTGGTTCACCACTTTCCATTTTTAAGCTACTGTGCAGCCATCGGTTCTTCAGAAGAAAGAAGGACAATGGCGTGTCCGTAGGCCACTTGCAATTTTTTATTTTACAAACAGTGGTATTTTGGTCAATAAACTTTACGAGTGCAGCCGGATAAATATTATCCACATTGAATGCAAGGATTTATTCTCCAAGGAAAACAGTAAAATTTGTCTAACTAATAGTCAATATCAAATATATAAATGAAAGCAAACAAATGATTACTAAACAATCACACCTTAATAATGCTTACCAAACTGGGCCTAATAGTGGCCGAAATAGATATCATAATCCTCAAGCACCAGCAGCCACTGGTATTAGACATGATGGTCATTGTTCTATATCTTCAAGTGAGGCCAGTAATTCTTTTGGACATCAAGAATTTGGAGACTACTATCGTCGTGACGATACATTATTAAATTCTCCCTCATTACACTATATACATTCAGTTTCAAATCCACTATTCAATGCATGTCCACTAGGACAATTTAACACTGGTTTATATCAGCAACCATATGGTGGAGATCAATTTTCTCAACTGAATCCCGAAGAAGAATACACTAATGATTTTGTTCCTCCACGTCATTCCTCATGGTATTAGTCTCGATGATATAACATTTACAGGTACCTTTCTATATAAATGTTTGTTTTCATCAACTTATATTTCATTTCTCATTGTTATTTTATTATTATATGATATGAGTAATTTAATAAGCTTAACATTAATTTCACTAGGAACATTGGAAAGCAAAGCACATCGGTTGATGTGAGATGGTGAATCTTGAGTCTTCTTCCCGCTGCATCCATCAATGAAAGACTAATAAATAAGAGACCGCAAGTCAACTATTTCTATTGACAAATTTTCATTAAAAGTATGAAAAAAACTAAGTTAATTATAAAATATTTCTATTTTAATTGATGTTAAATAATTTATAGCACCACTTTATATAAGATTTGATGCTTATTATTAGTCCATCATTCTAAATTGATTCAAATTTGTGCGAACTTATATATATCCAATCGAAAATATTTTAAAGTTTTAATTAATTAAATACAAATAATTTTTAATAGTATATTTAATTTTTGATATGGTTGGAAATATTTTAAATATAATGACGATATAATTTTGTTCAATAAATTGTTAATAAAATTTTAATTTCTTATTTACATCAAATAGTCTATTTAAATGATATTTATTTTAATTTTCATATTTCTAAATATTTTCCAAAATTTTTAATTTTTTTAATTTACAATATTTTTTTAAAATACCCGTTCCGCGACCGTTCCGTGAAATTTCATTGTAACAAGAACGGTAGCAGGGGCAATTGCAAATATGGCCTCCCCACAACAAAATTTTAAGGTCAAAGGCCTCATATAGTTTTTTTTTGTTCAATAGGCCTTCTTTTAATTAAAAGTTAGTGAAAATATTAATTAATAGTTAATCTAAATACTAATTAATAGGGTTTGTGGGCCAATTGAAAAAAACCACCCAAATCAAATGTAAGGTTCACATCTCTCTCTTCCTCTCTTCTCTTCATTTCTTCCTTCCATCACATCTTGCCTTTTTTTCTCCCATTTTTATCATTCTCCATCTTCATTTCATTTCTAACTTTTTTAACCTCTTCATTTTCTCTTCTCCAAAAAAATATAAATTAGAATCAAATATTAATGACATTTTCATTTTCATGCAATACATGTTTTCATAGGATCATTGGAATATCAGTATAAGGTATTTTATTTGGCCATTTATGTTTTCATGTGTGTGGATTATCAGCTACTCAAGTAATTTGATTTCTCATTCAGTTTGTTAAAACATTTATTTCAGTCGGTTAAATTATATATTTCAGTCGGTCAATAGCATTCCGTCGGTCGGTTAAATCATATATTACAGTCATTCGGTCGGTTAAATCATATATCACAGTTGCTTAATATCATTCAGTCAGTAGGTTCATATTCAGTAGGTTGAAACATTTATTTTCGTAGGTTAAGTTATGCATTGCAGTCGGTCAATATCATTCAATCAGTCGGTTATAGTTATATATTTCCAACTCCCTTACATCCATTATTTATATTTTTTTTCAAATTTTGTGGACAGCGATATGATTCAAATCTTAATTAATTTTGATGGTGAATGGAAGGTTGATGGTGAACATAAATATTCATGGTGTGATGGAAGTAATTCGGGATGGCATGCTATATCTATTGATGATAGTAATTTCAGTATTGAAGATGTTGAAGATGCAATTTTTGAGACACTTCATTTGGATAGAAATTATATGGTATTGAAGCTAAGTTACTTGCCGAAATTTGAGGCATGTAATCCAAGGCCTATATATAAAAAGCTCAAGAGCATTGACGACATATCTGTCTTTTGGCGTTTCAAATGTTAGACCTTTGCTTCATGTTGAAATTATCAAAACAAGTGGCTTTGCAACAAGTTACGAAAAAACTGTCAATGCTAAAGATCTTGAAGTTTGTAGAGATCATAATGATGAGATGGTTGACAATTGTGAAACTGAAGTATATGGTGGTAATGAGAGAACATGTGATGAATATTTTGATGGAGTATTTTTTGAGAATGACTTAGACAATGAAATGAATGAGCATGAGAATGGGGTGGATGAAATAACAAGTATTGATAATGTTGTAACAGAAATTGTTGTGAACGATGAGAATCGTGTTAAAGAGCTTACATTGTGTACAACACATAATACACAAGTTGAATTTTCTTATCTTGAACAAGATGTGCAAGATTCTACATTATTAGCCACAGTAGGAGATGCTGAATAGAATGTGACTTATTCTTTTAATGATTTGTCTAATTTTTTTGTCGGTCAAGAGTTTGAGAGTAAAGATGAATTTCAAACAGAATTGTTTAAGATTTGTTTAAATGCGTCCTTTGAAATAAATGTTCAAAAATCCAACAAAAAAATTTATGATGTTAGATGTGTTACACCGAGTTGCAATTGGAAAATACGTGCATCACAAATAGAGAATTCATCACGATTCTCTATACGTGTTTATCATAACACACATACTTGTGACCTTTCATATCGGAGGAAAATGCATCGACAAGCAACATCAGACTTTGTAGCAAAGATTTTGGTTGAAAATTTTAAAGGACAACTCAGTTTGCCTGAACCAAAAACCATTATTACAATGATACAAAATAAAGATGTTGAAATTAGTTACTTCAAAGCATGGAGGGGAAGACAACTTGCTTTGGATAAGTTACTTGGCAGTCCTGAAGAGAGTTATCTAATTATGCCTTCATATTTTTACATAATTGAACAAGTGAACAGAGGCTCGAAAACTGATTTGGTGACAGATTCAACGGGTAAATTTAAATATATGTTTCTAGCATACGGGACATGCATTGATGGATTTCGTAGAATGAGAAAAATTATATCTGTCGATGGAACATTTTTAAAATGCAAATATAGAGGTTGTTTACTTGTTGCTACAGTCCAAGATGGTGACTTTCATCAATTTCCTATAGCATGGGCCATTGTTGACTCTGAGAATGATGATTCATGGACTTGGTTTTTGCAGAAGTTGAAGGAGTTTATTAATGATGATCCTAACTTGGTAATCATTTCTGACAAACATATTTCTATTATTAATGTTGTTCGTACTGTATATGAGCATGCATCACATGTACATTGCTCGTGGCATCTTTCACAGAACCTTAAAAGAGTGTCTGGCGGAAAAGGTGGGATTGATTTGTTTATGAAAACAACATATGCATACAAAGTGTATGAATTTGATGAGTTGTACGGATGTTTGAAAGAGAGGTATCCCAACATTGCATCGTATCTTTAAATGCATTCATCTCCTGACAAATGGTCTAGAGCTTATTCCCCTGGTGCTAGATACAATATAATGACGACAAATGGGGTAGAGTCAATAAATGCAAAACTTAAGTCTGAAAGAGAGATGCCTATTGTAGCATTGTTGGATGCAATTCATAAATTAACTTCAAAGTGGTTCAACAAGCATCGAAATGCACCAGGTTCAGCTACGACGACTTACTCCATCGACAGAGGCTATCTTGAGAGCTAATTTTACATTGTCACAACGTTTAAAAGCATCTCAACTCAATGCATTTGAGTATCAAGTATACGGTGATGGGAAGGATGAAGTTGTTAATTTATCTGATAGATCTTGTAGTTGTCTAGTGTTTCAAATTGATAAAATTCCATGCGCTCATGCAATTGCAGCAATTTATGGGGCAAAATTAGATTTGTATGACTTTTTCTCGCCCTATTACTCATCACAAATGTGGGCCCTCGCTTATGCTGATACCATATATCCGGTGCCCATTGCAAATGAATGGAACATTCCAGATCATATTAAATACAATGTACTTCTCCCGGATGTCAAGAGGAAACGTGGTACAGCACAAAAGGAAAGAATTCCTTCTATTGGGGAGTTTGGTCGCAAGCGAACTAAAAAATGTGGTGTATGCCATGAATCTGGCCATTGCCGAAAAAAATTCCCTAAGAGATAGATTGATGTGTAGACGAGTTGTTCAATTTTTTGTTTACGATGTTGTATTTGTATGTTGATTAGTTTTTGTCAAGTTTGTTGTATGAACAGGTTGTGCATGCAGATATAATTTGAATTGTCATTTAGTGGTTTAATGCATATATATTCGGTATGTTCAATGTGTTTAATCAGTCGGTTAAACGTATATATATATGTTGATTCAATGTTTTTAATCAGTCTGTTGCTGAATATATTTCAGTCGGTTCAATGCAAATATATTTCAGTGTTTAATCATTCAGTTTATGCATATATTTCAGTCAGTTCAATGTGTTCAATCAGTCAGGTAATGCAAATATATCAGTCGGTTCAATGTGTTTAAAATCAGTTGGTTTAAAAGCATACATTTCAATTAACGTATAGCGTTTCAGTGGGAGACACTCTTTATTTCGGTCGGTTATACCATACATTGCGGTCGGTTATACCATGTATTTCTGTCACTTCTGCGTGTTTAATCATTTGGTTAATGTAAATATATCAGTTGGTCAAATTTAAAATCAATCGGTATAATCACTAAAGGTCATATAACTCTAATAGTCTATCTGATAGTCAGTATAATCGACTGAAATTGTATGTTATATATAGAGTATAGTTAGTATACCATACATTGCGGTCGGTTATACCATATTTTAGTCGGTTAATGAAACTTTAGTTGGTTTAGTTTGTTTAATCAGTCAGTCAAAGCATATGTTTCAGTCGGTTATTAAAAGATTTCAGTTGATTCAATGTGTTTAATCAGTCGGTCAAAGCATATGTTTCAGTGGGTTATTAAAAGATTTCAGTTGGTTCATTGTGTTTAATCAGTCAGTCAGAGCATATGTTTCAGTCGGTTATTAAAATATTTCTGTTGATTCAATGTTTTTAATAAGTCAGTTAATGAATATAATTTAGTCGGTTAAAAAATATATTTTGACATTTGGATTCTTGAACTCATCTAATCGCTTGAACATACTTAATACTCCATCTTCAATCACCATCAAAGTTGTACGATCGAGTATAGTTACTAAATCAATCACATATAGAGTATAATTATTAAATATCATATAACTCTAATGGTCTATCAGAGAGTCAGATGATTTATAAAGTTGAAATGACATTCTCATCGTTTAATCAGTCGTTTAATGAATATATTTCAGTTGAAATTTCGAGAACAAAATTTTTATAAGGAGGAGAGATTGTAATACCCCGAATATTTCTAATAGCTTGTATGTGTGTTTAATCAGTCGGTTAATGAATGATATTTCAATAAGTTCAATGGGTTTAATCGGTCGATTATTGCATATGTTTCAGTCGGTTAAAAAATATTTCAGTTGGTTCTGTGTGTCATGCCCCACGGACGGGTTGGTCGACATCGGCGTTGCTCTCAAATTTTCGTTCGGGTTCTCACACTGTGGGTTTTATCCGTCGGTTAATTCATATGTTTCAATCGATTAATAAAATATTTCAGTTGGTTCCGTGGGTTTTACAAGTCGGTTAAATCATATGCGTCAATCGATTAATAAAATATTTCCATCAGTCGATTAATAAAATATTTCAGTTGGTTCAATGGGTTTTATCAGTCGGTTAATGAATATGCTTCGTCGGTTAATAAATTATTTCAGTTGGTGCAACATGAATTTCAGTCATTCCAACACACCCACAAAATCATTCATAAAAAATATCATTCAACCATACATCACTTCGACAAACCCATTTCAAATCTATTACATTTGAGAGACCATCACATCAACATAAATCCGAGAGACTCACATCATACAAAATCATTGCAACTTTATAAAATCCATTCACGCCGTTCTACTGATGTTGCTAAATTTTTCTATATGAATTCACAATCTGATCATTCAATGAATGTGGAGACTGCTGAGACAACTCCACCTCAAATGTCTTGATCATTCATGCACCGCAATCAGAACTGTAAAATAAATTATTTTAAACTCATAAAAATATATCGAGATCAAATTATATAGTCGATCGTGTATTCTTTTTTAAAAAAATCCGAAAATTCATAAACATACCTGCTGGCATTTTGCGGAAAATCTTTGGGCCGTTCTACTGTCCAAATGTCTGGAATCTTGACCTTGCAATAATGTAGAAGATGTTGAACTACATCTTCTGCCGGCTCAATATAAACATTCATTTCATCATCTGTGTAGCAACTATGATATCAATCATACATAGTAATGATTCCATCTTTTACGTTCACTACAACTGCTACCCAATGTATAGGCAAATTTAATGGAATCAATATGAAAGATGCATGGGCCCATGGTACTGAACTCCAACGACGACAATATCCATCAACATAGCGAAATAAATTCTTCCACTTGCTATTTTCAAAATCATCAGGAGCATTACGATATGTGAAGACTATATCTTGAGAAAATTGTGGATCCATTATGGCAACATCCTGTTTTACCAAATGTGGGTATGTCTTCTGCAACACAGATAGACCGTGCATGATCTCTTGTATGTGCTGCACATGTTGGAAGCATGTTATATATATAATATTATGTTTAGAACATAAATAGAACACAAAATCTTACTCACGCTTTGATCGAGCCAGTGCCTCGGATTGAGAAGGTCCGTAAACCACGACTTGTAATATGATCCAAACACACCTGCTTTAAATAGATCATTCAATCTACTTATTTCTTTAGTAACAGTTGGCAATAATTTCTTAATGGAAACACATTGCACCGGTTCACATGAACCATTGTAAGGACCGGTATAACCAAGTGCTGCCAAAGCAGGTGTCTCGGGTAGCTGTACATATGGAGAGCGACAAAATTGAGATTTCGTACTCTTCCGAGCATCTACATATGTAATGCATGTGTTTTAGATATTAGTACATATCGTCGAATCATAATTCCAAAAAAATAAGAATAAAGTACAACACATACCCTTGTGAGCTACGAGAGATGGTGTGATTTCCTGTGGTAATGGCTTATCGTTAACAAACATAGTTGTTACATCACCAGCACCAACTAGGCTAGCATGTGCAGCTTCTTTATCACCACATTCAATGATAGAGGTCTTTTGTGGCTCACCTACAATTAAAATAAAGTATTGTATCATAATAAAATAAATTATTATTTCAAATATATAATTTACAAATACTTAACACATATTACTATTCTTTTTCTTGGACCGTGCGTAGAAAATAATCCGTTCTCCAAATCGTTGTCGTTTGGTGGAAGGTGGCTCATCTACGATTCAACAAATAAATCAAGTTAAATAAAATATGTAAACGTTTAAATTAAAATTTGAAAATCAAGCGTACGATGATGGGTGGCGTTGTTAAGTGGATCAAACACTTCTTCCTCTCGGCTCATTCATTCATTCAAGTCTCAATTGACAGAAGTTACCTCTTTGACTGGGTTATCTATGATTTAACAAATTAAATATCATTAGTGAAATAAAAAAGCATACCACAAACTGGATTTAAAAGAAAATATACCAAGATGTGTAAGAGGAGATATGAATGGTTCAACAATCGCCTCTTGCCCAAGAGTCACTCCTTGATTGGAAACAGCTGTCCCTGGCTCACCTACAATTAAAAAAAACATATTATTATAATCAGATATATAATTATCTCTAACATTTTAAAACTCACATGGCTTACATTTTTCATGGGTCTTCTTTTTCTTAGATTGTGTAAAGACAGTGTTTGGTTCATCCAAACGTCTTTTGGATGAATTTGAAATGTTCAAAACTTCCATTATACGTGCAAGTTTGCTATCCAAATTTGAAATCATATCTTTCAACTCCACAAAGTTTCTGTCCACGTGCTCTTGTAAAGCTTTAACTTGTCCACTAGTATCTGATTTGCCTAGGACATCATCTCGTTCGACTTGATGGGATTGTTTTTCTAGTGCTTTGTTGGCTGGACAAAGTTTAGAAGACCTCTTCGACTTATTTTTGGGACAAAGTTTCCTTTCATGGACATCTTCTTTGGATTGAATGGTCTCTTTAGATTCACAAAGAGTGGGATTCTTAGTGCAGTACACAGATTTTCCCTCCAACAACAATGAATTAATATAGGACAAATGAGAATATGTACAAGAATCTTCAATGAAAATATTTCTAATATAAGAAGCAATAGATTCTTGATCTGTAGGTGACAAAATACTCCTAACAATCTGTAAATTTAATATATTTAAATTAGTAATACACAAATAGAAAATATATTAATAAAACTAAATTATATGTTAAATACACTAACCTTTTTACCACTCTTTGATGCATCTAAAATGTCGATATATCTAGGAGATCTTTTTTTTGACCAGTTGTTGGAAATCCATTGGCACATGCGTGGAAGAGATGTATTGTCTCCTTCTCTTTGTTTCGTAAAACGCTCTCCAATACCACGAACGCATTCGTATGCAAGAATCTAAATGCAAAAATTATAAAACACATATAATCAACCATATTCGAATCATATGGAAAAATGCAAAAAAAAAATTTATTACCTGTAGCGGATTGATTAATCCAACCATATCATGGGTTCCATTGTTCGAAGACTTACCGTTTTTTTTTTTTTTTTTTTTTTTTTTTTTTTTTTTTTTTTTTTNCTTTGAAAGCTATTGTACCCCAAGGGTACTTATTAAAAACATCAAAATCATCAATCAGGCTAAAAATCTCTTTATCAACTTGAGGATTCTTAACTGGAGCTATAGGACATAGTACACCACAGACGAAGTACAAACAAGTCATCTTCACTCTCTTTATACTCAACAACTCATCCACACTTTTCAAATCTTTCAACTTCATTTCAACTTCCTTAACAGATACTTTATCATTACCTTGAAAATATCTATCACAAAAGTCTGAAACTTCTACTACTTCATCAAGAAAATTATCAGAACAATCCAACCCTGTTATATATGCATACTCCATTCTAGAAAACCTGACTGGTCTATCATTTACAACAAACCACATTTCATCATCGTCTGTTGCATACACTTGTCTCATCACCATAAACCATAAAATCTGACTAGATAAATTATAATTCGCAGCATACTTAATCAGATTGCCAAATTGTGTGTTTTCAACCATGAAGTCCATGTCCTACTCATTCAAGCAATCTAATATAAATTCACTGACTTTTTGATATTTGGAATGTACACTTAACTTGCAATTAAAATACTTCTCATCTGATAGTTGAGATTGAAGATTAACCTGAAAAAAAAATTAATCAAGTCAACTAGTAGTATCAATAAATTAAATACTCAATTATGTGAATTCATGAAATTTATATGAAATTTAAAGAGCAATACAAAAAATAAATATTTTTCAAAACAAAAATGAACATACCCAAATCTTTTGTGCAACCATCTCCGACATTCTTCGTTCTACCAACAAGAAGTTTCAAAGAGAAGAGATCTTGATCGAATAAAAATAATCAACTTCAAAATTCATAGATTACATGAAATCTTTTATATTAAAAAATTGAGACAAAGTCAATCAATAATATCAACAACTCAATCATTCCAATAACAAAAGAATTATGCTATACTTAATAACAATATGTAAACTTTTGTTTTAAATCATTATTTAACTAATATGAATTGCTATTGATACTGTATCAAGTTCTTGATAATAAAAAAAATTTAAAATCAACTTCAAAATTGATAGAGGAAATGAAATATTTGATATAAAAGAAGTTGAAAGGTTAGGAAATTCATCTCCTGCAAGATTCCAATTCATCCATAAACAAATAAAATAAAAAACGGAATAACCATCTATTACCTATCAAGTGTTTCGAAGTTCAAACTTCTATCTATCATTAATGGATGCATTTAGCTCCTAACATTTTCTGAAGCATTATGATGGTGAGGTAGGAAAACATATCTGTAAATTTAGCATTGTAAATTCTCAACTATCTAAAGAAGTATGAAAACAAATCCAAACTTGAATTTTCAATTCTCAAACAATTCCAACTTTAACTCACTAGCCCAATAGATGTTTAAAATTATTTTATGCAAACATTCATTTCAAAAATGACAAGCAGTAGCTCAACTATTTTTCTCTTTTTCAAGTGATGATATTTTTTGGGATAAATGAGGAAGATATTAGAATAATAAATTTTGAACAGATTTCTAACACAAAAATATCACAAACTATGCAACAAAAATGAGAGTTTATGCAACAAAAATTAGAGTTTGACCTAGTGTTTACCATTCAAATATATGGTTTATGACTGAGGAATTCAAACGCAATCGAGAAATCAATCTGCCCAATCCATCGTCTTCTGTGCTTTTGAGAAGAAATGAGAGTCTAAGAAATAAAACGAGAAAACTGGCACGTCTTTTGGAAGGAACGTGAGCTGTTGAAGGAAGGGGAAGAGATCTTCTTTTCTGTTTAAGCGTTTAAATATTTTTTATTACTTAAATAATGGTTTTAAATTAGTTAAGAAAAAGGTAAATTGGGAATTTGACAAACAAGGGCCATTTTCTTAAATGAGATTGTGTGAAGGTCTATTTTTCTAAATTTTCCAACGTAGCATCCGTTTCGATCTCCGCGACCGCGACAGCAAACCATGGTTTAGAGCTGTAATCGCCAAAGTTATTGATTCTAATCAGAGTGTGTTTATTCCATGTTAGGAATTATATTGTGTTCGACAGATACCAAAAATAATAAAAATATCATACTAGGATGTAAAATCACGAATTTGTGTTTTATCAGAATTAAGTATTGTGCCAGATGTTACAACATCTCGGACAACATGCAGCGGAATATTAAATTTTATAACATAAATCGACTTTAAATAAATAAACAGACAAGATTAAATATGCACAAGTATAAATACTTGTGCGGTGCCTTATGGCAAAAATTAATCACTAGAAAACCAAATCGTTTACACAAAAACCTATCACTAGTGATTATTACGAAAATCAATTTTCTCAATACTTTGAGAAAATAAAGCTTTCTAAAAACAAATAACCAGAATAAAAACTAAAACAAGAAAACAAAACGTGATGCCAAAAGGGAATCCACGAAAATGATCTTCAGCCAACTTCGTTAAGGATGTTGTCTGCAGATGTTCCCAACATTCAAGGCAACACCCGATATCTGCACTCTTCAAATTAGCAACGCCTTTTTAGTATATTTTTCTCTGACATCCCACGGCGTGCACAAGTGCATGTATATGTGTATGATTAAGAGGGAAGTGAACACCACGAAAATCTCCCACTAAAAACTCCCACGAAAATCTCTCCACCACGTAAAACTATCTCCACGAAAATCCTTTCACTAAAAACTCCTCACGAAAATCTCCATGAAAAATAACTCTTCTCTCTTCTCTTTCTCTCTTTTCTTCTCCCACGAAAACTCCCAAGCACACTCAACAATGTCCTTGTTTCTCTTATTTATAGACTTCATCTCTCCTAGAGTTTATCTCCACAAGGAAACCTACAAGATATGGTAAACAAGAATTCTATCAAGAATAAGATATCATATCATACAAATTATTATCATAAATACCATATCTAGAAAATCTTTATAATACCTAGAAAGGTAAAACCCAATATTCCACATAATCTCATCAATAGAAAATTAAATTTAAGGAAGAAATGATATCACAATAAAATCTTAACATAATTATCTAGAAAGAAAAAACCATAATTAAATATTAAATATCATATCAACAAGGAAGAATATATTAGGGAAATTATTTAATATAAGAAATCATATCAATTAAATAAAGAAAATATATTTCCCTTCAATCTCCCTCATTTTACCTTTCTGGACAAAATCAAATCAAACTCAATTTCTCAGTTAAACTCCAGTTAACTCCCCCTTAATATGAGAATTTTTCTCCCCCTGAATAAAATCAAGTTAATACGGGTGTTGTTCGTTGTGTTGGCAACACCTGAGACAACACCTGCAAAAATCATTAACAGTTCATTAAAAAGGATTACATCAGGGAAAACAGAAACATTAGGGAACCTAACAGATCAGAACATTGAAACGAGAAAGCAAGCAAATGTATCAGATAGATGGTATCATTTGATCCTTTCACCCTTGAGTTTGAGTTGCATCTTCTCCCCTTTTTTGTCCAGAATGGACATCTACCTCCATAGCCAGACGATAGTCAGAAACTAAGTTCTCGTAGTATACCAAATCAGCTTTGTTCCGTAACCACTTGTCAAAAATACTGAGATAATTGCGTCCAAAATCATTTCAAAATAATTTCCAGAATTGAAACCCACATCAAATTAACACAACTAAAACATTAAAAATCACAAATATTGGATTTCTAGTCAAATCTTGAATTTAACCGAATTTTCTTTGTTGAAATACTCAATCCCTTTTTGGCTCAACATTATTCACAATGAAGTGTAAATGCATGTCCTAATTATGCCTAATAACAGAATGAAACAAAATTAGAAACATGCAAACGAGTATGAAATATGTTTACAGATGAAGTGTTTTCGCAAATGTTGGCAACATCTCCTGACAACACGTCCAATTCCAACAATTTTGATTTTTATGCACACTTAGAGACTTATTGACTTTCTAACCATAGAAGCGGTAGCTCCCACACTAAAAGAACGGTCTTCTTTAGGACTCCTCTAGGTAGCTTTTTCCAATTTCTTCTATTTTGAATTCTGTATTAAATTCAGAAGAGGTAGCTCCCACACTAAAAGCACAGTCTTCATTGGACTCTTTTAGGTAGCTTTTTCCCATCTTTTCTTCTGATACAGAGCATATTCATAATTTATTTTTCTTTTTACTCAATCTTTTATAGTCACTTTTTGTATGGGACAATTTCATGGAGTACATGATCATCCTTCAACTACTTTGTGATTTAATCAGATTATTAATCATATCCAAGTGTGTTAAGTTTAGATAGAACATGAAATTGTAAGTGCACCAGAAGATTATGCAACATTGTGAAAACATATCATATAACAGTATGCATGCAAATGCAGTATGCCTAAGTCCTAGAAATGCACATGCAGATGGGGTGTTGTCTGAGATGTTGTAACATCCGAGACAACATCCATGAATGATCAAATTGCACACATGCTGAGAGATTTCCTAAGGTTGGAGAATCTCTCAAAGTCTAATGCTTTAGTGAATATGTCTGCCAATTGGTTTTTTGTACCAACAAATTCCATTCGAATCAACCCCTTTTCTACTAGATCTCTATAAAGTGATGTCGAATTTCAATGTGTTTAGTTCGAGAGTGTTGTACTGGATTTTTCGAAATATCAATTGCACTCGAATTATCACAGTACAAAAGTAAGGTTTCACTCTTAAGTCCATAGTCTTTTATCATTTGATTCATCCACAAAAGTTGAGCACAACAACTTCCATCTGCCACATATTCAGATTCAGCAGTTGAAAGTGATACACAATTCTGTTTCCTACTATGCCATGAGATCAAATTATTGTCAAGATAAAAGCAACCTCCAGATGTACTCTTCCTATCATCTAAATCACCAGCCCAATCAGCATCAGAAAAACCTACTAAATTCGAGTTGGTTTCTTGAGTGTACCATAATCCTAGATCAATTGTTCCTGCTATGTAACGTAAAATGCGTTTCACAGCTTTTAAATGAGAAAATTTAGGATTAGATTGATATCTAGCACATAAACATACACTAAACATGATGTCAGGGCGACTGGCTGTCAAATAGAGGAGGCTACCTATGATGCTACGATATAAGGTGTTGTCAATATTTTCGGCAACATCATCTTTGCACAATTTTTCACTCGAGCCTATAGGAGTTCTCATGTGTTTTGTGTTCTCATTTGCAAATTTTTTAATCAAATTTTTAGCATACTTACTTTGACACAAAAAGATGCCATCATGCATTTGTTTAATTTGCAAACCAAGAAAGTAACTCAACTCACCAACCATGCTCATTTCAAAGGTAGAAGACATACACTCAACAAAATTATCAGCATGCTTTTGAGATGAAGAACCAAAGATTATATCATCAACATAAACTTGACAAATAAGAATCTCACCTTTGGACTTTTGAATAAAAAGAGTTTTGTCTACCTCACCTCGTTTGAAGCCAATTTCAAATAGATATTCAGTCAATCTCCCATACCATGCACGTGGTACTTGCTTCAAACCATAAAGTGCCTTCTTCAATTTGTAGACATGATCCAAATGGTGTGGATCCTCAAAACCCTTAGGTTGTCTAACATACACTTCCTCACTTAAAATTCCATTTAAAAAAGCACTTTTAACATCCATTTGAAAAATTTTGATTTTCATGTAGCATGCAATGGCTAACAATAGTCTGACTGACTCAATACGGGCTACAGGAGCAAAGGTCTCATCAAAATCAACCCCCTCAACCTATGTATACCCTTGAGCAACCAACCTTGCTTTGTTTCGAATGATGTTTCCCGACTCATCAGTCTTATTTTTGAAAATTTATTTTGTACCAATTACATTCTCATGGTCAGGAGGTGGAACCAAAGTCCAAACATCATTTCGAACAAATTGCTTAAGCTCATCATGCATTGCATTAATCCAAAATTCATCTTTTAAAGCCTCATTAACATTTTTGGGTTCGAAATTAGATATAAAACATGAAAATCTAACCTGTGAGTACGTAGAGATCATGCATATAAGTCCAGCCATCTTTCGGTAATCCACTTTTTCTTCCTTTCGAGTTTGGACATTTTCGTGCATATTTCCAATTATTTGAGATGATGGATGGTCTTTCTGAATTTTACTTGGAATATTCTGTCCATCATCTACTGCATTATCCTCACTGTGTGTTTCTTTCTCAGATTCAGTGACTTCAGTGTCAGGTGTTGTGCTAGATGTTGCAACATCTGGAGCAACACCTGCATTTTCCAGTATGATTTGAATTTCCAGTAGGTCTTCCACATCATCTTCAGCTGTTGTCTTCTTTAGATCTGCACAATCATCAAAAACAACATTAATAGATTCCATAATAGTCCTAGTACGTAAATTGAACATGCGATAAGCTCGACTATTAGTGGCATATCCCAAAAACAAACACTTATCACTTTTTGAGTCAAATTTTGCAAGTTGATCCCTGTCATTCAAAGTGTAACAAACACAACCAAAAACATGAAAGTATTTAAGATTAGACTTCTTTCCCATGATGATTTCATAAGAAGTCATGGTTGAACCACTTCTCAAATGCACCCTGTTTGAAATATGACAAGCCGTATTTAGGGCCTCTGCCCAAAAACGCTTTGAAATACCCTTCGAAGCTAGCATCACCCTTGCCATTTCTTGCAACGTCCTGTTCTTGCGTTCGGCAATGCCATTTTGTTGTGGGGTTTTTGGTGCTAAAAATTCATGTAAAATTCCTTTCATGTCACAAAAAGATGAGAATGAAGAGTTTTCAAATTCCTTACCATGATCAGTCCTGATCCTTCTCACCTTGAAATTATGGAAGTTTGTAATTCTTGTGACAAATTTTTTAAACCCACCGAAGGTGTCTGACTTTTCCCTAATAAAGCTTATCCAAGAAAACCGTGAAAAGTCATCGACACATACAAAAGAATATTTCTTACCTCCAAAGCTTTCAACTTCCATAGGACCCATAAGATCCATGTGTAGTAACTCCAGACAGCGTGTTGTCCCAGATGATGGCAACACTGGGTGTGACACGCGAGTTTGCTTACCATTTTGGCAATCGCCACAAACAAATGGTATACCAAAAGAAAGATTAGGCATACCTCGTACTGCATCGTACTTACTCAAATTTTTCAAAGTTTTGAAATTTACATGTCCAAGTTTTTGATGCCATAAATTGAGTTCACTAACTTGTGCATGTTTGCTCGAAAGCTCTTCTCTTATTTGGTAGCAATTGTCCGAAGACCTTGTACCTGTCATAATGCACATGTTAGTTTCATCAAAAACTTCACGAGTATGCTTATCAAACTTCACATGCAAATTATCATCACACAATTGGCTTATGCTTATCAAATTCGAATTTAATCCTTCAACATGAAACATATTGTGGAGCTTTGGTAGTCCTTCGACATTCAATGTACCCTTTCCAACAATTTTTCCTTTAGCTCCCCCTCCATAGGTCACTCTACCACAATTTTGTTCAACATAATCGATGAGATGTTCTCTTGAACCTGTCATGTGGCATGAGCTTCCACTATCAAAGTACCAATGACCTGAAGTGTTAGTTTTCAATGAAGTATAGACAACATTACAGTGGGTTTTTACCTTTGGTACCCAAATTTGTCTTACTGTAGGTCGGTGGTTGGAGGTGTTGCGGGAAATGTTGGACAACATTCGGGACAACATCCGACTCGACTTTCGATTCATGCAGTCATCCCATAGTTTAAAACAGTAGGGCCTGATATGTCCATGCTTAAAACAGTAATGACATACATACCTGAGTTTTCTTTTCTTAGGAATGGGTGCAGCAGGTTGTCTTTTTGGATGAGCACTTTTGATTGAGGGCGTGGGTTGAGGCTGTGTATATGTATCAGCTTTTCCTTTCGCAAAGACAGTTGAATTTGAGGATTCACCAATTTCGAACACACTGTCTTTGAAACCTAAACCTTTCTTGTCATCTCTTCCCATCAAAAGTATGGAATCAAGCTTGGATGTGCTTGAATTGAATTTGGACAAAGTTTCAGTTGCCTTTTGAAGCTTTTCTTTGGTCTTACCCAGTTCTAAGTCATTTTTGATCAAGATTACTTCAAGTTTGGCAACCACAGCTTTTAGATCAGTGTTCTCTTTCATAAAACTTGAGTTCAACTTGTTTTTTTTGGTCCAATCTTCAAACAACTCTTCATAGAGCTTTTGCACACTCTCAACAGTGAGTTCTTCACTATCAGCCTCCATATCATCATCCGCACTTGAGTTTCCCGAGGCTGTGGATTTTAAACAAATTGATTTTTCGCAGATGTTGCGGCCAGGTGTGGCAACACCTAGGGCAACACCTAAAAGATTCACCTGCAGCCAGCGTCTGTCTTTCAACAGTGCAGTCAAGGAGGCGTTCATTTAAATATTTCTGTCAAACAAAACAAAAACCAGAATCAACACTTAGTATATCAAGAGTAGGCTCTGATACCACTTGTTAGGAATTATATTGTGTTCGACAGATACCAAAAATAATAAAAATATCAGACTACGATGTAAAATCGCGAATTTGTGTTTTATCAGAATTAAGTGTTGTGCCAGATGTTACAACATCTCGGACAACATGCAGCGGAATATTAAATTTTATAACACAAATCGACTTTAAATAAATAAACGGACAAGATTAAATATGCACAAGTATAAATACTTGTGCGGTGCCTTATTGCAAAAATTAATCACTAGAAAACCAAATCGTTTACACAAAAACCTATCACTAGTGATTATTACGAAAATCAATTTCCTCAATACTTTGAGAAAATAAAGCTTTCTAAAAACAAATAACCAGAATAAAAACTAAAACAAGAAAGCAAAACGTGATGCCAAAAGGGAATCCACGAAAACGATCTTCAGCCAACTTCGTTACGGATGTTGTCTGCAGATGTTCCCAACATTCAAGGCAACACCCGATATCTGCACTCTTCAAATTAGCAACGCCTTTTTAGTATATTTTTCTCTGACATCCCACGGCGTGCACAAGTGCATGTATATGTGTATGATCAAGAGGGAAGTGAACACCACGAAAATCTCCCACTAAAAACTCCCACGAAAATCTCTCCACCACGTAAAACTATCTCCACGAAAATCCTTTCACTAAAAACTCCTCACAAAAATCTCCATGAAAAATAACTCTTCTCTCTTCTCTTTCTCTCTTTTCTTCTCCCACGAAAACTCCCAAGCGCACTCAACAATGTCCTTGTTTCTCTTATTTATAGACTTCATCTCTCCTAGAGTTTATCTCCACAAGGAAACCTACAAGATATGGTAAACAAGAATTCTATCAAGAATAAGATATCATATCATACAAATTATTATCATAAATACCATATCTAGAAAATCTTTATAATATCTAGAAAGGTAAAATCCAATATTCCACATAATCTCATCAATAGAAAATTAAATTTAAGGAAGAAATTATATCACAATAAAATCTTAACATAATTATCTAGAAAGGAAAAACCATAATTAAATATTAAATATCATATCAACAAGGAAAAATATATTAAGGAAATTATTTAAGATAAGAAATCATATCAATTAAATAAAGAAAATATATTTCCCTTCGATCTCCCCCTTTTTGCCTTTCTGGACAAAATCAAATCAAACTCTTTCCGAATAAATCTGTCGGTCTTTAGGGCACTTCATCCTCGAGAGGTCTTAGATAAGGTGATCTATTATCTCCTTATTTATTTGTGCTTTGTATGCAAGGTTTATCTTTGGTTTTCTCAAAAGTTATGGATCAATGTCTGTTTAATGGGGTGATGATAGCGAACCCAAGTCCTGTTATCTTCACATTTATTTTTTGATGATGATAGTCTAGTGTTTTTTCGAGGGGCGAGAGAGGATTGCATGCAAGTTCGCAATTGTTTACAGATGTATGAGCACGTATCAGGGAAAATGGTAAACTATGATAAATCTGCTCTTACATTTAGTCCGAATATGCCCGCTCAGGCTATTGATGATATCAAAAATGTACTATCTATGGAGGTGGTTGAAGCTCATGATTTATACTTTGGATTGCCAACATTCTCTCTGCACAATAAACGACTCCAATTTGCCTATTTAAGAGAACGAATATGTAACAAAACTCAAGGATGGTCAGCTAAATTCTTCTCTATAGGAGGCCGAGAAGTTCTAAAAAAAGTTGTGTTGCAGGCAATACCTTCGTTTGCCATGTCTTGTTCCAAACTGCCTATCTCGGTTTGCCATTAAATTGAGAAATTGTGTGAAAAATTCTGGTGGCCAGCAACTTCTGACAATTGCTAACAAACGAGGTATGCATAGGGTGAGATGGGATAAACTTTGTAAACCAAAGAGCCATGGTGAGAGAGGGTTTCAAAATTTATTGGCTTTCAATAAAGCTCTCTTAGCAAAGCAAGTGTGGTGTGTCATCCAATACTCAATTCTTTGATGGCAAAAGTTTGTAAAGCGAGATACATTAGACACACATACATTATGGTGGCAGGTGTAGGATCCAATCTTTTTTATCTTTGGCGTTCTTTAATTTGAGGAAGGGATATGATTCAAAAAGGACTTTGTTGGCTTTTGGGTGATGGTCGTAATATATTAGTAAATTCAAATCCTTGGATTCCTAGTATTCCATTCTTCAAAAGTAGGCCAAATATTGTTGTGGATCAGAACATGACAGTGGCAAATCCTTTTAAAGATCAAGGACAGTGGGATGAAGACATTGTGAGAAAGTTTTCCAATCCATGAAGGCTAGGAGGTATTGACACTCGGTTTTGGAATGGGAGTTCAAATGGAAAGTAGTCAGTCAAGCTTGGCTATCTTTGAGAAGTTAATTCCCTGGCTCCGCCTCCCTTCCAATCCTCATATCCCTTACAATCTTTGTAGAAACTATTATGGAGATTACATATACCGCCAAAAGTACGTTTTTTTTTTGGTGGAGAGCTGCTAGTGATTATCTGCCTACTGCAACGAACTTAATCGCATAATGTTCCAACTAATTGGTTCTGCACCATTGATAGATTGAACCATGTCACTGCTTCTCATTGTTTAATTTTATGTCCCTCTGTCCAAATTATGTGGAAAAATACATTTTTCTGGAGATTTTTGAGATCGTTTCGAGATGCATCTTTTATTGATTGTGTTAGTGGTCTTTCAATAGTATTGAAGTTGATGAGTTTGAAGTGTTTGCTATGATGGCATGGGCTGTTTATTGAACATGGGAGAAAAACCTTCCCGTGAAGCTGAGCTTCTGTATTCTTATTCATGTTTTTCATGGTTCTGTACAATCAATTATATACATGTGTTTCAAGTCAAAGCAATTAACCGACTTAATCTAACTACCTCTAATTAACCGACTTAATCTAACTACCTCACTAATCTGTACACACTAAACTGTACAATGGAGTGAAGACTACCCCACATGTTTAATACGCCCCCTCAAGATGGACAAAAAATGTTTTTGATGGCCATCTTGGACATGAGTATGGATAAAGAAGAAAAGGGAAGTGGCTTTGTGAACATGTCGGCAAGCTGTAAGTGTGACCGTATAGGAAGAAGTTTAATGAGGCCAGCCACAATCTTTTCGCGCACAAAGTGACAATCAATCTCAATGTGTTTAGTACGTTCGTGAAAAGTCGGGTTATTGGCAATGTGGATGGCCGCTTGATTGTCACAGAAAATGATTGCTGGAGCAGAGATATGAACCTGAAAGTCCTTCAACAGCTGCAAGATCCAAACTAACTCACTGGTGGTGCCGGCGAGAGCTCTGTACTCTGCTTCAGCAGATGATCGAGAGGTGATGGTTTGCTTCTTGGACTTCCAAGATATAAGGGAATCACCGAGAAAGATGCAAAAGCCCGTGACGGAGCGTCGAGTATCAGGACACGACGCCCAATCAGCATCTGCGAAGGCTTTGATCTGAAGCGTTGACGTAGCTGAAAAATAAATTCCTTGGCCAGGTGATGACTTGAGGTACCGGAGTAGATGGTGAGCAGCTGTCAAATGTGAGGAGCGAGGATGAGCAACAAATTGACTCAGCTTATGGACAGCATATGTAATATCGGGACGTGTGATGGTGAGGTACAACAGACGACCGATAAGACGCCTATAGACAGAAGCATCCTCAAGGAGAACTCCATCATCAGCAGCTAACTTATGTGTTGGATCCATGGGAGTAGTGGCTGGTTTTCCAGCAAGGAGGCCTGTGTCTTCTAAGAGCTGTAATGCATACTGGCGCTGACAGAGGGAAATTCCAGCCTTAGATCGAGCAATTTCCAGGCCGAGGAAGTACTTCAAGTTGCCCAAGTCTTTCAGCTTAAATTGAGTCTTGAGAAAGACCTTAAGAGACTCAATGGTTGTCTGAGATGGGCCTACAATGATTATGTCGTCGACATATACCAGTAACGCAATAAATGATGACTCGGATCTTTTAGTAAACAGTGTGTAATCGGATTTTGATTGGGTAAAGCCAAACTCAAGAAGAGAATGAGAAAACTTTGAGTACCATTGTCTAGATGCTTGTTTGAGTCCATATAAGGACTTATGAAGTTTACAAACCATATGACTTGACTTCGACACAGCTGTTGAATATCCGAGGGGCAAATCCATGTAGACTTCTTCAAGTAAGTCTCCATTGAGGAAAGCATTATTGACGTCTAGCTGAACTAAACACCAATTGTTGACAGCGGCAAGAGCCAAGAGTATCTTGACCGTAGCAAGTTTTGCAACCGGTGAAAAGGTTTCAAAAAAATCAACACCCTCTTGTTGAGTGTATCCCTTAGCCACGAGCCGAGCTTTATAACGATCAACTGATCCATCTGAGGCATATTTGATTTTATATACCCAACGGCAACCAATGGTATGCTTGCCTTGAGGCAACGGTACAGTGGACCACGTGCAATTTTCTTCCAGGGCCGAGAGTTCTTCGTTCATAGCATCTCTCCAATGTGGGTATTTGACAGCCTCATGATAGAATGTTGGTTCAAATTGTGTGGATACGTTAAGAACAAATGCCCTGTGTTGTGGAGACAGAGTGTCGTACGATAAGTGGTCACTTAAGGGATATGTAGTAGGAATTTCAAGAGATAAGTGTGCTGTCAGCAAGTTACAATGGTAGTCTCGAAGATACGATGGAGGTTGAGGGACCCGAGCAGATGATCTTCGAACTGGTACATCAGCTTGTGTGGGTTGAGGGGCAGATTGAGTGACTGCCTCCTCAACCGCAATAGGATGAAGATCTTCACCAAATATCCTACTTTGAGTATGATCATCCAGAGAAGAAATGCTTCCTGGTGCTGGTCTGGGCAGCACAAGATCATGAAATACATCAATCAAGGGTGCTGATGTGTTAACCGAATGAAAAGGGAATAGACTTTCATGAAATACCACGTCTCGTGACACAAAAATCTCTGAGTTATTGAGGTCATACATCTTATAACCCTTCATGCCGGGAGGATATCCTAGAAAAACACACATTCTTGCTCGCGGTTGGAACTTATCCCTTGAAGCTGGGAGTGTGGAAGCAAAACCCAAACAACCAAACACTTTAAGTGTTGAGTAGTTAAAATGAGTCTTGTACAAGAGCTCAAATGGTGTTTTGTTCTTGAGCCAAGGGGAAGATGTTCTATTGATCAAGAAAGCCGCTGTTAAAACACATTCCCCCCAAAAGTGAATAGGGACTCCCGACTGAAAATACAGTGATCTTGCAACATTTAACAAATGCTGATGTTTTCTTTCAACTACAGAATTCTGCTCCGGTCTTTGAACACAAGAGAATTGATGTATCATTCCTTTTGTACACACTAGATCTGTGAATGCTAACTCTCGAGCATTGTCAGTCCTAATAGCTTTGATTTTGCTATTAAACTGCGTCTCTACCATAGCATAAAACCGTGAGAATATTTGTGATGCATCAGATTTATTTTGTATAAGAAACACCCATGTAAAACGCGTGCAATCATCCACGAGGGTAAGAAAAAATCTTTGATTATGTATGGTGGGAGCAGCAAAAGGTCCCCATATATCACAGTGTATCAACTCAAAGGGAAATGAAGACATACTCCGATTCGAAACAAAAGGCAATCGTTTCTGTTTAGCTAAAGGACATATACAACATGGATTATTGTTGTCCATAGTGACCTTTTGGCAGTGAAGTTGATCTTTCATGCATTCCAGAACCCTTTGGGAAGGATGTCCGAGACGATTATGCCACACTTGCACAGAAATTGTGTTTGCTGGAAATTCTAATGGAGTGACTGCTTCGAGAACGTAGAGATTATCCACACGTCTACCCTTGCCAATCATCCTCTTGAGCTTGGGGTCGTGGATCGTAAACTGATCCTGGGAAAAGCTCACAATCATCTCAGTATTAGCAATAAAGAATCCCACAGAAAATAGATTGAATTTGAATTCCGGAACAAATAGAACATCTCGAATGACCAATCTGTCATTTATCCTGACATCCCCACAAGACTTAACATCAACTTGTGTATGATTTGGCAAAGTGACCACCGAGTGTTGCACAGGTCTCAAGCAAATAAATTCTTTAATATTCGAACAGATATGGCGTGATGCTCCCGTGTCCATTATCCAACATGATGAAGACAGTAAGGGATGTGGTGTAGATATGGAAAAACATGTACCTGAAGAATGTGATGGTCCAGGCTCGTCGTGCGTTTTGGAGATGGCAGAAGACAGATGATTGGCAAACATGTTCATGAGTTGACTGTACTGATTCTTATCTAGGCTTTGGAAAAATTGCCCACCATTGTTGCCAACATCATCAGTCGCACCATCGGATTGATGAGACTTATTTGAAACTTGATTAACCGAGCTTGATTGAGTCGGAAATTGGTTGCGAGGCTTTGTCTTAAAACCTGGTGGATAACCGTGTATCTTGTAGCATGTATCCATAGTGTGCCCATTCATGTTGCAAACAGAGCAAAAGGGACGCTCTTTCGGGTAACTCCTTGAATTGAAACGAGGCTTACCAGATGATGTATTTGGCTGACCTCTGAATACTGATCCCATGCCTCCAGACGGGGGCTTGGTAGCTTCGCCTTTGATTGTAAAGGCTATGCCATCGGCTGATTCATTGGGCGAACATTGCGAGCCAAGTTGACGATGTCTTTCTTCTTGAATTATCATGGCAAATACCTTGTTGATCGAAGGCAGAGGATCAATTAACAAAATCTGACTTCTGATTTGAGAAAATGACTCATTGAGACCCATTAAGAATGCGAGCACATAATCCGTTTGATGGTGTGATTCAAGTTTCTTAATTCCCTCGCAACAGCTTCCACAGATACATTGAGGTCTGAAATTGTTGAGTTCTTCCCATATAGTTTTAAGTTTTGTAAAATATGTGCTTACCGTCATCAATCCTTGTCGATGATTGACCAATTCACGTTTCAACTGGAAGATCCTCGGGCCATTGCTCTGTTGAAATCGCTCCTTGAGATCTTGCCAAATGTCCATTGCAGAGTCTGTGAAAATTATACTTGCCGATATTTCCTTTGAAACTGAATTAAGTATCCACGATGTCACAATGCCATTGTTGCGTTTCCATGAGTTTAACAGCACGAAATCATCTGGTTTCGGAATTGATCCATCAACAAAACCTAGTTTGTTCTTCACCGATAAAGCTATAATCATAGCACGGTGCCAAGATGTAAAATTATCTCCGGTCAGCGGTTGAGAAACAAGAACGAGCCCCGGGCTGTCGGAGTGATGTATGTAGTAGGGGCTCATGGGATCCTCAGATACATTTGTCACTGGTGCCATTGCTGAAGGTGAAGAAATCAACCAGATTGTTACCTTTAATCAGTGAGATCCAGCTATCCTTCAGTCCACGAAATCCAATTGAATCAGCGAAGATCCACTGCAAATAGACCCGGAATATGCTGGCAGTGAAGCTCTGAATTGGAGCTTCAATTATTGAGTTGAGCGGAGCGAAAATTGCTCTGATACCATATTGAACATGGGAGAAAAACCTTCCCGTAAAGCTGAGCTTCTGTATTCTTATTCATGTTTTTCATGGTTCTGTACAATCAATTATATACATGTGTTTCAAGTCAAAGCAATTAACCGACTTAATCTAACTACCTCACTAATCTGTACACACTAAATTGTACAATGGAGTGAAGACTACCCCACATGTTTAATACTGTTTGGATTGAATCCCGCAAACTAATTCATTCACAACATAGACAGCGTAAAGACATTCATGTTGATTTGGCCTTGAGTTTACTGGAGGTTTATAAGATAGAAAATTTGTTGCAGGATCAGGGTAGTGGTTTGAGATAATGGAGATGTGTTGTGGGTGCTAAGGCTTGTATCATTCGTGTTACACTAGGTGAAAGGAGCAGAGCTAGTTGCTATTCGGACTAGTATGATTTTTTGCATTCAGAAGGGTTTTAAAAATGTTTGAATCTATTCGGATTCTCTTATTGGGATTCAAGTGGTGACAGGCCAGGTGGAGGACATAGGTCCATTTGTGCAATGGCATTGTATATTCAACAATTACTACTTTCGATGGGTTTTTTATCATTACAACATATGTGAAGATCTGTCAATAGTATCGCACATACTTTAGCTCGTAAACCTCTTTCGTTGGAATCTACATTCGAATGGTCTAATGACGATTTACCTATTTGGTTGTCTAAAATTGTAATCAAAGACATTACATATTCTTTTTGATGAATGTGTTTTCTTTAAAAAAAAAAAAATTGCAAAAAAAATAATAATAATTCCCCAATATACTAATATCTTTCCTCCTAGAGATGACATCGGGTCGAGTTCATGAGAGTTTGGTCAAACCCAACCTGACCCATGAACCCGACGGGTCCAATCCGGACTAGACCCATGAACTCGTCAAATTTATTTTTTTTATTTTTTTCAAACACAAGATAAATTTTTTTTTTAAACTAATTAATCATTAAAGTTACTTTTAAATTTTATATTAATAATATTTAGGGAAAAATATATTATCACAAGTTAAAATTTTTAAAATTTTATTTAATTAGTAATTAATAAAAATGTGTAATTATATGTTTTCATATTAAATATATTTATTCCAATATTAAAATATTATAAAACAAAATTATGAATAAAATATTTATTATTAAATACAAGTAATTATATTAAGAATAATAGACACACACACACACACACAGATATATATATATATATATATATATAT
>NC_133307.1:5424926-5501555 GCF_012295235.1 Primulina huaijiensis
ATATATATATATATATATATATATATCCCAACCTGCTTGAGACCCGTTTAGATGAATCCCTCTCGTCGAGGTGGGTTTAATACAAGACTCGGTTTTGAATGTTTGAATCCAAATTGAAACGATTGAAACAACGTTATAAGTTGAAAAATGGGAATTAATATTAAAAAAAGAGAGATCTAAAAGTAAAAGAATTGGAGAACGGAGGATTGGGATAAATTAATATGGAATTTATATTTTTACTATTTTATCCATTTTATTTATTAATTTTTATTATTTTGTTAAAAAAAACTTATATTCATGTTATTATTGATACTTTGCTTAAGAATGATGTACCTTTTTTAGAATCTTGCAACAGTTTATTTTTATTTATTTTCAAAATCTTGTACCTTTTCTGGTATATCATGTACTCTGGAGGGGATTTGCCCCAATCAAAACATTTCTTTGGGTTCACTCCCTACCCTCAAAATTGTGATACTAAAATTGTGGGGTACACTTCATGTAGAAATGTGATACACTTCATGTGAAAATGTGGTACTAAAAAAGTACCCAGGGACTGAACACAAAAAAAAAACGATGGCTGGAGACTGAAGGCCAATTTCCCGTACTCTGGATCCAAAATTTTGTTCGAATTCGAATAACTAAAAATCAATATTAATTTTCACATGTTACCAACAACTTAAATGATTAGCTTGTTTATAACAATTTTATCATACATCAATAATCTTTGTAAATTTAATACATCATCATGAATCCTTAAAAACGGTAACAATTATCATCTTTCTGATGCAGGTTGCATGTCAATAAGGAAATTAAGAAAAATATAAATACTATTTTAAGAAAAATATAAATACAAAATGTTTCACCAATGATCCAACATATAAATATGAATGCAGATTTAAAAAAAAAAAAATGGTTCTTCGGTTGAATTTGTCACCCAATTATGATAGTATAACTTATCAATCTGTCTAAGCCTCTAACTACGATACAAAATTTATTTTGTCTTTACGAGTTGGAGAAAAGAACACATGGAGATGAGCAGTCAACACAACTCTCATACAGAAATTAAGAGTGGTCAACTTCAAATGCTGTAACATAATCACCATATACCTCCATTTGGTCCATGCCAAACCTTGAAGATAGTTAATGACCATGCTCTCCAGCATATTGAATCCTATCGGTAAAGGCTGGGACAAGCCACATCTGGTTTATCCAGCTACAGAGAAAATTCAAGAGAAGACCATTTGAAACTCGTGTCACGAATCTACCCTGAAAAGAAATGCACTTGTTTGATGATATCTTCGAATTCTACTCGTGGAAATCCTGATAAGGAGAGGATCCACTTGAAGAATCACTTTCGTAGGGTGTGGTCTCTTTAGGAGACGTGGGAAGTGATTCTTTCGACTGCAACAATAAACCTGACATAGAAACAACAGTTAGCTTGTTTTTCATCAAACAAAAGACAAAAATAGAGTATTGTTGAATTGAGATATTGTATTTAAAAGAATTGAGCTAAACCCCGAATAATTACATGTTTAGACGCTACCACTGGATTTTATTTGTCTACAAAACTAAGATATATAACCGAAACGATACGACAAAGTCTAAAGAGAGCGTGGTGCACTGACCTTTCTGTCCCCTAGAACGAAACTTCTTAGTGTGCCGTCTAATTAACCTTTTAGCTTTGGTTATAGTTAGCTGTCTGGCAAATGGAGAGAACTCTGCATCACTTTCGCTCCAATCCACATGGAGCTCACTCTCTGCTTCACCCCTCATGGTCCGTAAAACAAAAGCCTTGGCCTTGCGACGCTGGGAATTGAAAAGGCCCCTTACAGAGGTAACAAAACCATCGCCTGCCCCATCACCAGTACGTTTTGGCCAGGATACTGGATACTTATCAGATTTTTCAGCTAAACCTCCATCGCTATCACTGAGATTGAGATCATTTTCTGTAACAGCAACACCAGTGGCTTGCGCTTTATCTTTAAACTTTTTCCCCTGTGAATAACAACAGTACCAGCATGAAATCTCGCTGAGGTAAAACCTTACATGGCATGCAAATAATTTAAGACAGTCCCTGGGTGATGAAAAACTAAATCATTCATCTTTTCTACCCAAGCAGCGTATAACTAATGCTTTCAATCAGTTATAGCCAATATACATCATGCTTGTGTGGGCAGCTTTACACATTTGAATGGGGTGGTGTATTTTCTGGTGGATGGAAAAACATTAGCAGTTTAAGTTACACCATTTCCAACTTTTGTAAGGATCCATACCATGCTTGTACATGGGGTATATGTGTTCGTACGAGAGATAGCAGATAAAGTACACACAATATTACCTGCATGCCCGTGACAGATTTTAGAACTCCCCAAATAATATGCTTCTTAACACGAGAGAACAACCGCCTCCAAGTTCCAGTAAATTCAACACGATGGAATGTGTCCATCAGCAACCTTAAGTCGCTTACCGCGAATCTTGATCCTTCATATGTAACTAGCAGCTCAACCTACTCCATGGTGATGCTTAAGTAAGATACAAAGAGCCTAATAAAAGGAAAACGAACAAGGGACATCAATCTTACAGAGAACCAACCTGACTAATCTTGATATTGTGAAACTCCCTCAGTTTTCGGGGTCTGGACCTTTTCTCATCTTGCATTTTCGCCACCTTTTTCTCCTCATGAGAGGACCGACCAGGTTTGACTACTTTGATCTCCTTCAATTTATTTTTTATGGGCTCATCATGCTGGTCAAGAATAGCAAGAGGCCCACTTTTTGTTGAAGTGTGCAATTGTAACACCAATTCATTGGCAACAGATTCTGCCACATTTTCTTCCCAAGTTTTATCGAAGGACGACGTTCTTCTTAATTCAGGGGTTGAATCACCAACATTGTTTGCTTTTAGATTCTGAAGCTTTGATACCTAAACATAACATACATTGCAAGGAACACTCAGATAATCTGCACCGTCTTTATGTTGACATTCAAATAAGCCAACACTGTGGACAATTGGCATTTGTTACATGGAGTGCCAACAGATGGATCCACCTGTCTACAAGTCATTGGCTATAGAATTTTACCGTGTTTTTTATGTTTCCCATTTGAACAATTTGCATAATCAAGTGATACTCCTCATTGGTCGCGACATGGATAGTTGAGGTGTTGGGATTTCAATCTAACTTGCGTAGTTGGGCCGTGAAAATTTTCCATCTCTATCACTAGTCACTAGTAAACTAAATGGATGAGATAATATGAGCCCATAGCATCTTACTATAAATAAGGAGATTCGGGGCTTTGTCAGGATCTGAATTTGATCAACTTTATCTATTATAGGTGGCTGAGAGGCTGTTGGATTCTTCCCTCTTGTTCTACTCTAATAGTACTCATTATGATAGCTCAGGCCTCTGCGATTCTTGCGTATATAATCATGTTCATCTTGTAAATATCATGTAATAATTATGTAAGTTGAAAATATTGAAACAGGCACAAACAAAACCTATCCACCATTAAAATTGGGACATTTAAGATACTTGGGTAAAATTGAAAACAGCACCAAACAGGCACAAACAAAACCTATCCACCATTAAAATTGGGACATTTAAAATACTTGGGTAAAATTGAAAACAGCACCAACAGATTATAAACAAGTTACTAATGCAGCTGACGAAGGCATTATTTGTAGGTTTTCTGGAAGCTTTGTGATCTTTCCCTCTCTATGTTCTTTAAGGTAAGGCCATTGATTTTTTATTTTTAGGAGTAAGATCGTTATATATTTCATGATCAATTTTTTTTTTCAATAAAACTATTTCACTAAATAATAAACATATTCATGATTATTGCAACTTTAAGATACTCACTTGCAGAGCATCATCATGAATGCCAGATTGGATAGTTAAAGATACTGCAGAGAGGGTAGATGTGCTTGATTTGGTAACATCAACATCTTTTGTTAAATGGGTGCTAGATGAAGATGCCTCTTGAACTGTTGACCCTTTTTTTATGCGCCTTGCACCAGCTGTTGTTGAAACCATCCATGCTTCCTATACATCACATAGAAATATGGAGATATTAATTTTTCGTTTTTCTTATAAGGTAATTATCTGACTGAAAGCTTCAAAAACATAGTTATACCAACCTGTCGCCTTTGGGAGTCTTGTTCTTCTTCAGGAAAGAAATATTGCCACATCAATTTGTAACATGTCTCAGTCAAATGTATCTTTAAAGGGTAAATATCCACCTATACAGGGAGACAGAATCTTGTTATGCACGAAAAAGAAAACTATTCTCGACCACATTTCAAACTATGTTTCATTTACCAAGTAGAACTTTAAAAGTCAAAAGTGATTCCACTATTCACATACGTCAAGCATAAGCTGCCAAATTTTTAAGAAAGTGTCGTACTCTTTCACCATGCAACTGACAGACACTACTACCATCCATTCCACAGAAAGGACGGATTCAGCAGTCCATCTTAGTCAATTCCAAGTTTATTCTCTGCTGTAGCATCGATAAGCTACTTCAACTCACTACCATCGTCTGTTGTCAGATACAAACCCTCACAAGTTACCGAAGAAGACCAGTTTTCGTTGATGCAATACTTAGACCAGTTTCACTTGTAGGACACTTCTCTTTAATGAAGAAATACTCCCAAGAAAATTTATGCGAATCATTTCTTAAATACTTGGGCTACGAGTAAAACTTCACTACAGCACAAGTAATACACCAATGACTTTCCAGTAGGGATGGCCTACATAACGGGCCACAGAACTGAGACTAGCAGTTTAGCTGATGTCATGCATGGATGGGGTCCGGTTTTGGCGATATTACAGACCAGTACAATAAGATGATATTTTTCTATATATAAGAATTCATTACTCTGCTGACCTGGAATAATTCAAGAGGTGCGTTTCCATCCTTGGAAGATCCTTGCTTTGCATCCACACGAAGCATCACTTGTCTGCATTCAAGATGACATAAGCAGGATCTCAAACTTTTGATTTATTCAAGAGGGACATCCATCAAACTTTTCGGGCCTTTTGAATGCCTTACTGAATCCAATGAAATTGATAATTATAAAATGCCATGACATATCACAATCGTGAGCATAAACTGTAAGCAGTATTTTAATTTTCTTTTTTTCTTATACATACAAGAGTGGGGCGACAATGTCCTTTCACAAAGAGAGAAAATATATTTCAAGGGATATCGACAAGGAATAAACGGAGAGTGACTCTGCATTAGTTCAAACAGGAAGGAACAGTTCTGGTTGTATATTTTATGCAAGAATGCCAATCCAAAAATTTCATCACGTATATTATCACAAACTGCTCCACATCAGAGTTAGCTGATATTTCAGTAAGACAGGGATTTAATAAACCCGGAGTGATTTTAAGGACACAAAAGAATTTCTTTCATAAAATTAAACCATAAGCCAATCATAAAATCATACGTTGGAACAAGGGATGGTATGTTAGAAAGCAACAAGAAAAGTAAACCAGCAAGGAAAATGACCGGTGAAGAGATTCATATAACAGAAATGCATACTTTCCCCATTCAGAAGGAGGATTCCACGCAGACAGAAGCATGTCAGACTTTGCATTGGGAAGACAATTTCTTACAACAAAGTACTTTGTTGTAAACTTAGCAACACCGACATCCTTGTAATCCCGGTCAAAATCATAGATCTGCAGCAAGAGATGATTTTCAAATAGGATCTCTGTTACAAGGATAATAAACAGTCCTTATAAGATTTAATGTAAGTATTTTATACAACAAAATATTAGGAGTCAAACACAACTGGTTAGCTACCATGTATTCATTGACTATATGGAAAGAGAAAAAAATTGGGAAGATAACATAGAAAAGCCAACTTGGAAGACCATAAATTTAAAGATGTGAAGATCAACAAGTGGTTACCAGAGAACTATTGAATTGGGAATGATCAGTATTTGATAAAAGATTGGGTGGGTTATGGGTATCACCGTACCAGCACTAGAGATATGATTAAGTTGGAATTTTAAGATGATTTTAATTTGTTCAAAGTGAGGCACTTGTTAGGTGTAATGGTTTAGGAGCAAACACTTCCAGCTTTAACAAAAACTATAGGTATTGGTAACTATACAACTCAATTTTTTTTAATCACATGACATCCCAAATGTCACATTACATTTACTTTCTTGATCGGGCCAATTGTTGCTCCATTACAATTCTCTTTCCAAATATTGCACCAACTTCCACTTAATGGGAATTGAACACATGATATCGTTTCCAGTACCAATTGTAAAAGTCTAATGCTTACCATTTTACCAAAAATAATAACTAGTGGTAACAATGGATTTTAAATGTTTTAGTCCATAGAGCAGCAAAGCACCACATTTGACCACTCATAAACAATAACCCACATACACATTTTTTAATCTTTCATCATTTGGAGAAAAATTAATCATACTCATAAGCAAAGTGTGCATAGACATGTTAATAAAACAAAAAATAGTGAACAAAATGAATCTGACAAGAGGTTTTCCATAGCCAGGAAGATGCTACATGGGCATGTTGACATTTAGGAAAACAGCACATCATTTTGCCAAGTGGACACAACCTGTGGGGCTGGAAACATTTAGCAAAATATCTGTCCGATTTCTTGTGAAGGAAAGAAACAGATGTCGATGAAGCACGGTATAAATAGAGGGCAAGTAAATCATGCAGTTCAGAAAGAAAACCGAGCACAGAGGATTCAAAAATTCCAGGGAAGTTTATAGCTAAGAACAGTAGTAGTCATCGTGAGGACAAGAATTGGAATGAAGCACTTGTTATTACCAAGGGACGGGTTTATACTCTGTGGGAGCTGGTTCGGGATGTTCTTGGTAAAGCAGTTAAGAGGAGGATTGAAAATTTTCCATTCCAAGCTAGTAAGGCAGTGTGGTGGCCGAACAATGATGAAGAAGCTACGTATTACTTGAATTTGAAAAGATGTTTTCTTGAAAGGAAGGTTACTCTGTCTTTTGAGAAATGGAACCCGGAAATTAATAGGAAGGAGATGGACTTTGAATGCTGTAATAGTTGGTTCAGGATTTATGGAATCCCTTGGAACTTGTGGACGACAAACACGTTCAAGAGTATTGGGAACCATTGCGGTGGCTTGTTGGATATAATCAATGACACTGCAAGGCTAAAGGATTTATTGGCAGCTAAGAGTAAAGTGAGAGGGCCTGAAGGTGGATTCAATAATAGTGTGATGCAAATCCCATTAAAGGCATGCATTATAGATATTCGACTAGTAGTGGATTCTGTTGGCATTGCAGCTTATGAGTTTTTCGAACGATGGTCTTATGCACAAGTGGTGATTAATGGGTTGAGGATGAGGGCTGGATGGGGGAACTCGAATGTTTGTAAAAAAGAAAATGGTGAGCAGAAATGAAGATTGGTCGCAGACCAAGAGCAGAAATCACATCAAGATGACTGTGGAAGCAAATGGGTACAGTGCGAATGAGATAAACAAGCATGACAGGTCGAAGGAGGAAGATCATCGTTCAGCAAGTGATGTTTTTATGTCGGCACCATTATTAGGAGGGAAACAAATCATGATTTTTAAAAGGACCATTCCAAAAGGGGCTACCGAATTTGGAAGATTGTCTATTTTTTTTTTGAAAAGAAACTAGATATTATTAATAAATAAAGTTTTACAATACTAGCGGATGAGTAATCCGCAAGAGGAAAAGTATCACAACGTAGAAAATACTAGCCTAGTAACTTCATGCCCACACAAATTTCCAATCCCTAATCAAATCAGAAATAGAAAGATGTTGAAAATCTTTAATAGTTATTGTCCAGAAGGCAGTAGGAATTTCCTTCGACAGTAGGTCTTGGATCAATGGATGAATTTTAGAAAAAGAAGATCCAGTGATTCTGGAGAATCAAGTGTTGGGGGATGTAGGCTGGGATAAGTTGGAAGACAGAATTCTAAATGATTTAGAAGAAGATTGTCAGAAGAAGGGTCTGAATGTTATGTCTCAGATAGTCCTAAGTCTGTTAAATCAGGTTTTCCAGCACCTAATGAGGAGATCGTGGAAGATATGAAGAGGTTGTTTGCATCAACACCAGCTCTTTCGCATACAAGCAGGCTACTTCCACAGGAATATGAGACATCTACAGTGGGAGAGGTACTTTCTTGCTTCCAAACCTCAATTCTTAAACATTCATTCCACCTAAATTCTAGTGGGAAAGGTACTTTCGTGCTTCCGAACTTCAATTCTTAAACATTCATTCCACCTAAATTCTAACTTCCCATCATTTTTTCTGTTCTGGGGTTGTCTAGAGGACTACTAGGTGGGGGAGGGCAGCCACTGGTGGGTGGGTTTGAGCCGGGTAAGGAGGGAGATAAATTCAGAAGGGAGGAGATGGGGACAATCCCTCAAGTTGAGGTACAGGAGTCGGGAGTGGGTGTTGAATTGTGTGTTGTAGGGAGGATGCTTGTTTCATCCCTCCTTTGGCTTGACTTCTACAATAATTGGAGATCAATATATTATCCACACAGCATAAATCCTTTATTATCCATCCCATAAGCCAAGCAGTGCTTAAGAATATTAAGTGAATATTGATGTCAGCAGATTGTAATTTATTGATTGCTTTGCAGAAATATGGCAGGTAGCAGGACTCCACAAATTATAAGCCATGGAGAAACCAAAAATATATACAGAAGATGGTTAATATAAAACAAATGCGCATTTCTGCTGCTATTCACATAAGCTGACCATTAAGAATAATTTCAATCCCAGCTCTTTAATTGAAGTTGAACACAAAAGACACTATAACCGACTTTCAAGCAAGCACCGCGCAATATCTTTATACTAACATAGACTCACCATATCATTTAACTCTGCTTCCGCAAAAGATTTTCCATCAACAAGCATGCCCCAAACAACTTTATTAATTTGCAAAGAAATTCGCATAGCATAAGATGGGCTTTTATTCCTCTCCTTTTCCATTAATCGTAACTGTGCAGCTTTCTGCAAAGCTATTCTTAGCGAAGCTGATGCAGCCTTCCTAGCCTTTTGCGCATTCAAGAGCTCTTTTCTCAGTCTTTGCACCTGAGAATGACCCCGATTAAGTAATAAATTCCATCACATTGAAGCAGGCATATGCAGGTACGCAGAAAAGCAAAGAGCAAGTAGGTGCCTATATTTTTTTAATTAAAATTTCAAGTCAAAAAAGTATTAACACAATTTTCAGGACTAAAATTTTTGACTTTGAATACTTAGATTCTCATATTCATAATATTTCCAAGAAAGATCGCCCTTTGTTTATAATCAGCAAAATCAAACATCGACTGTATCCTTGCAATATTTGTAGATCACAGTTTCAATGCAAGTGAAAACTCATGAAGCACACAACACAGAAAGAAAGTATGCTGTAACAAAGCATATGCTAGCACACCAAAAAGGACACTATCCCAACAAAAATTAGAAAGAGAACTATCGCAAATATAAAAGCACTTCAACGTCTTAAAAGTCTTACTAATGTGGATCTTCCACCAGTTATCATAAATCGATCCATTTCAATTTCCGGGTATGGATCCCCAGAATTGTCAACCCGAACAGACAATTTCCGCATATCGTCAATAATCAACTTCTGGATTCTCTCTTTCTGTTCAAGATTTACTTTTGCCAGTTCTACCTCTTCAACACCATCAGGAACCACTTCATCTGCCTCCTCTTCAACATCTTCGTCGTCATCAACAGGATATGACAGATTGCTTTTTCGAGGCCTGAATAATTAACCTCGTCACTTGAAGTCCATGAACAAGAAATCAACCACAATTTGCTACAAACCTAAATACTGTCAAATCTAAGTGCACTGTTAATGCTACATAGACTACAAAGTTTCTGCTCAGTATGAAATTATACCTACAAGGACAAACTTAGTGCTATTCGAAAAGGTTATTTCCAAGTTTAAATTCGGAACACAATCTACCATAGGCAGCTTAATAGACATCAAGACTTCACTTATCAACCTCAATTTGAATCATCAACTCATAATTCTACATTAATGATTAATTTCAAGTTTCAACCCACGTGTGTGGGTGAAAAAAAATTCAAAATAGGTAATCCAATAATATCAGTCATATAAAAAGAACCCTATCCAGCAACTTACTATATGTGACAGATAACCACCTCATTCAAATCTAGAACGGGTTAAATAAATATTTTATCCATATTTGATGGAATCAATTAGAATTACCAGCTAAAGTTCTCAAGTGATGGAAGTATCTAAGTGCATATAAAAAGAAAATTTTGGCCACCCATATGATTTCTTGCCTCAAACTTTAAAAGTTTCATGATTCGACCATATATCATATGAGCAGTCTCCATACTATAAGATCTAGAGGAGCAAAATTTGTACTCCCTCTACTTTTAACTAGTGCCAAAACATATGCCCTTACATAATCATTGCATCAAATTTGGCATTGACATAACTGAAATGACAAAACCCGATGTAAAGGCATTAACATGTACTACATTGCCAGAATATCACGTAAAAAAATCAAATAGTAGATTGTGGAATTCTTACTTGGGAAGCCGAGCAAACAGAAGATTGGTCAACACATCAAGCATGACTTGAAATTGTCTGGATGTCATTGTAGCCGTAATATTATGAGAATTGAAGGACAGCTCTTTTAAAGGCTTTACCTGCAATACAAAGTAAATGTCAGAACTTCAGCATTTATGTTTAGCATATTTAACTTTCTTTCAGCCATTAGTAACTTTTATCCCATGAAACTTAGATCTTTACTTTCAAATCAGCAGTTCCTCCTTTATGCCGTGTGTAGCGAAAGTACATGTCACAGGGCATAAAAACCCTTTCAAGCAAAGCTCCAGTGCGCTTCACTTTGGGTGAACTACGACGAATTTTAGGAAGCCACTGCAGCCCAGCACCTGGATCCACATCAGTTGGGGCTACATGAGCCTGCACATGCTCCAACATAACAGAGAATTCCATGCGATTCCATGTCATTTCAGGCTGAGATTCAGGTAGGTGTATCTTTTCTCCCCCAAGTGCTTGTTCGATCATCTCATAGCCAACAGCAAGGATTGAATGAAATGACCGAGCTAAAACACGGCCACTTACAGCTGCAAGCAAGAATCTACCCTGTCAAACAATGATTTATCGCATTAGTCATGACTAAAAACTATAAGAATTTATTACTAATATTGCAATCATCCATCTACTTGATTTTTCCCTTTTCTGTTGATTTCTACCTTATTTTCATTTGTGACCCTCCATTAGTGGAGCAAGTTGATATAGATCAAGCCCTTTATTAAAAACTGTAGGCCCATCTTGCTAATCAGTGGTTAAACCAAGACTTTATCATTTAAAGAATATCCACAAATCGGGTGTGTTGTATTTTAGATTCCCCTGTTAATATATACTATTTCCATCCCAATCAGAGTGAAATCGAATATTACAATTACAGGAACGAAGGTGGCCTTCAACAAGCTTGAACACTTCAATTTCATGTATAATACAAGACGTTACAATACGGCAGTGAAACATGGTCTAAAATGATAGGGTTAAACTACGCATAAGCACATTTAGAAAGAAATACTTAGCTTAATTTGATGTTGAAGAAGTCTTAGTTAATATTTATGGCATTGAAGAAGTCTTAGTTAATATTTATGGCATTTTTACCGTCAAGTGTACACGATGTATCAATAAGTAATATAATGAATTTGTAGCAATTATTTAAAATAACAAGATTAGGATTCTCAAATAAGATTCACCAGTTCATCATTAACTATTAATGGTCGTTGGATGAAAAAATTTGTGACATGCATTGCTTGAGAGATTAGGGGATAAGATCACTGGTATTCATATTTGCTCTCTCTTTACTCTCTTCAAAGGATTATTGTCACTGTACATCAGTACCAGAAAGCGAAGAAACCTGCTAAAATCCTTCCTTCAGTTCAAATATCATTTCCAACAAATATACAAACCCATGGACCATGTAATCACAGAATACCAAATTATTTTTTTGGTAAATGAGGCACCATGAGATCTAGTGTCGGAGGTTTTGAAGATAAGTTCCCCAAAGTTGTCCTATTAACATTCTGATATAGACTATAAAGATGCCCATACACTTTAGTAGCATATAGTAACTCACATTAGATTCTTCTGAGTGAAGATTGAATTGCGGCTCAATGACGTTCACCATGAAATGGCGTGTCCCCTCTTCCTCGGAGTCATCAAGATTGCTATATTTTTCTGTAGACGGGCACAAAAGATACACATTAACTAGGAGAAAAGAAGGTAGATAATATTTTGCAATTGTGGAGGATTTCAAAAAAGGAGGCATGATGCGGCTAATTCATAACAGAGGATAGATTCACAGCATGAAAGACTTTAACCAAGTAACAACACTAATTTACCAATGCAAGAAAACAATCCCATGTAAAGAGTAACAGCATTGCTGGAAGAATCAAATCAATGGTAGTGACAGATATTGTCTAGAAGGGATAGTCTAGGAATGCAACTAGTGGCTCAATTAAAATATATATTCAAATATGTGACATCGTGTAAAAATTACTAACTAGTGTAATAACTTTTCGAAAAGGGAGGCTAATTTTTAAAGTGGTACTGTACTTGAGACATCCACATTACCACAACAATTTATGTAGTTGTTTCCAAACAGTGACATGGTTAAGTGAAACAATAAGAGCATATGTATATATATAAAAAAAATTATAATTTCAGTTCTGGAAATGTAAATAAGACAATAAAGGACACTTCAAAAACAAAGACAAGAGTATTTACAAGAAAACATGATGCAAGAGACGACAGTTCATTTATTTTGTAAAATATTATATTGATACAATAATTTTATTTTTTTTTATAGGAAACATTACTTTATTAATAATTTACAATCGATGCGGATAAGTAATCCGCAGCAATACTGCTAATACAGTCGAAACGACTAAGCTGACAGAGTTTAATCACTTATCTATTTCAGAATTAGTTTGGGATTGAAAATTTATATGTTCATGACGATAGTGTGGTAGTGTTTTTTCGATTTCAATTGTAACTTGTTTTGCGGATTACTCATCCGCTCTATTGTAACACTTCTACTATTATTATAATAAAGTTTAGTTTCCTATAAAAAAAAAATTACACATCTACAAAACTGAACTGAAACTATAATTTACGATTAAAACCAAATCAAAAGTGTAACACACTATAATAACATAAAATAGAAATATGCATACACTCAAAGTCTCGAATATAATGGAAACATATACTTTTGTGTGTTTGAGAGAGAGAACTTTGAATTTACCAGTCACACTTGAGGAGGGATTTTCCATTGCAGCTGACTCTGATGGTGAAGGCAGTGCTTTAGAAGTCTCGATGTACTGAGAAGAACCGGAACCACGATAGGAAGACGGTGACTTTTGGTTATCATATTTGGGTGTTTCAGGTCTATCAAGGACCTTGTTCTCCTCATGCAATTTTCTTTGAGCATATTGACGAGAAGGAGAAGGTTTTGGAGGTTCAAATGCCTTAGATATCCCACCTACCCAAGACCAAACAGCATCTCTATTTTCAAGAGTCCATAGAAGCTTCAGTCCGTAAACAAAAATCCGCCTGCAATTGTCAGCAATGACAATGTTATATCCATCATCATCACTGGGGTCAGATCTTGTATGCTCATCACTCTCGCTCCCATTTTCAAACTCAGATCTCACATATGTCATCTCAAGATTTCTTCTTCCAGCTTCTTGCCATGCTAATAACCTTGCAGGGTCAGCCTTTGGAGCTTGCCGGCGGATTGTGAAGTAATCAGATGATAACAAAAACCCATCATCATGATGCCTTTCTGTGTGGTTGCTAGAGGAGCTATGTTTATCGCCATAAACTCTGCCCGTTGACGCGGGCAGGGATTGCTTCCTTGTCATTTGAATTACTTTTGCAACAGTTGGGCAATCTTCCTTATTTATAAATACTTTGGGTATGTGTAGGTCAAGACCCTGATACACAAGATCGAGAGGATCCCGTCTGCATTCGATGGTATATTTTTGTTTACCTCGACTATAATAGAGTTCATATTTCAACTTTGTCATCTTAAATGCTAGTCCCTTTGCTGGGTCATCGTCATGTAACGGCATGTGCCTAACATATGTGGGGGTGACATCAACCCTGAACATAAATTCTGTCATTACTTTGTCCAACGACAGATTACCTGATCTCGGAATCCTAGGGAGCCCATAACGGGGCCACCTAGAAAAGGTTCGCAACTTATGGGGAGGAAGGTAGTTTAGGTTCCAAAATTTGATCAACCATGCCAAATCATGATGTCCAAGATTCATAATCGGTGAATCAATTGATTTATTTTCTAATTGTGATGGACAAACTGAAGCTCCGTCCTGAATGATCTGATCATTGATGGAAAAGGATTGTGATCGGCGATCACCGCAAGGAACAGGTGGCCTAAGGGAGAAATTCCATTTGAGAGAAAGAGATGTGGATCTGAAGGGATCGTAAACCTTTTCACGAGCTTTACCTTCATTAGGAAGTGCAAACAAATAATGATTTAGGGGATTTCCAGACTCACAATCCCATTCCATTGTCACTTCAACGGTGAAAATTGGGGCCTGAAGGAAAGGCCCAGAAAATCCAACAAAATGCTTCGACATGGAATTCTTAAGTAAGTTCTCTAAGCTGCTCACTAAAATCTTGAAATCGTTGGAGGACAAGTAAACACGACCATCTGATTGTTGAATTTCCATGTAGCCTGATATGACATGAAGTTTGTCTAAGTTTTCGTAGGGATCAGTGGTTGCAAGAATGTTCCATCTAGTCTCAGAGAAATATAAAGTGGTGTGACCATGAATGTAGTTTCTCATTTCATCCCACCAAGGTAAACTTTTTTCCTTCTTAGGTGGTTGAACATCTGGATATGGATTCCTTGTGCTTAAATTGGCTCTACGAAGAGCCACAGTAAAAGCGTAGCTAATATCAGCTAAAGATGGTTCGAAACCAGTGCCAAACGAAATTTCTCCTTTCTGAAAATGAATAGGCAAATCACAATAAGTTTTGATTGGAGGAGTTGTGCCACTAGCTGAACGTAGCATATCCACTTTCCTCCATTTTCCGATGAAGACATTTTGGTGAATCTGCGGCTGAAAACAGGTTGCCTGCAATCAAAATTGGCATTATTGAGAATGTCGTATATATGCTCATGTTGTTGTCTCAAGATAGTAAAAAATAAATTGCATAACAGATGGGGTAAGGCTACAATCAACAAATTGGTCTATTGAAAGACTTATCAAAAGGTCTAGGCAATAAATTTTCTAACATAGACAAGGTGAATCAGTTCACTCAAACATTTCAGTTACAAGGCAGCGTGAATCAGTTATTGAGAGAATGTCCGGCACTGAAGGATCTGCAAGAATTACAGATGCATATAATAAATAGAGTACCAGGTTGTCGACTGAGATGTCAAACATGTAAGGTGCCTTCGCTACCGGCGTATGATTTTGACATAGGTGCGAATTAGCTGTCAGACCAAAAAATTATTTGCAACGCATGTCAACCAGAACCAATATTCTTTTTATTTATGCAAGAGAATATTTCCCACTTTAGCTTCTCTGATTGATGGAAAATACTTTAATTTAGACCATTTGGTATCTTCATATCCGAGAATCAACAAATTCGACTCCGCATTGTTCACAAAGTTTTTAGAAGTATGTCTCAGCTTTACCAAGTACAAATAGAACGTTAGGATTTAGGAGACATTTGTTGAAAATTTATACAAAAGGGCTTGGTGAATGCTGAAATTTATCCATCAGTTAACTGCCAAATCAGGGCATAAAAGAGCATGAAAGAGAGAGAAACACCAAAAAACACAGACCTGCTGAGCCAGCAGAAGACGACCTTCACATCGACCAGAATTTGCAGCAAATAGTGGACATGTGTAGTTTCTTATCTGAACTACAAGAGAGCCTGCATGCAAAAGGATGTTTCCTCCATAAAGTCTTGAAAATGGAATGTTATGGGCACGGCATACTGGGTCAAGCTTCTGCAGAACTTCAATCATCCCTGCATCACCACCTTCAATTTTTGTCAAGCTTACATCTAATTCTGTAGCACAAACAGAGAAAAGAGAAGTTCTGGAAGTGCTAGGTTTGAAACCAGATTGGAAGCCATCTTTACATGCCTCAGATCCCTGGCCCTGTACAAGACTCTGGCATGCCTGGTAATATGACCGGAATGACTGCCTGTATATTTCCTCACGCAATTTCTGAATAGCTGAAGCATCTCGAAGATCTATCTCCTCCCCATTGTGATGAAGCTTTCCTTCGAATGAAGAGTTGTCTTTTTCAACAACATCATGGCATTGTCCATTCCGAGAAATACGCTCATCAAGAAAATTTAACCTAACAGCTAATTCACGAGCCTCATTCTTCAGGAGTTGATAATGCTCGTCAAGCCAACCCTGTATTGGTTCCTCCTCAATCTCAGCTGTTAATTTACGTATGCTGAACTTTATGCACCCGGTTCTAGACAAACTACCCTTTTTGTGTTTTGACTGCTCTTTCTTCTCTGGAAACATACATTTAGTTTTAGCAGAAGTCACAAGCTTCAAAGCTCGAAGCATATCCTCCACAGAATCATCAATGGCTCGCAGCTGCAACCTAAATGGCATGCATACATGGACATCAATGGCTTGAATAACCCAGTCCCAGATAGTTACTGTTTCAGATTTTGCATCAGGTGCTCTTCCAGAAGCATTAGGGATTCGAGATATTTGCATTCTGCTGGTTCTAAAAATTTTGGCTTCATTGAGGTGGAGAAAGAGTCCCTCAAGAAGCACACCTATTTTGGCATTCTCAGAGAAGATGGACTGCACCTGAATCAAGGCTTCAACCCCATCTCCAACCTCAGCAGATACACTAAGCATCTCCACATCAACAGCAAAAATGGATTCCCTTTTGTTCAGTCGTTTGTCAGATGATTCCAAAGTGGTCTCTTTCTTTGGCTCATTGTCATTCATAACAGAAATTGTTTCCCTGTTACACTCCTCTTGCAGCTTGTAATTGTGGACCATTAACTTCAAGTGCAATCCTAGTTCAACTAATGCAATATGCACATCAGGTTCCCACCTTATTGATATATCGGTGGCACTGAAGAGAGAGCAAACAACGATATCTTTCAGACCTCCTGATCGCCTAACAAGCTTCGCATTCTGCATGTCAAGTAACACAACTTTTGGTCCAGGATTGTTGTCTTCGGGAAATTCCTGATAGATAGACCTAGCTCTTTGAAGCTCCATCTGTACTGATTTCTTTTCTTTGTTCATGCAAAAACTGAGATGGTAAACATCGAGTGAAAGAGAATACTTCAACCTTGTACAACCATATGATATAGTCGATTTTACATGTGCAGTTCGCAGAGACCCATCTACCAAGTTAGTAATTAAAACCTTACCACCTTGTGATCCATAATTAACACGTTTGGGGTCTGGAATAACCGCATCCTCCAACCCCACATCTCCACATATATTTACAGAGCATCTTTCTAGGTTGAGTCTCAACAGTTGAATTCCTTTCCTTGATGGCTTGGAAGACCTTGTTTCTTTGCTTTGTGCTGGTTTCTTACTCAAAGCAGCTAAATCCTTCAATAAGGCCTTGAAGGATAGAGCAGCTAATATCAGTGATTCAAGACGCCTGAAAGTCAAGTAGACACTCATGCCAGTGACATCGGCTCCAAGACCCATCATACACTTCAACCCATTTTCAAGGGAATCCATGTCTTTCTTGCCCCAGTCCAAGCTCACCTTAGCAATGTGCATTAATGAACCCGTGTTTGTTTCCACGCCAAACAAACTCTCTTTCAAGCATTCTTGATATTCATCAGACATGTGTAGATTTATTTCACCAAGTTCCATGTGTAGAGTTGCACCGGTATTGGATATGTTGTTTGCAAAGACGTGTGATGATTGAGAGCAACCCTGCAGTTGCAAAATAGGTAATTATTCAGTAAATGGCATTGCAATCAAAGCTGAAGAGAAAAATGAGTCATTTCAACTACTTCTAGGAATAAAAGACGAGGGCAGGCCCTAATGAACTATCATTAAAAATAATATACTTGTTGACGCCTTTCAGAATTAATTGTTGTCTTTCATATATACCTATTGTAAGTAACTAAAAAGATTTTAAAATAGTGCCTTACCACAATGTAAAAGGTACACGAGCAAAGGGAACTATCTTAAGAAATCAACATCCGCATGTAAAAAGTATGTCTAACCATAATTTAGATAACCAAAGGACCAAAACTTTTTCATAGAATAGGATTTCTCATATCCGCATAAATTATATTTGGTGCATGTGAAACCTCATGGAGTCCATGAAATACAAATATGGGAAAGAATTCAGAGAGATTAAAAACAACATATAAAGGACTTTTCATAATCCACCAAAAGAACAAAAAGTTCACAATAGGAGATCAGCAGCAAAGAAAGTAACTTATGTATATAAACAAAATAACTGTCAAACAAATCCTCCATAAAGCAATCCATGGGATATGCTGAAACTCAAAAGGAAAATTTACATGAATGGAGCCCTTAACATTTGGAAGATGCGCTTGTACCAGAACTAGCATCTGAGGTATTTCGAGTCTTATTCACTTAGGATGACGTTGGCTTAAGGTAGGACAACGTAGGATAGATAAATGAAGTAGCTTATCTGGTTGTCTTCTCATTAGTCAAAATTCTTTTATGCTCGAAACTTATTATGGATATTTCAAGAAAAATATTAGAGTAACAATAATACACTACTATTTATTAGTACAAATTTTGCACTACTTTCTGCTTTATTTTGGTATTCTTCTCATACAACTCGTCAATCTAAGCCCCAACGACCCTGCCACATATTCCCTAACAACCATAGCATAAAAGCATTGAAAATCATGTTTTTGAAAATAACTTGCATTAAGCCCTGCAAAATCATGTAATATGCAGGGAGCTAGGGATCGCCAAAGCACCATAATTCCAAAATTAGGTTCGATCGAACCATATATATGACCGATAAGTTCCTAAATTAAGGATTTTTTTATTATTATAACAGAAATACATTATGCTCGCATGCCTCCATTGATTGAAATTACAGTTCACAACGAGATAGCTCTTTGAAGTGATAGAAAGACTGGTAATTTATTCTCAGTAGGTTCTTACATGGTACAGAGGAGAACCATTCAAACCGTAAAGAACAACAGTCATCTCTGGGGCCGAAACAGTGCAAGTCCACATGACAGCTTTCAGTTCAGGGGACTGTGATTTTTCTTTAGCAGAATTTTCTTCCAAAATTCCCATTTTAGGCTTTCGTGGGGGACGCACACGCATGAATTGATTTAATCTGTTCAAAATTAAGTTGCACTGGGTGCCTCCAAGCTTGACATCAATTTCAGATCTGATGGGAGAGTTATGCTGCAAAGTAAAGCATCCTACGCAAGTAAATGATAAGACTAAAATTAACAGGAAAGACTTGAAAAACTGAAATTAGTATTATATCTTCCGGCAGATGTTAACTGAATGATTCCACAGATCCATTTACATATATAATGTAAGTGCCAAATGTCTGTGATGCCTTATAGCAAGGATAAAGTCGACATCATAAATTTCAAGTATAAAATTACATGCAAAACCAAACAGATGTTTTACCCAGGTCCTATTCTTGTCAAGATGCTAGCCCAACTGGATAGAGCTGGTTTCATGTCAAAACCTTAACAGTAATTTTGTAAATCCACAGAAACACCCTCTTTAAGTAGATAAGCAAGGTAGAGAAGTAGGAGCTGAAAAAAGCCTATTTTAGACTTAAGATGAATCGGTAGCACAGAATTTTGCCTGCATGTTGAAGTTTGAGGGAGCGGGAGCAACAACTTTATGGAAGCATTACGATGTCTGTCAGTTCTATTTCTACAGCATGCAAAATATCGGAACTAAGGCTTCCATAAAGTGAACTTAAATTGCAATTCTCACAAAAAGAGAGATTATTCCAAGGTTAGTCTTGGTTTGAATGAAGGCTAAGCCCCAATCACAGAGTGAATAATTTAAATACATTTAGTGGTGATACGACACACAAAAATAGAAAGAAAAAGAAAACACATGCGGGCTTTAATAATTAGTCAATTAGGGCTCACTTTTAAACTGGAAGTTAGCAAGTTAATACTCTTGATGCACTTCAAAGCTAAAATCCATTGCAAATTTCCAATAGCATCAAGTTTTGTCCCACTTAACATCCTCTACAACCAGAAACCATCTATTAAAGTTTCGATTAATCTGACTTTGTTCTAAATCTCTCCTCGTATATGCAACAAATATTAATCTCAAAAGGCTTACAGAAGCAAGCAGGGAAACAGAGAATGGCCTATTAATAAGAAAAAAGACAGATCTTTTGTAAGTTTTAAATTAGTTTGGAACAGCAAGGCAGATGAAACAATCTTGATAACCCCCTACAGAAATCAGTCAGTGCGCTGTGAAGGTTAAAATGTTGCATTTTTTATTTAAACAGAAGTTTAAATGAAAGAAAATTTCCATTCGATCCATAAGTTGCCTGGTAGTCACCCTAAACCTCTGAGGATTTTCTAAAACAGATACAGACTAACATTTTGGATGCAGTTGTTCCAACAAAGATAATTCTACTGAATAAAACTTGAGAAAACCATACCTGAAGGGGTATGTAAACTGAGGAAACAACATCAAGTTTCAGCACTTCCACAATCGAGATGCCGACTTCTCTGAGCAGCTACAGCATGATGAATTACATTAATTAAAGAGGATAAAAACAATATAAGCACAATCTTTGAACTTACATAAATCTCGCTGAATTCCAACTGAACATCAAGCCTCACACTTTCCCCAACTTCTTCAACAGATTTAGATGTTATGCATTTCAGTTGGATTCCCATTATGTTATTCTCAACCACCAAACCATAACCACGATGAATAAACTTTACATCAAGTCTTGGCAAGGTAAAGCCAACCTGTTGGAAAAAATCTCAGATAAATCAATTTAATCAGTGAAAATAGCCAATAATAACACCCAGTTTAACGAGGCAAACAAAATAGAAGCAGCCAATTGTAAACACCACATTGTGAGATGCGCACTAGGTCCTTTTCTTATAAAGGGGAAATATAACTATAAATTTTTAACCCATACAGAATATCATAGGTTTGATGGATACAAACCGATGTCTTTGAAGACAACATTCAAGCAAAAATACATACTTGGCGTAATAGAACCCCCCTTTTCTAGTTACCATGCATTTTATCTCATTTATTGGCCACACTCTGAATAATAATCAATCGTGAAAACTGACCAAAACTTCTGTCTCTCTCAAAATAAACCATTGCATCCACAATAGAGGTCCGCCTTATAAAATCCAAGATTTGCAATCTGGCAAAAATTCATTTAGTCTCAAATCTTTTCATTCCTAAATCAACCCCGTAACTTGCATCTACTATGGATGAGTCCACGGTCCTTTAAAATATGCAACATAGTTTGTGTTCCTGTTCTAAACTCCTGGCGGTTGGCCACTTAAATAATTCGTGTCACAACCATCAAGTTTTATATATATCCTAGACCCATGTTCATGTCAGTATAAACATCAAACCAGATAGATATTCCAAAATATTTTTTATTCGTTTTGCTTTGTCGGTTTTGACAGTAAAATCACCGACCAAAGCCATCAAAAACAGATATTGTATAATGGCTCTCAACACTCTTCGAACAGTTCAATTAGTACATATTTCCAGCAAACTTCTCCATCTTCAGCTTGTCTGTTTCCTCATGAGATCCAGTCATTAATACCGGAAACAAACAATGATACTCTAAAGCAAAAAATCAGATTGGTGGTTCCCATTACTAGAAGTAGTTATTTGATAATAAAAAAAAAAAAAAAGAATATCCTTTTCGTCTTGAGATTCTTGTCATATCATAATTTCAGAGTTAATAGAGGAAAGAATAATCTGGCAATGTTTTAGATTGTGATCTTTTTCATGACTCTACTGGACATACCATAAATTTAAAATTTCTTTGGATCGATATAAACTCATAGATTAGTCCTGATGCTAATCTTTTTCCTAGTTGCCGAAATATGTTAAATATGTGTAAAGTATCCTAAATTATTGAGTTTTCAATACCTTTTTTCTGAATTTCAATTCTTGCTAAGGGTAAGCACAGTCCCATCTCTTTTTTTCTGTTACCTGTCCTATGTTTCTCCTGAAATGCAAGAACGCAAATCTAATTCCCATACTATATCCCTTACGTTTCATCACTAACAAACAATCAACCAAAATCAACTCCAACAAAGAATTACTTTTATCAAGCCAAATTTAATAGCCTCGTTTTCTAGAAATTCCAGTTTGAAGATTAACAGACACAGGCTTGAGACATTTTTGAAATTCAGATTAAGTTCCATCCAAAAGATTCCATAATCATACACCAAGTCGCAGTATAAGTTTCAACTATCAATTTCATTCAAAACACACAACAGACTGATTTATTTAAACTGTTCTATATGTACACTACAGAATGCAACATCCTTCGACAAACTAATAAACTTAACAATTAAAAATACAAATATAGTTCGATTAAAGCTGCCCTAATATCTTCGTCCTCCAAACACAGCGATGCATTAAATCTACCTATCAATACGCATGTCACATGAGAGACTATGAACAGAAAATTTACTCAACCTTCTCTGGAAATATAGAATTGTACTTGGATACAGCAGACAATGCATTCGTTCCCCTTGGTTTTTTTGCATGCACAGATTCTTCTTTTGCTGGGGAAACTTCTGGAAAAGGCTTAGGAGAGGTGTCGGGCTGATCCTTCTCCTTAAACAGCAGATCCTCACACAGATTTATGCGGACTTCTCCACAGGTAGTATCCAAATTCTTAACAACTACACCTGCTTCCCTGCATCAACAATAATAAAGCTCATTAAACACCTTAACAAACCACTATATATTTGAGATTTAGAGAAATCATTGGGGACGAAAGAGAGGCACCCCAGTAATAATCTTTTTATCCCACTAACAACAAACCAATTCTTTTTTTTTGAGAGGAAACAATATTTTATTATAATGATAATTAGGTCTACAACAAGCGGATAAGCAATATGCACATTAGAAGGGATATCTGCAAATCAATTACTCTGAAGTAGAAATTCCATAAAAAATAAAAGCCTGTGAATTCATTTCCATTTTCCATTTCATAAATTCCTAATCCAACAATTTTTGAAAACCAATATTTCCATGATGCATCTCATTTCATAAAAAAACTAAAGCAAATTAATGGAAAACAATGGAGAACTAAGACTTACCTATTATGGCCAAACTCACACAAGAGAGAGAATTCTTCACAACTGAAAGGAGGACAGGTGTTGTCAACAAACTGGTTAGTAGTGATAGATCCGTCGGAGATTACTGATTGATCAGATGTTACTCGCGATTGAATTAAGTGAACATTAATGGGAACAAGCTGCAGCTTTACAAACAAGCCTCCCTCTGATCCACCATCTTTAGATATGTCTACTCTCAGTTCTTTGACATCCAAAGAAGCTTTAGATGTCTGAGGTTTTAAAATACAGAATTCAATATCAACTTACGATATAAAGATCCTTGAAATGTGTTTTAGTAGATATCATAATAATACTAGAGATCCTGATTGTGAGAGGGAAAAAAGATAATAAAGTTGTACATGATCCAAATCCAAGTATGTAATAAAATTTAGAAGCTTTTCCCTTTGAATCCCTTTCCCCTAATTGTACTATTGTGCCAACCCAACGACAGAGATATGAAGTTATGGAAAACTGTAATATATCGACAGAAACTTATATTCTTTCTCCTTCGTTCTTCGTTTGTATTAGTAGTATCTATCATGACTTTAATGTTCAAATAACACAAAAACATATAACCAATGAAAATGATCTCAAGTAAATCAATAAAAAAATCTATTGTATGTCTATAATAATTTTGTAACCTAAAATTATGTTTGGTTGCTTAGATGAGATTTCATAATTCAATCCTATCAAATGTTTGGTTGCAAATTTATGTATTGATTATTTATCAAACATCAATCAAATTATTAATTATTTATCTGACAACAATCAAATCAATGAATACTATATTACCCTTCATATCTTAATTAATTTATTATTAATAATTATTGAAAAGAGTACAGATGTAATTTTGTCATCTTATCTCAAATTAATCAATCAAACCAAATATTTTTTTATAAGAAACGATATTATATTAGAATAATAAAAGATAATAGTTACAAAGAGCGGACAAGATATCTGCCGGTATGTCAAAGATAGTTGAAGCTCTGACTAGGGTCCATTTAGTTAGTTGATGTGAATTGTGATTTGATAGCATTGTATGGATAAATAAATATTATGATAAAAATATTCGAGTTTCATGTTGAACCAAACATATTATTATTTATTCAATATTATTCAACAGGCAATTCAAATATTTTAATAATCATAAAAGTAAATTTCACTGTGTGTTGCAGCAGTTATTTTTACTCAGGAGCTATCACACATTACTTCTTTTTTCTTAAATAACTACAGCTTTATTATCATTTCCTTCAGTAATTATTTGGCTAGAATTTCCCCTTTTGCGTTCTTACATAGTTTGTACATGATTATCAACAATAAAGTTCGAGATCACTTCGTTTGGTTACTTGTTCTTGCAGATTTATTGTGACTACCTCCTCCAATGTAAAAGACATGGATGTGTGGATGAAAGTTTGCAGCAGTCAACCAAAAGGTTATATATCCTCTTTTCATTACAATTATTTTATTTATTTCAAATATATAGATATGATTAAATGTAGACGAAAAAGCAAATAACTTTCCTAATGTCTTTGAATGAGAATTGAACAAGAAAATGTAGTGATATAGGACTAGAGAGGCCAAGAAAAAACATGAATGTTAACAAGTTCATTTTACCTTTAGACCCAAGTCAGTCACTGAAATTGACAAGAATCTTGCCATGTTAGCCACAACCATCCACTTTCCTCTGCCTGAGGTTCTAGGTTTTTTCATTCTAGATTTCTGTGTGCTTTTCTTTGAAGACCTTATTACAACTTCTAAATCACATATTAACACCTGCAATTTTGGATCCCTGGAAATAAAACCAACTCCTAGCTTAACCAAAGACTGCCGCAAACTTAGCCTGATTTCGCCTACAGATATGGATTCAATAGCACCCTGTAACATAAGACCCGTCAGAACGTGCAAAACAAATTTCAGTAATGAACTGCTGCAGTACGTGTGAACATTTGATAAAAATGCTTTCATCAAAACAGAAAATCAATAAAATTACCAATGTAACAAACATTGTTTCGTCATTTACAACTGTTATTACATGAGCAACACAACCACGAAAATTCCGAAGTTTTCCTCCCATATCTCAACATTTTTAACTACATGAGCAACACAACCAGGAAAATTCCAAAGTTTTCCTCGCATATCTCAACATTTTCTCCAAGTTCATGTGTCCACAAATATTCCGTACATTTACAAGAGTCAATGCAGCTTTCAATAATACAATTGAATTAATCTTTATTTAGAGATATGTCAGAGACACTAATTAAAAAAAGAAATACCTTGTTGAACTTCACGACAACATCTCTCAAACATTTCCATCCAGCAACACGAAATCCAACTGATGCTCCCATGACTCGGCTGAGGACCCATGCCAGCAACCTGGAAGCAAACCTGAAACAAGATGCATCAACAAAGTCAAATGATTGTAAAGCAATCCTTCATTGACATACAAACTTTAATATCATGTAGTGGATCACAATAATTAATGAAGAATTTGCATGAATAGTTTAGTTATATTCAAATTGTGCAATAAGCAGCAACTAGCCCCTGCACAAAGAAAGAAAGAAGTCAAAGACTCAGAAAACTCACAAACAATGCGTGTTTTGTGCAACACAGCAGATATCAGTACACAAGAAGGAAAATAGAACAGTGAGCAACCATATATTGTGGCACCACTCCAATATTAATGTCTACGCAGAGATGGAACGATAAGCAAGAAAAATGCAATTCTCACACAAATATAATCAGTCTCTTTCATGTGGAAATTATTATGAACTCAAAAGAAGATTCACATAGGCATCTCGGTTGTGCAAGCTTGCCTTCAATGTAAATTAACTTCCATTATTTTACGCCACCCTTCAGGTTTTTCTATCCAATTCACCACCAAAAAGAGCAAACTCAGAGAACAGCTGAAGCTAAATGTTTTGCAAGAGCAATTTTTAACAACTGTTTTTGTGAATGATAAGTTATTAGGTCTTTAATTTTGTTCCCAAAAAACGTTATCTATACGCCCTGACTTTAAATTTTTTCAGTTGTTTAGCACTCCATCAATCATATATCGCCAGGTATCATGGTGTCACAAAGATGCCACCAGCATCTATTTTTGAAATCAAACGAGAATATAAAAGGCATCATTTTGCCAAATCATTTCCAACCGTTTGGTAGTAAGATGTTGATGATTTGACGTTCACTTTGTATTCTGGTGCCCGGACTAGTATAAAAGTTCAAGTCGAGAGGAGGTTTGATGTGCCACGAGGGCCACATTGAAGTACGAACAACTACATATTGTTAAACAAGAAATGCGGAAAATAATCCAGAGAAGGAATCAGCAGGGAGGAAGTGACACGGTCCCCCAAAGAACTTCAAATTTCATGTCCCATTTTTTAATAAATTTAGGCTTCTCTTGGATGCATTATTCACAATAAAACATCTTAACCATCCAATGAGTTAATAAATAAAGAATCAAAAGGACATGATGATCAAAATAAGGAATCAAAATCCTACCTCAAAATTAAAGAAAAGGATCACCGCTACTAACTAATCAAGAACTCAAGCAAGAGCAATATCGAGCGCCTCATGATTTCAAGAAAACTACTGGCAAGAGTGCACGCACATCACACCACATACATGAATTCCAAATAAAAATAAAAACTTAAAAATGTCATAAACTCAAACGGCTGACAGACATTACATGAATATAATCCATAGTAAGATGGAAACGATGAGGAATCCGAACAAGAACTTGGCCGGGGAAGCCCCCATTATAATTCTATCAGATTTTCTCCGATCCGGCAGCAATATCTTCCCCACAAGCTGCACGCATTTGGTAAAACGAAATTAAAAAACGAATCTTTCGACTAAATGAGATAATCCCGTGTAGAGCCCATCACAGAAGTAGATGAAGAATCCAGCATTCATTATCCTGGAATATGATCAGACAGAAAGTGAGGAAGAAATGGTCGTAGATGTGAAGGAGTGTTTGTAGGGGAGAGAGAGAGAGAGAGAGAGAGAGAGGGAGAATCGACAATTATAGTAATGGAGAGATGTGGATGCTGACTGTGGGGCAACCGGAAATTCCTTCGACCCGGCATATATATGGTTCTTGGTTACGCTGTAATTTGCCCTTTGGCCCTTGGAAGAAATTAAATATCCATAAATACCCCCATTAACATTCAATTCTAAAAATTTAGCCTTTTATATTTTAAAAAAAATCAATTTTAAAAATTTAGCCTTTTATATATTTTAAAAAGAGATATATTGAAATATGGTGCATCCTCATTGTATAAAAATGTGAAATTCACTATTTAGAGAGTTTACTCATTTGCTTTATATAAAATAGATTTGCAATCAACATAATGTTGAATTTAAATTCAATTGCATAATAAATTTTGTTATCGTACATTTCGAAAATAATAATTGTAAAAGATCTTTTAGATTTCTTAAAACAATTTTTGAAATTTTAAGTCATCAAGACAGATAGTGAGGTTATGTTTGCTCTTTTGGGTCATTTAAGGCTACTAAATAAGTTAGAAATAAATTCACATATTTGTTGAGCAATATTATGATTGAATGATTAATTTTAAATGATCTTACTCGATTTTTTATTTATAATTTTAATCAACTACGAAAACATAATGCAATACAATATCCAAAATTATAATAAGTGATTCCCATTTATTAAAAAAAATGACTGCTTTTATGTTTTATTACATAAAAGAGAATGAAAGATAATTTTTTAAAATATACACAATTTTATTTTAATTAGAAAACTTAAAATATTACAACATCAATCATTAAACAGTCAATCTAACATAAAAATTCATTCAAATTTCATATTCCAAATAAAATTTTATTAATTGATATCATTCATACATTTCCACGCACATAAAAAAAATAAACACATTTTAAAAAACGCATATCACTTGACAACATAATGAACAATTGTCATTGATAATGTCAAAAACCAGGAAGAATGACTGATGATAAAGTAAACCAATAAACTTGAGAGACAAAAGTTGAATAAACTAGTTCAAAGCATGTACTGGCTCACATTCCAGACGATACAAATTACAGCATCTTAAACCATATCTCAAGGTGTTCCTACAAATTCCCTCATTTGTCGACAGGAAAAAGATGCACCAACTACAAGGCTACAAGGCTTGTGATTTCGTGAATCCATGAAACACCAAAAATTAGAAGATTGGTCGAAGACTCCAAGTATCATAAAATTATTAGGTACCACAGCTTACAGTGCATCATTTTCTTTACCATTCTTTGTTCTTCCCTGCTGACTTGGACTTCCAATAGTTGAAGGGTAACTGTCTTTATCAACCGATTCGTTTACTTGATCCAAGTTCCTCTCCTTCAAAAGATTGGTATTTGTCAAAGTCGAGCGCATTGCTCTTGGTAACTTCAATGGGATATCAATTTCATCATTATTTTTTGGTTGCATTGGCGCTTCAACATTCTGTGCTAGGGATGTAGGAGGTGGAGCAGGGACAAGTTGAATAAGGGATTTACGCCATTTTTTCCTGTTCATGGGTTTTGATGCCCCAGATATTGCCTGAAAGTTAAGAGGGGAAACTCAACAACTTGACATGGTTTGATATATAATTAGAACTTAATGCCAGCAACTTCAAAACGATGGTATTATACCATTTGACAACAAAAGTCAAATTAATATAATTTTTTTAACTATGTAACTTGAAGACTACTTACTATGTTGTTGCCGATGTCGGATAATGGCTTCCTAGTATGGCCTCCATCTTTCATGTTGGCCGGCTTCTGAGATAAAGCATTCTGAAGTAGCCTTGCACCTTGAGAAGCAAGGCTATGATTTTGTTCCGCATCATCTGTCCCAGAAATATGTCCGGCAGATTCAAGAAATTCAGTTTGAACTGAGTCCTTTGCATAAACTTCTTCCCTGTTGCTACATCTGGTGGGTTCACAACTGCACGACATGTTACAATTGCCCCTCGCAGCACGACACTCACATCTAGATGTTTTGCAGAAAGAACCTTTGGTACAAGAGCAACAAACTTGCTCTGTTGAGCTCACGGGATTCTTTTCTTCTAAATCCATGGAAGTTTCTAAAGGATTGTCTTTTTTCGAATTTCTCTTGTTAGCTTGTCGTCGTTTTCTCTTTGCACACTCCCACACACTGTCATCATCTGTAAACAGATCAGAAGCCTCTGGTTCATATTCATCAGATGTATCCATGTCTTCCAACAACTCATGTCTGTTCAATCCACTATCAAATACCATGGAGCTCCGGAATCCCTTGGAATCAATGCCAAATAAAAATGAGAGGTAAATTGTAAGAAAAGATTAAGTTAAATACTCCAATGTTTTTCAAAAAAGAGGAGCTTCAACAATTCTTGATAAAGCAAAATACTATGTAACGAAATTATAAAGTAAAAAATATTGTTGTTGGATTATGGTTGCAAGGGTATTGATGCCAACAAGACCATACCTTGGGCCGCAAATCATACACATGACCTTTGCAAATATTAGTCAGACTTGTTTCAAAGTTCATCGTCTTTTCTATGGAGTGTCTCTTCCAAGCCAATTTCTGTCGGAAGTATTTTAATTACTGACATTTAGCATCATCATAATTTTAAGTTTGGAGGCAATAAAATCACAAATGAAATGAAACTAAGATAAAAATAATAATAATAATAAAAAGATCAATCAAGAATTACAATTATTAAAATCATCTCCCACTTAACACAATTTTTTGAACCAAAACGGAACTTCTACATCAAACTCAATTTCATCCCTATTCTTAAAAAAAATGTCCCCAAAATTATCTACTTCAAATCACATTAAAATATAAAGATTTTATAAGTTACCGTTTTATTTACATTAATTCTTTTATTTCATCCAAATCTAATTATAAAGTTATTAATATATTCATTTATTATTTTAATGTTTAGTTTATTTAAATAATTAATCAAGTCATATAATAAATTAAACAGTATCCGTAAATAAATCAATAAAGTGACAACAAAACTTAATAAAGTAACTTTAAATACAATTCATGTAATGATAGATTTTAATTGAAATACATTTAATTATCTTATTTTTAATAAGTTTGTATATCAGTACAACAAAAATATTTAATTCCACATAAAAATATTATATAAAAATTAATCAATACTGAATTAAAACTCTGTATATTAATTGAATAATTAAAATTTTCTAAAACTATAATGTGAATTAATATTATTTTCAAATTAATTATAATGATTCAAATTTGGGGAAAAAAAAGAAAAGAAAGAAAGATCACTAACACAATTATTTGTACATGTTTTTGTAGGCACGTATTGTCCCAACCAGGCACATCCCTTATGTTAGAAATGTCATATTAGACATCATTCAATATTGTACAATAATATAGAACACGAATATTTCCAAAAAAATTAGGATGTAAAACGGGAAAGATACAGTTTTTCTGACATAATCGAAGATTCATAATATATATCACATTGTTAATGGATTAAACTACAACATTTTAACATCAAAACTAATTTTCAAATATAAAGATTATATTTATTCTTTTCACGAAAACCATTTAAAAATTAAAAAATAATCGTCGTGTTATATGTTACAGTGTTAATATGACGCCAATTTATGATTTATATTAATGCACTTCCCAATAAATTAGCATATGTTCGATGAATAGCATTATATATGAGGTGTTGGCTGGTGAAATAAAATCAATTCTTTCATAATATGAGTTACCATTAAATTCTCCTGGCGTGCGAATTCAACCTTTGTTAATTCCAACTGCCTGATCAAATTGACTATTTTTTCCTTCATATCTTTGATCTCCGTATCCTTCTCACTGCAATCAACTTCCATGTCTCTCAGCTGGCATCTGTTCAGCATAGGTAGAATGTCATCCATTAAGGAAACATGGATGTTTTGGTTTTCTAGACTTGTTCCATCACTTAAAGGGCCAATTACCTGGAGGACGATGCCAAGTTAAAAAGATAATTCATAATATTCTTAGCTTCCACCAGCGAACGAATTTGGTTCCACCTTCCTCTACCACTAAATGCTCGCCCACACTCCTCTGCTTCTGATAATTGAGATGCCATGGAAACAAGAGTGCTTGAAGAAGTAGCAAGCATATTCTCAAGAGCAAAAATTCTAGAATTTCGAGCACCCGGAGACATTGTCTGAGGGCATTCACTGCAATAGAAAGTTAGAAACAATCAAATGCTTTAGTGAAAATCCCCCCGCACTTGATGCAATTTCTTCATATAAAAAAATTATAGCGGTCAACCAAAAATATTTAAGGCGAGGAAATTCAACCTTAAATTCGTCTTCTCAATCAATGCTTCTTCCTTCAGTCTTGCCACTTCTTCAGCCATTTTTGCCCTCCTATATATATATAATATATATATATACACACACACACATATACACACATGTATATCAAGAACAAATTCAAAATAAAATAAAAGAGATGCACAATTTATAAAACGTGGGAAAATGGTGACAAAAATTAAACGGGGTGGACCAAAATACAATTGGTTTGATAAAAAGTAAACACTGCATCACCTAGGATTTAATTGAAATATGAAAGATAGCCACAAAAGAACGAAATTGTTCCACATAATACCACAAAAAGGTATTTATGTCCATGCATTTATTGGTTGCATCTTATTCAAACACAGTTTAGGGATAATGTTCCTCGTATAACATGGAAATGAATGATTTATTTGATTACGGTTATACGGTATGCAACATAAGATGCATTCTACATTTGGAATATGTCTAGCATTGCATGGCATATAAGCCATTTCCATTGGCACACTCCCACAGATGGCATATGTCAAGAGGAACTTCATTAACAACATACTTTCACTAGTTCTCTCTCCAAACCATGTAATATGAATATTTACAATGATGAAGCATGATAAAAATTATACAAAATAAAAGAACCATTCCAAAATGAGTTGCTAGACTTACTCTTGCATTTGTCGCTCATACTCTGATCGAACTTCATGTACTCGAACAGTAACCTCAAGTTCATGTTCAATCGCTTGTACTAATGCCTTAAACAAAAAACAATGAATGTGGAATTAGACTAAAGTGAAGATAGATCCATGAACAAGGAAACGAGTGTAATATGTGAAGAATTATTTAATCAATGACGACGACAAACATCGAGCAAACTCTTCCTGTGAAGATAGATAGGTACCTGAATCCCAGAACCATTCTTATTATTTATTGCACCTACAAATATTAAAATGTATCAGATAATTCAAGATAACAAAAAGCATAAGCATTACAAATTACACATGGCAATACTACTTTAAAATAATTTAACCTGGGAATTCCCGTGATGCTTTACGAGAATCCACCAAATCTTTAAGGCGCTTGGTAGCCATAGCAGCTTCTTCAGTCTTTCGTTGCAACACCTGAAAACCCACACTTAGTGTGGTCTCTCCGATATGATCACTACCAAGTTTGTGTGTTGTCAAAAAATTACCAATTTTTGTCTTTGGTTGAGTGCCAACAGCTTGTGCATCTCATATTCATTCCTCCTTCCTTCTTTCTTTAACTACAAAAAAGACATCCCAAGTTACAAGTTAAGTTACGTGAAGAATTGGTAGCCTTTTAAGATGATAATGTTATGCAGCAAAGCATAAGCGGGTTTGGCACATATAGACTTGTCATGCTGTCATTAGTCAGAATGCAATTAACCTATTGAGTAAAATGCTAGAAAAAGAAAGCTGAAGTAATTCAATTTGAAAATTCGAGAATCTTAGAAAACTAAAATGAAGTAGAGAAGTACCTGAAGTACTTCCTTTTCACGAGTAGCTTTCCACTGTCTAAATTGTTCCGATTCTTGCTTTATCTTTTGTTGTAATTGAACCTTCAAATGACGAGGAGCATAAGTGAAAAAAAAATGACTACTAATTTTGTATACAAGAGTGACACATAGCAAAGCAGAACCTTTTGCGTCTTTATCCTCTGAATCTCATCCAACAACCTTTTGGCAGCCTCGTCGCTTTTTTGTTTTTGTCTCAGCAGTTGAGCTTGGGCATCCTGTTTTTTCTTCAACTCGGCAACCTAAAGGAAAAGTGGAGTCATCCACAAAAATTATATACATAAATATAAACATGTTTTTCAAGATTATTTACCTGTGTCTCAAGTATGTTGAGCTTTTGAAGATATTCTTCCTTCAACTTTTGAGCACTGTCGCCAGAATTGGATGAGATGTCCGAGAGATTCTGTCTCAAACCTTCAATCTCTTTCTACAATACACAATGGTATTTGAAAGTACATGTTTCATTCACAGCTTAATTTAAGTAATACACGCTTTCATAAAAAAAAAAGTAATAGATGCAGAAAGTAATACCTGTAAGGCCCTCTTTTCAAGTTCCAAATCATTAACTTTTTTCTCATAATGCAGCTTAAGAACTGAGGTATCAGTGCCCGTAAAACGCTTCATTTCAGCCTTAAAAAAAGAGTGGATTAGAGTCTAATAATGTTTGCAAGTGTGTACAAGACACAGATGAAATTTCAGATTTCTAAAAATGATCAGAAGTGATAAATTGGTACAAAAGCTCCAACAATTATCATCTACTTATTTCCATAATGGAAGTACATTAGATTATACGGAATTATTTTGGAGATTACCATTTGTTGATCATGTTCATGTTATTTGTTAATATCTTCTTAAGTATAGGGGTTCCAATAAACCTAAACACTCAAATTTGGATGCTGAAAAATTCCAAAACAATGTCTACCTCCTTTTCTTCAAGTCTCTTGTCCAATTCCTTGAGCTCCGTATCCAATTTTTGTTGAAGAGAAGAATAATCAATCTCCTTTTGTGCAACTTCTGCCCCACCTGCATGAATTGTATGGAGAACACATTTTATCCGCATGAAATGGGTTATTTTGTCTAAATATCAGTTGGTCGAACCAAGTTAGTATTCTTAGCATTTACATAAATATATTGTATTAGTGTCACTTGTTCAAACCATGGAGAAGATGTCAAAACAAAGCCACCAAAAATTTTGAATGTCTCAACAATTTATAATAGCTTACCATCTTTTTCAACATTTTGTAAATCAGAATCAAAAAGGCATGAATAACTTCCGTGAGTCCCATCATCTTCCAAAGAAAGATACTCATGATTATCACCGCGTCTTGAACCGTCTAAAATTTGCAATCGTAGCAACTGTCCCTCAAGTTCTTGAATTTTAGTGACGTAGCTTTTGATCATATCAAAGTCCTGCAAGATGAAAGAATTGAACACTTCTCAATTTCAGAAATCGTAACATAAAAGAAATGACAGTACATAACATTAAAATCAAACCTTATCTGATTTAGTGTTGGTATCATCCAAAAGTTTTCCATTTTGTTGAGCTGATTCAATTTTCAAAACAAGTATATCCCTTTCTGCCTGAGCATCAATAGCACGCTGCAACAAATTCTCATAACCAATTCGACAGTCCTGAAGTTCCTCCTGTAGAGCTGTTTTACTTGCCTCAAGTAATGATATTTTATGCTTAAGAATCTGTAGACCCAGCAAATGGAGTAAAAATCAAGAGTCAAAACTACAACTACTACTGTGGGATGATCATGTTAAGATTATATATATGTAGAACAAAACTTCATAGACAAACATATCAATTAGACTTAGATATCTAAGAGGCGGGGAAATCAAAGTTAGTCCTTTTTTATGGTGGAGTGGTGCCCCCTTGATAATGACACATAGGGTTCATGCATGGGACACATTAATCATAGAATAAGAATCTCTGTTGTACTTTAATTTCTTCTGATGGTGCGGTGGTGCCGCCTTGAAAGTAAAGCAACTCTGCCTGCAACTGTTCAATTTGATTTCGCATCATTTGCGTTTGAGCTGCCATTGGATCACGATTGATCTACAAGTTTACAGAAACAAAAGGAGTACCATGGCATATAAGTCTTATCATGTGATGATGAAAAATCTATTTTGATAAATGGACTACAATGGAATACATGGGCGATCTATTCTAACGAAAAGCTAACATCAATGATGAAGCTTACGATTGCTTTATTTTGAATGTTACGAGCCCGATTCGCATATTTTAAAGTGTTGATTGTCTCCTCTGCATTCGTGTCAGCTGGGCTTACACAAGCTATAACATTTAAAAAAAAAAACTGTTATAACAATCTGAAAATTCACAAAATGTTATATTATTAATTACATAGTGTGGCCATCATAATTTAGTAAGCACATAGAGAGATATATACACACGAGAGAGAGACCATATGAAGAGCATACCAATCATTATTGTTTTACTATTTCCACCGAGAGAATCCTGCAAAGCTCGAAAAACTATTCAGTATCATAATCAAGTTTATGGAAATAAAATAAAGGGGAACTTTATCAAAAAAATACAAGCCCGCCACAAATTTTGACTAACAAATAAAATAAAATAAATTACAGAAGATCAACTTTCAGCAGCATTAGTGCAAATTGGAATCGAATTAACATAAGAAACTCACACTACGCCATTTTCATTTGAAAGGTGGAGATCTTCAGGTAGATTTATATCATTAATACCAGTTCTGCTTTAAATCCATTCAACCTATTTCTACTACTATTGTTTTGTATGTGAGAACCTTCTATGTTTTTGGCTTCTCCGCATCATTCAGCCATGTATCCCTGATAAAAGAATCAGCTAAATATCCTCGATGTTTTGTTTGATCAAGGTAATAAAGTTAAAGTAGCCCGGAAATCTAACCTCATAAAATGCAAATATGTGTTTTCATCATTGCCTAACAGAACTTAGGGTAATGATTTAGCTAAAGCTGATAATTGTTTACTCAATGATAATAAATGTACATTACAACATTTGACATTCTAAGTTGAGGACTATAGCAAGACCACAACATATTTTGTGCATGACAATAAAATACTTGTGCAAGTATCTTTTCCCATTATAACAGGAAAACATCCAGAAATAGCGAATACATCCTTGCCTGTAATATACGAGTTAACTTGCTATCACGGTAAGGTACATGGCATCCTTCTTTTCGTTTCTTGTCATCACCTAAAGCACTGATGACATTGCCTAGAGCCAACAACCCCTTGTTGATGTGAATTCCTAATCATTGACAAACATATAATATAAATTTGAAACATCAAAATTAAAAGAATTAAGAAAAAGTTTTAGATAAAAAAATTCATTATCTGAACAAGAAGAATGTCGAAGGGTGAACAATACAAAACAAATATGAAAGGAATAATCTTATGCGATACAAACCCCTCTTTTTGGGAAACCATCCACATAATACACTGAAATGCACAAATCTTAACCCCCACATCATTTATTGTTCAAGGAAAAAAGAACATTAATAAACATAATACAAAAAAAATAATAATAAGAGAACTAATTATCATACAGAATTGAAAACTCTTCCCCTCAAAATGAAGCACTACCTTCTCGCAATCGTGTACCATCTGCACCTGTCCTCTTCGCACGCTCGGAGCCCGCAAGGTCTACTAAATGAAGCTTGGCAATCAAAATTTCATCACCAATATCATCTCCACTTGAAGATCGAGCTATTTTCTTTTGTTCCATGGAAATTGTGAAAATTGCATGTGATCGACTAGCAAAAAGTAGGTGTATGAGAAGGATTTTATATAAATTGTTCTATAAGTTCAAACAACAAAACTCGAACACTGCAAGTGCCATCAATTTTACAGGTTGATTCCAAGCACTTCATTTCCCTTCAGATTTCCTAAAAATGAAAAAAGTGCGTATATGTGTGGCATGGTGACAGAACAATTTGTTTTCTTAACAAAAATGTTCCCAAAAAAATTAGAGTACCTTGATTGACTATTCATGTTTGTGCTCCCAGTGGCACGGCATAATGAACCCTGCAACAGGTAAGAAGCCATCTCTTCCTTTGTCCTCACCTCTGCCTCTGTAACACCAGCCAGTGTGATCCCTCCACTCACAGTCTCTCTAATTTGAATAGGAACTCTTGCTGGACCCACGGTCTTTGCCATGTATGGTGTCTCAACTTTTGAAAAAGCCGGAGTCGGATCAAGTAAGTCAAATACTTCTTCCTTAAAAATCTGTAAGATTAAACTCAAAAAGTTACCAACTCCAGACGCAAAACATAATATTTATGATACACCCAATTTATAATCTTATACCTCAATAAAGGATACCCTAACCAAAAACTCGGTACACTCCTTCATGCTTTCCATTTTTCTAAAAATTGTATCCATCACATTAGGAATAACCCCAGCTTGGTGTCCTTCGCCATTATAATTGGTGCCCATTGTGTAGGTCTTCCCCGACCCAGTCTAGCAACATAGAATAGAAGATAACATTGTTATGAAATTAATTGTTTTTAACTGAATATCACAAATAACTCAATTGAAACTACGCGTGTGAATAAGCTACCTGACCATAGGCAAGTACAGTGCCATTGTAGCCACTAAACAGCGCATCGACCAGCGGCGCTACACATTCATCATATATGCAAGAAGATGGACTTCCCTTGCTACCAAATAAATGATCAAATGTGAAGGCATGCGATCCAATTTGCACCTTTTTGCACATAAAATTGAGCAGAAAACTCAGTTATAAATCAAATCAATGTAGCACAACGACTGCACATATGAAATGAATAACATGTCCAGATTTTTCCATGTATAGATCAGTGTAATCAACCAGTTCAATACCTGCTTCTGGGCCGGATAGACTGTGATGCAGTCTGTGCATCCCATTAGTAGCTCCGGAGTAACTAGCGGTCGTATATTCACAGAAACCCTCACACTCTGCGATGAATCGCCGTTCTCCATCACAATTACTTATCCAGAAACCTGAAGCCCGAATTCAGAATCAAATTACAAACAGAAGAATGGGGGATCCAGAATTTGGAAGTATTCAGGTGAGTGAAAGTTACCACCGGTGGAGAGAGAATGCGCAGCGATGGGTGGCGGAGAGGCGGAGATTGGATTTGAAATTCGATGGGGAGAGAAATGAAAAGAAGAAACGGTTTGAATTTGAGGAAATGCCGCCCCAGGTCCGAAAATTCAAATGGAACGATTTTTTATTTATTATTATTATTATATTATTTATATTTATCTTTAATTAGTTGGCCTATTTTCCAAAAAAAAATAGTGGGCCTACAGTAATAAATTTTATTTTTTAAATAAATAAATTTGATTATTTTCTAACGTATAATTTGGATTTTGGCCGCCTGTTTCTTAATTTTTTTATACTTCATTAAAAATATATTTATCAAGAGCGTACAAGTTTGTTCTTTTTCATTCTTGAGAAACCTCAATTTTTTTCAATAACTTTAAGAAATCCTTAACCTCGGCTAACATTTTAGACATAGTGCCCTTGAATGATTCTGTAACGGCCCTCGTTATGATCATGACACGCATGCAATTTGATTCCTTTCACATCTCTCTCTTTTTTCAGAAAAATTGTTATTATCCATCAAAGATGTAGAATATCAATCTTTATTTCGAGGTCTTAGATCAATTACTCAAAAAACTATCAAGATATTATATTTTCCATCACTTGAAGTAAGATTCATTTTTTTAATATAAGAATATATTTGATTTTGACATTAATATTAGATGGAGTATTCATAATTGAACCGAAGCTATAAACAAATAAAACATCCTCACATAAATATCCACATGTGCATAATAATAAATTTAAATAAAGCTAAATGTTCATCTCAAGATATCGGACACTTCATTAATATTCTATCTTTCGACGAAATTTTAATTTGTAAGTGATACATTGATGTAGTATTCAAATATTGATAATAAGAACATGTCAAACCATAAATCTTCATTTCAGTCGATTTACTATTAACATGTAAAATCGAATAATCCTCAAGTATTTATTATCACAAGTGCATGTGTACTTATATTAAATAATAACCTTATTTTGAACCGATTAATTATCAACATAAGTTACATGCACAAAACCGTTGATTTCTTTGTAGAACGGTTTGTCTTGGAGCTGGATATCTATTTATTGTATTAAAAGAAACTCGATTATTTCTGGATAAATTTCTTGAACAAATTTTTCAAATATTTCTGGTATTTCAATAAACTTATTTCTAATAAACAATTATGAGTTGTGTGTATTAGATGGAGCATATGAAATTTGATAGGCGATAGAATATGGTTTATTACCATCTTTCATCAACCTCTTTTATTTGAAATTTTGATACAATGTTAAAGCTTGGCTGAAATCTCGATCTGCCAGGTTGTAGGTAATGTTGGTCCCACGTGCGGTAATTTGATATGATAAATATGAAAATAAAGAATAAATTGGGCACCGAGATTTACATGAAAAATCCCTAAAAATTATTAGGGTAAAAAACCACAGGCAAGATGAAAAGAATTCCACTATAATATTTTACGATGTACAACCACTCACTGTGTTTTCAAAGAGAACACGCACTCTCTTAATACATGAGAACAAACATCTCACAAATATTATAGAACTAAGCACTTAAATGCTATAGAATGAGAGAAAACTCGAAGAAAGAATGATTTCAGAATGAGGAGATGGAGCTCTATTTATAGAACCCCTTGTCCATGTTCTTCTGAATTATTAGTCAAACAACCCATGTTTTTGCCACAAAGATTATCAAATAGAGTCTACCACTTTTGGCCTCACCTATTGCCGACAGGTAATTGTTGGTTAAATTACTCATACAATTTTTCCTGCTCATAGATTCCTTGAGATTGTTCCTAGTATTAAATCTTGAAGATTGCTCATTCGTTAATCGCATATAGCAATGTCAATAGTTGAATCTGTTCCTTCTTCAATTCCTATAATTCAAGTATTCTCTTCTACTAAATCAGCACCACCAATTCCAACACAACCTGTTTCCATTGTTCCATCAAGGCTAGATCTTCATCCCATGTTCTCTTTGTCCCAAAACCTAAGGGCTTTGTTATTCGTGATCCTTTGTCTAAAACCACCGATCAGGGTTGAAACGCCCAAATGGTTATGGCCAAAGTAGAAAATTATATTTGATTCTATTTCTGAAGAAAATGTCAAGGAAAAAATTATGAAATCATCCATGCAAATCCATATTGACATTCACATGGAAGAAATCGATGTTTTTGTTGATCACGAGATCACCTATTATGACTGTGTAAAATTTCGTACGATAACAAGGCTTGTTGTTTTTTAGAAGAATAAGAAGAAGTTGAGGAAAGCAGTAAAGCTCGAGCCATGGTGTTCTCTCGGGAGAGGACATATGTTGTTGCTACCGCCATGCCAGAAGTGCATATATCTTGGAAATTTTGGAAGTTTCTAAGCTAAGCGAGACTCTGACTACTCTCAAAGCCAACTAATTACTAGAGTCTGGTCCTCTTTCATGATGTCGCAGTTATATAACAACTCAACAATGATCTCTCTACTTTGGTCATGAGTGTGTCTATAATGGAAACGAAGTTTACTGTAAGAGCTTCTGAAAAGAATCGACCTCAAGTTGATTTCAATGTAAATTCAGTTGAGGAAAGTGCAAGATCTTCTCCAAGAGACACTACATCTAATACTATTGCAACCTTCCTCGATTTTTGTTGCTCAACCTAAGCATTCCTCCTCTCTCCTCTCATCTCGAGATTTAGTTATTTCCAATGTTGATGATGTCATGAATTCCATTGCTCAAGTGACTATCTCCACTGATCATATAATTGTTGATCCTCCACAGGATCAAGCCATTGGTGAGCAGGTTTCAGCTTCACCTCCTCTGTCTTTAGACGACCTCATTTAGGTTGAAACTCCACTTCCAGATACTATTGATGTGCCCGTTATTCCAGTATTTTCTCCTCCTCAATCATCTGGAGAAGTGTCTGCTACTGAAAATGTTATGAATGAAGAAATTCCAAGTACTTTTCATGTTCAAGCTTTGGTTGTTCATTCAGTAGTTCCTCAGCCCAATACTTGATTTACACTGATTTTTGCTGATGTTTGTCCCTCTTCTGACCCCATATTTATTCATCTGGATGACATAGCACAAGCACAAGCTGCTAGCATTCAGGCTATGCGAGAACGGACGACAGAAATGAAAATCTATCTCCTAAATTTCATGATATCTCTCCCGTCAAGTCCAAATTAGAAGATATTGAAGCCTTGGGGACGTCACTTGAATTGCTGATCAAATACACCAATTATGGTGTCACTGACAACCAAGCAAGTTTGGAACTTTAAAAAAAATAGAATCATATATCAGGTTGAGCATATCAGAATGATCTTCTTATCCTTCAAAAATCTTTTGTTCTTCTTAGAGGAAATTAATGGAATCTCATGCTTCTATTTTGGGTAAACAGAATGTGCTTGTTGCAAGTCAGAATTTAATTTCCGACAAGATTGATCATCTAAAGGCTTCTTTCATCTCTCAGTTTTATGAACTTTTTTGTTTATCAAAGAGGTTGAAGCCAAAAAATGGAAGAGAGACCACCAAAAAGATCAAATTCCAGAGAATGATGAGACATCCATCCAAACCTAGAAGGAAATTATTTTTAAATGCATTATATCCATTTGAGTTTTGATGGTTTATAAAATGAATCATTCGGATATTTTCAGTTGTTGAGTTTTTGTATCACCAAAAAAGAGGAAATTGTTAAGAAATTATAAGTTTTGGTGATGTGTCCTAAATAATTGACCAAAATCAGAAACATTAAAATTCATCACGCCAAGCAAATTCAATAGCTCATTAGTTCAGCAGACCCTTCACTGAACTTAAACAATAACCTTTATTGATTTTCTACTTGGTATCGATTTATGCTACAACCATTTATGATATCGAATTTGTTCTCTTAATTGATGAACAAGTTATTTCAGCAAATCCATTGTTCAGAGAATGTTCAGATTATTATTCTGAAAGAAAAATATTTTGGTCGTTGATTGTCACTGTCATAAGCATTTATTGTTGCTTAGTATCTTTGGAACAAGACGAATGACACGTGGCATCTTATACAAATTCAATTATGGTCATAATACAACTTATTTATAGCCGCTAAAATTGAACATTGGAGATCATCTATAAAAGGTCATTGTTATCTTCATCAAACTTTCTAGACACTTATTTGATCAACTATCTGTCATTCATTCAGAGCTCTGCTCAAAATATTTTGAAGAACACACATAGAGCTATATCAAATTTTTTTAGAGATCAATATGTTCCGATTCATATTCACTTATATTTCAGTACATTTTAACATTTGAGTAAGTTGTTGTAACTAACAAAAAAATTTCTGTCCAGAGGTCTGTATAAATTTTGTGAAGTTGTTGCTAAGAGTTTCAATAGTCAGTGTTTATGTCCCACTGAAGTGAGTATTTACAGAACCTGTAAAAACCAAAGTGTTTTAGTGAATACCTTTTGGAAACAGAATAAGAGAAAAGTATAAGAATTTTGACATTCGAACTTCTAGAAACAATTTTTGTGTATTTTATTTTATGATCTACTATTTTTCATCATGTTCACAAAGTTCTAATGGACTTATTCTGCATTGATTTATTCAGTTGTGCACTGAACTTTGAATGTCAAGATACAGCTTCAGCTGTTAACACTAGTTGAGGTTTTCATCAGTTAGAACTAGAAGAAAATTTATGAGGTGTTTAGAAAACTAGAAGAAGATTTGTGATGTGTTTAATTATCTTCTGTCTAAGCAAACCAACCGATCTTAAATAGAGTGAAATAGAGTACCTTGTTATACCTCTTCATACTATATCATCCATGCATCACTATATATTCAAGGTGTTTAATTTTTTTCTAAGGTGTTTTATTTTTTGTTTCTTGAAATAACGCATCACAAACACTGTTAACTATATTTGTTTTACCATCGTGCACTTTCAAAATATTCAATATGAAACTATTTTTAATTCAATTAGATAAGTAATTCGCCACTAACACAAACTGTTGTCATGTGCAAAACACTCGGTTTTTACTAGTAAATTTAAAGATACACAGAATTTTTTCGAAAGCATGTTTATCCATGAATTTCAGTGCTTGGGATTATGTAATGGACATAAGTGGCATACTGTGAAGTTCGTAAAATGGCCTATATTTCTTTGGACGTGATACATTGCTGCAGATAAAAAAAAAAATTTAAGACCGTGTTGATAAATATTGGTTGGAAAAGGCAATTCACTTGGATCCTTCACAATCCTGATATTGGAACGATTTCAACAAAAAGGACGAAAACGGATAGTTGGAAGTATATGCACAAACACATATATACGGGATAAAAAAAACAAACCGCTCCATAATAATTTCTAAAAATGATAGGCAGATATATAAACGATTAAAAACGACGCCCCTATAATAATTACATGATGGAAGAGACCTAACGGTGGAACAAACCACGGAGCAAAGAAGCAGAAGATGACGATAAAGTTCGCTATGCGCGGATACAAATTATCAATTCGTCATGGACATAATAATCTATGTAGATGTATAAAGCTCGGTCTATCGAGAAGCTTTTAGTTGTGTCCTAAGATTCACTAGGATCATGAACTAGCATAGAACCCCATCAAATGCCATTGGTAGCCTAAGCAGTTTCTATCTTAAATGACCAAAATTGCAGCAAATTACCCCAAATGAGTCACAAACGTAGGTCCTTCGATAGATCACATTTTAGTTTCTCAGCTTGGTTGGGATGGGAAACCGTCATTCTTTTTGCAGCATGAAACTCACACGCTTTTGAAAGTGATGCACCATCAACATTATCGGTTAATGATATAGGTGTGTCAAGTGTAAGAAGATATGCCTGATCGGTGGAATTCACAATTCGATATCGGCCGAAATGCTCTGTAGCATTCACTGTGCCACAAGGAGCAGGAGGGCCATAAGGTAAGATTTCGAGAGATGATGTACCATTACCTTGTATTTGATTTGTTTCTTCATAAAATTCTGGTAAATTCTTCAAAAGCAAGGAGCCTTCATTTTGTTCACTAATCCCTACTAGACTACAAGACTCTGATGTATCAACCAATTCTCCTGACACCGAGGTAAAGCGAACAGTTGAGCAATCAATATTTCTGGATAATATACATTTCGGCCGATCTAGTTCATCATAAGATCCAACAGCTTCGAAAGATTGGCATTTTTCATCAGCAACTACTTCTGATACATCATCAAAGTTACCGCTTGATGGTGCAGAAGATGGGCCAGCATCCTCTGTCATAGGTTCATGATCAGGCTCTCTAAATTCTATAGAAGAGTTTTGCTCCAGGGATCAATCCATCTGCATGCTGGAAGGAGGGTTCCACTATGCACAAAATGCTTTCCAGCTTCTATCTCTTCTTGTCAAAAACCACAAATGATCATGGGAAAAACTTCAGTGTTTTGAGAGCAACTGACCTAAGAGAGTCATTTACCAACACAAAATATAACCATGAAAGCTCTTATCCGGTGTTTCAAATGCAATAGAGACTGGTTCCCAAGACAAGACTTAAGAGGGAAAGATCTGTTTGCAGTGGTCGATACTCAAGAACATAATTCATAATAGGAAAAAACTAAATAAACAGAACGTAAGGTGGCAAGTACATGATTGTCTCTCCCATTTAAATCTTCAATAAAAAAAATTGGTCCAAATTGTAAGGCAAAATTGAAATTGAGAAGTTTGGAACAAGCAATTCCTAGTCCCAAAGAAAACATTTCTCCTTTTCTGAAAATTAATGATGATGAACCTCAGTAATTGGTAAAACAAAAAATACCAAGTACTAACCAAAAAACATTACAATAATGGCTTGGTCCTATTTTCAAGAATAAATCTCAAATTTCCAAATCCATAAACACACATAGCAGCCTTCTATTCATAAACTTTTCATCTCAAAATAAATTATAGTAAAATGCATATCGAATATGCGCAAATATGTATATCTATGTATTTCTCGATAGACAAAGCACAATACACCAAATTTCAAATGGCGTTAATATATTCCAAGGTTAATAACAACAAACCTAACCACCTGATAATACTGATGGTGTCTTAAAGTACCTTGGTCTAAGAAACAGGTCTTCTCAACTCATCAATAGACTATATCTGTTCAAAAGCTGAAGAATGCACTTATGCACGCCATTAAATGACCCTAACACATATCCTGGCTCAAAAAAATTCTTCAAACTCAATCCTGAATTTCTCGTGCATTGGATATTGCTTATTTGTGCAGCTGGGAGTAAAGTCATCTCAATTTCATGTTCACTTTCATTGAAATTAGCAGTCATCGGAGCATTAGGTGAATGATTTGTCTCACTTTCACTTGACGAAGAACATTCTTCAGAAGTCTCAAGGAGCTCAAGAATCAATCTCTCAATGCAAGCCCGTTTCATGGATGCTTCGCCAGGTGGAAACCAATCTGCTTGAAGCTGGAATACATACACTAGGTCAGTTTGGCATAAAAATTGAGCCATGCGTCTGCTCTTTGCTGCGAAGGACATTCCAAAAAAGAAAAAAAATCTAAAATTCCAGCCATTAACCTGAGAATGAAATAATGACACCAAAAATAATTTTATCTAGTGAAACACCAGATTACTAGTATAAAGCAAAAATGACCCCAGTTGCAGACTAGATTATCAGGATTGTCATCGAAATCGTGATCAGCTCATTCCTCAACCATGAAAACAAGACAACAGTGAGGGCATAGCATTTTTCAGTTATAAAATTGGCCAGATAAGAAATTGGAATTTAGACATGAAATCCTGCACTTCAATATATCCAGAAAAAAAAAACTTCAGACAAAGCTGATTGAAAAGGTAAATTAAACTTGATGAATAGTATATAGCCCATACTAAGTCGGACAATAAAATTTATGCTCGTGTCTAAGAACTGGATGATATCAAGTATATAACTATTCATACTAATATGAAAGAGGGGCACACTCGTAACTGTACTATATAAGTTCTCTTGATATTCTTACAAGAGTCTAAATATAATTTCCAAAGAGTTCTATTACCATGTTAATATCAATCTATCTAGAATCTTGTCAATTTGCTGTGTAATCGAAGAGAAAAAAAAAACATGTTTATGATATTCATTTCCTTTGAAACAGGGTGGATGAACAACCTAAAGGGGATTTGACAAAAAATGATGAAAATAGGATGACACTTAGTTCAGGATCATTCTCATAAACAATACTCAAAAGAAATACTTCAAAGCTTCGTCTTTGGTGGTAAATATAGCGAAGTCTGGTTTGACTTTAAAAAAGGGAAGGGAAAATGGAACCAATAATCAGCCTACGTCTTGCAACCATTATCATAATACTACAAGTACTTAAAATTGATATTGTCAATGGCTTGAAGCCTTGAACCTTTCAAAGATAACCCACAATTTCTGGAACCAATAACCATTAGTAACTTTCAACAATATAACCCTCCTTGTAAAACCCAAGATTTTTCAATCGTGATAATATTTTTGTAATTTAAATGTGCTAGGATTATTCAATCTTTGGGTATCTATCTCATTATTTAAGATGTAAGATTGCAAGATTATCTAAAGTTGTGTGGATAATTATATCATGTACAATATTTTTGAGCTCAATATTTAAGATAATATTGTGCATATATTTTGAACTTGAGATAATAAATATATCATTATCTAATAAATTAAATAAGAAATTTTTGGATATAAACATGTTAATTTTGATATATAAATTCAAAGTCGAAAAGATTATAACAGATAGAGATATAAGATTTGAGATGATATTGATATTTGGATAAGGATAATGTGATAGATAAGATATGATAATTATCCTAAATTTAAATTTTGATTCAAAAGTTCAAACGCGAGGATAATACATGATCAGGATAGCAGCCACCTCCCTATAAATAGGATAAGCTCCCATTCAGAATTTACACCTCATTTACACATCAAATTTCGAGTTTTCCTCTCCAATTTTCGAAATTCCTCTCCAAAAATTATGCACGAGTCAACAAAATTCTGTCCAAGTTCAGAAATTCGTTTCTCTCGCTCAAGTAGTCAAAATCCGATCTCCACCGTTCAGAATGTGCTTCCAACGGTTAGTTTTTCGTTTATAGCCTTCGTAAAAAAACTGCTCCGATTCTAGGCGGGAAACAATATACCTACGGTTTTTCATCCATAAACAGGACAAAACGACTTCGAAACCCGATCTACACCGTTCATAAATTTTTTGATGTACTTTTAAACATGCTGTGAAGTTTTGAGCCCGATCCAAAGGTTCAATAAGGTGCAATGAATTTTCAAGACGACTGATTTTTCGTGCGATGGTGCTTGTGCGTTTTCGAAGCGTCAGTTGCATGATTCTTCTATGATTTTCGAATGCTTCATGTTTTCTTCCATGTCTAAGGTAAGTGGGCTGTTTTAAGTGGTTAAATTTTCGATTTATGCATGTGTTAGTTTTTTGAAAATTCGGTCGAGCACCGTCGTTCTGTCTCTACGTTTTTAAATTTTGGTACGTTTACGTGTTGGCACTGTGATGATTCAATGAAAATGGGTGGAATTCCGACATATGGCCCTTCACGGTGGGAGAGAACCGTTTTATGGACTCGCCCCCTTAGAGTATTAAAACTTAAGGGACTGATATCAGTAAACCATAGAAGGTGAAAAAATCACAGTGTTGTTATGATATGAATATGATGTTACGTTACGAAAAGCATGATGTATTTATGTGCTGTTTTTGAAAATGGAGTAAATATTTTATGTGTGCTCGATACGCCCTCACTTGCTGAGTATTTCCTAAAATACTCACCCCTTACTCTCCCCTCCCCAGATTTATCGGAATAACAGGTTGAGGATGAGGAATCCGAACAATTTTGGGGCTGGTGATTCACGAGATTATTAGTAGCCATGTTTAATTATTTCGAGATTTTCGTAATTTAATTCTTTGTGAGATGTTTCCGCATTTATTAATTATTTCAGTTGTAAAGACATTGGTATCTTTTTGAGAATTTATGAAATAAACTTGTTTCGGTTTATACAGTGCTACGAGGCTGGTTTTTCGATTGTGTGATTGATGAACAACGCCGATGTCGACTAACCCCGGTCGTGGGGCGTGACATTTAAGTGGTATCAGAGCCGTCAGGTTCATAATCCAGTTCGGAAAATTTTACCAAAAAGGGAAAAAAATCGGCAAGATTATGCAAAGAGCCGATGCGGTCCCCTCCGGAACGACCCAACAATTAATATCCATAACGAAATTGAGATGCATGATCCGAAAACGCAAAATTCCTTCGTTTAGGCTTCCGAAATCGCGTATTTCCGTTTTAGGAAAGTTTCGTAGAACCCATAACTTTTCGTAGAAAATTCCAAATTCGATTATGTCAACTGTTTTGGAATCCTCTCGATGTATTTTTTTCAATTCATATGTTTATCTCCAAACCTTCCATTTTTGGAAAATTTCTCGAAAAATCTCGTTCAACACGTTTCTTGTAGTGCTTATCGGATTTTTATGGAATTGGATTAAGGAAAACAATTAGTATTGACCTATATTGTTGGGATTATATCTATTTGAGATGTGTTAACTTAAGTTTCTGACTTAAGATGAAATATTTGATTTGGGGACAATAAATTATTTATGGAAAAAGAAAAAAAACTAGTATGTAAAAATATGAGATAAGAGTTATAATAAGTTTTGAATATTCCAATATAGAAGTTGATTTTGGGCAATAGTTAAATATATAAACATTAATTTGGATTCTTAAGAATGCTAAGCGGTAACTTTATATATGTGTGCTTTTGGGTTATCTTGTTTAAATGAGTTGGGAAACAATATCTTAAGGTTTAGTGATTTATAATATTTTGAGATAACTAGTAGACTAAGATCTTATATGAATAAAATAAGTTATGAGATATTGCTGGATATTGAGAAAAATATAGCATAATAAGTTTTGATTTTCGTTACGGTACAAGGAATGATTCAAGTAGGAGACATTCAATAAAAATAGTTTGCGTTAGAGCTCTCTAAGCTCATGGTCTTGAGGAAAGTAAGGTTTAGTGAAAGTAAGATTTAGCACAAGAATTAATTGAGAATTAATTTCATTCGTACAATGTTGAATAAGATTTTATTTTATGGCGATTGAGTTATAATTTTTGAGATTTAAATCAATAGGGTATAGATTGATATTGATTTAAGTTCAAAGATTTTATATGAGTTTTAAGTTTCGAGATAGTAATCATGATAATTTCAAGATAGAATAAAGTTAGCATCTATTCGTATATATTCAGTGTCGACTTGATTCAAATCACTTTGGTAGATTTCGACGTCATCATATGGATATATTGGTTATCTAAGAGTAGTGCAACAATAGATTGTCGGAGTAAGAATTTCAAACTCTAAACCGCGAACCAAGAAAAAACCATGTACCATGGCAATGCCAAGAGATAGAAATTCATTCTTTCTATTTCCCAGACTTGGAAATCCATAAAATGGGGAAAGAATTTACCTAGCAATGGTGAACAAAGTGCAGGAAGAAATTGAACTCAAGTTGGAAGATACCACAATAGTGCAGGAATTCTCGGACGTTTTTCCAGAATAATTCTCGGGATAGTCTCGGACCACGAGGTTGAGTTCAAAATCAATGTGGTTCTCGGTTCTGCACCAATTTCAATAGCACTATACCGAATGACACCAACCGAACTCCAGGAGCTAAAAAAACAACTCCAAGAATTGCCAGACAAGAAGCATTTTCAACCGAGTATGTCTCCATAAGGAACTCTAGTACTGTTTGTGAATAAGGAAGACAAAAGTATGAGATTGTGTATAGATTATAGAGAACTCAATAAGATCACAATCGAGAATGAATATCTTCTTCCAATAATAGACGATCTTTTCGATCAACTTCAAGAAGCTACAATATTTTTCAAGCTCGACCTGAGAACATGCTACTACCAATTGAAGGTCAGGGCTGAAGATATTCCCAAAACAACCTTCCGAAAAAGGTACATGCATCATGAGTTCACTGTAATGCCTTTTGCTTTGACGAAAGCACCATTAGCCTTCATGGATCTAATGAACATGGTGTTCAAACCATTCATTGACAAATTTTTAGCGATGATCATCGAGGAGATCCTCATTCACTCACCAAATGAAGAAGACCACAAGAAGCATATTCTCTCACTCTTCATAGACTAATGGAGAGAGAATTATATGACAAGTTCAAGAAAGGTTAGAACATCACTTTCTTATGTGACATAATATGTGAGGCATGAGTATTTGTGGATCTTAAGAAAGTAGAGTCAATCACAGACTGGCCAAGACCTAGGACAATGGCTTAAATTCAGAGCTTCTTAGGATTGGCGAGTTAATATCGGGGATTTGTCCAAGATCTTCCCTCACAAGCAATACAGCTTAAGAAACTCACAAAAGAACGCTAAATTAAATTGGAGCAAAGAATGTGAGAAAAGTTTTGAAACCTTAAAGATGAAACTTGCAACCACAATGGTGGTAGTGCTGCCTGATGAGGGAAATGATTTTTTTTTTCCAATTACAGAGATGCGTCAAAGAAAAGTCTAAGATATATGCTCATGCAAGAAGGAAGAGTAATTTACTTTGTATCAAGGCAATTGAAACAGTATGATCAAAACTACCCAACCCGAGACATTGAGTTAGCCGCAATAGATTTTGCATTAATGAATATGAGGCATTATCTTTACGACGTCAAGTGTTAGATCTTCACTAACCATCAGAGCCTCGAGTATTTGTTCACGCAGAAAGAATTGAACATGAGGCAGAGATGATGGATTGCATTATTTTGACGTAACGATAAGATACTTTCCAAGCAAGGCGAATGAGGTAGCTGACGCTTTAAGTCGAAAAAACATGGGTAAGACGATTCTAGCCTCACTATCGGCACACCGTGATTTGAGAAATCGTTAAGCAAAACCAATTTCATGGTCTTGATGGGAAATTAAGATTTAGTATGAGGAAAAAAAAAGAAAATTTGAGATTAGAGTTTATGTGAAATGATCAATTGAAATTTTAATTTTTATCTTTTAAGATAATACTTTTGAGGTTTACTTTAGGTTGACCGTATTGAGTTATAGTTTGACTTTGGAGAATTTTATATTATTACAAGCATTTGGATATAAAACAATAATAATTGAGAACCATTGTATGCATTACATAGTCGATAAAATGTAAGACATGATTTTTGGGATTTATATTGGATCATAAGAGACTAGTCTTGATCTTAAATGTTCAATAGAAAAGTTGATATTGATTTTTCAGATTTAAGTTAGAGTTACATTATTCTGCTACATTTGGATTTAAAAGGTTTTTATTAGGGTTTTCCTCTCTCATAAGAAACTAGTTCATCAAATTATGATTATGAGATATGCGACTATTGGGTTATAGTAAGTTGTTGTGGAATATTCAACGATTCTAATAATTTTGGTTCAATAGAATTGATATCATTGGATGCAATAATAGAAGTAATTATAAGAAAATATGGTGTTACAGTTACAATTGAAAGTATGAATAAGTCAACACTTTAGTTATTAAGATGTCTGACAAGAATCATTGGAATATTATTTAGGATTTTAGACGATTTTCTAACCATACTGAAAGAGAAGTCACTTGACGACTAGAATAGAAAATGCGTGAGCAATACCCGTACCTTTTCCTAAACCAAACCAACCTAAGTTTCGAGGACGAAATTTCCCATAAGGAGGGAAGGATGTAAAACCCAAGATTTTTCAATCGTGATAATATTTTTGTAATTTAAATGTGTTAGGATTATTCAATCTTTGGGTATCTATCTCATTATTTAAGATGTAAGATTGCAATATTATCTAAAGTTGTGTGGATAATTATATCATGTACAATATTTTTGAGCTCAAGATTTAAGATAATATTGTGCTTACATTTTGAACTTGGGATAATAAATAGATTATTATCTAATAAATTAAATAAGAAATTTTTGGATATAAGCAGATAAATTTTGATATATAAATTCAAAGTCAAAAAGAATATAACAGATAGAGATATAAGATTTGAGATGATATTGATATTTGGATAAGGATAATGTGATAGATAAGATATGATAATTATCTTAGATTTAAATTTTGATTCAAAAATGAGACTACAAATGATGATGACAGTCAAGGTATTAGAACAAAGTTATTCTTTTTGGAGCATATTAGTTTTAATTCAGTACTTATCTCAACCAGATGTTTGGAGGAAAGGGCGGCCTATTTCAGAGAGCGGAAGCTTACAAGAATTAGAAAGGTACCTCAAGAGAGACAAACTTTAAGTTTCTGAATTTTAAATTCAGATCTTAGCAAGCATAGAAATTTTGAATAAAAGTGAAAGTTAAAGGTGTTCAACCAAACTGTAACATATAACAAGAGATTCAAAGTGACTAATTAAATTATCCAACTAATTGTAACTTGTTGCATTAGCAGGTATTTGGACAATGAACCATCATTCCCAAGGAACTAGCCTTCATAAGGCACTATATATTGTCACAAAATTCCACCTTACGCTTCCTTGAATTTACATATAAATATTGTGTGTGTATATATCACAAACAAGTACAGCCTAAGCGGAATCAATTCTTATCCTTCGGAAAAGTAAATGGATTAGACTCTAAAAGGAAGTATAGGAGTTGAAACAACGGATACCTTCAAAATATGAAATATTTCAGTCATGTTAAGGTTTATATTAATGTAAAACTGGTCCAAGTTCACCATCTTGTATGACTCAAGTCCTTGCATTCTCATGTACCATCTCTAATAACTGAACGAGAATGTACCTCTGCATAAGATCTTTGAGGTCCATATGAGTTCCTCTTAGAGAATCCATTATGCAATATACAGGGAACTCTAACCAGCTTGTCATCGACATCTAAAATTGAGGAAGGAACAAGGGAAAAATGTCAAAGCATAGAAAAATCTTATTTACAAGAAGTCGTCAACGTCAGCGGGGAACTACTTGCCTGTATTCTTTGCGACATCACCAAAATAACAAATCATTATAAGACTCCAGTGGTAACTATCATACGAATAAATGGTAAACCATCATTTTCTATATCCTGATACCAGAAATTAGAACTCGATAAATCAAGCGACAAGGTTGGTAATAGAGTTACTGTTTTCTTACTTGTAGTTGACGGGAATAAATATGAAGTCCTTTTCCAGTAAATTCACTTTTCTCGTCCATTTACGAACTCGCTGGAAAGTTGCCTTGCCATCAAAAGCACTGGATGGATCTTTGTCCATGTCAGCAAGCTTCCTAAAGAAGAAACTATTGAAAAAATGGAACGCGGCCTTCTCCTCTCCATTTTGTCTATTCTTCAAGTATCTGTTATGAGGCTAAAATTTAATCAAATCAAATGAAGGAGAAAATGAGTAAATTACAACTGCAGCTAAAATTTGTAAGAAACTGAGAACCAAATAAGATATAAGAATTATTATGCCACTAGACCAATTTTATTGATTCAAACTGCCAAGAAAAGGATTCGTTTTTACCTCAGTCCTCGCTCAATCCTCAGGCGATAGTCCAGAGGAATAAAATCATAATGAAACAAACCACCAGATCAAGGTTTAACTGTTATTTTACAATTTTCTCTTATTTACCAATTTAGCATCATCAGCTGAGGAAAACCAAGGTAGACAGGTAATTCCTTACCATTAATTTCATTCCCTTTTGCAAACTAAGTAAGCAGTTAGCAAGAAACAGCTATTTTTGATGTGAATTGTACAACCCGAAAATGAAGATAAATATATAGAACTTACTTGATATAAAAGTCTATGATTGTATCATTCACAAAAGTATTCGGTTGCAGTAGATCTATGTCTCTCTTACTTATAGAAACAGCATCTGGATCACCTTTTGGATAAATCACCTCGTAAAAAGGCTTATCAAAACTGCATATTTGAATAAACTAAGTTCATATAGTGATAGAGTAGGCAAGAAGAATATATACATCTTTACGTGGTATTTTTTGGTTCTCCCAGTAGAATACAATACAAACTCCTGTTTTTGTCTATTTTGTAGTGGGAAGTGAGGATATTTCGAAAGATAGTATCAATAATAGACCTTATAGAGAAAATGACTAGAGTTATCAGGCTCTCAGCTCCTGAACTCTTTGCCCCACTTTGTAAGCTACATCTTTTGACATAATAATATTGATATTGGGCAATACAAACACCCCAAAGTGAAAATAATTCTCGTTTGAACTACGATATTTCAAACTGAATGATGTTAATGAATATGTTAAAAGAGCTCTTTCTGTACATCTGAATTGATTCCAGAGACGTGGTAAAAGTGGGATATCAATATGACTCTAAACAATGGAAATGTGCCAATCAGACTAATCATATAGATTCAGTTATGGGGTCAGGGATTAAAACAGATGACAAATCGCACAAATTATCGGAGGAAAAAATGAAAACATCAGGGAGCATTGTCACTCACTTGGGGAAATAGCTTCTTCTGAACACAGATTCCCAACACAGATTCCCAGTTAGGTAAAGTTGAGCACATCTCTATTCCAATGTTTCGGATGAAAACAAGTGAAAATACACTAACATCATCAGAATCATGACACAACTAACAAATTTAAAGATATAAAAGCTTGTGAAGAAGTACATCTAAATGGAATGGTAATTTTCTATGGATTTCTGCGCTGATACAAAAGGACAATATAAATATAACAGATCTACAGTCAGCAAACTACAACAGCCGATGTCTATGCGGTATTAGAGAAATTGGATTAGATGGGGATAATTTAGAGATTAATTGAGCATTTCTGTCAACCTCCATCCAAATTTAGCAAATCAAATTCCAATCAATAATAACAAAGTGCGAATACTACAAAAGCTGCTAAGTAAAAAATGATTTTTCGTGGACTAGAAAGTAGAAAAAAAAAGATGTAATCAAAGAGAATGGGGTAATGGCCTTATTTGCTTCAATGTCCAGGAGAAATTTTCAACTGCTTTCCACTCTAAAATGGGAAGTTTTTTTTTGTTTTTTTTTTATTTTATTTGAAACCATAATTTTATTATAATAGTAGAAAAAGTTACAAAAGGGCGGATGAGAAGTCCACTAAGCACCCCACAACGACTACTACACTTTCGTCAAGCTGTAAAACGTGAGACAAATGAAGAATGAACCAGACAAACTATAAAAAATTTAACATAAAAAGTGCTCACCAGAACTTAATCTCAAGCCAAATAAAAGTTCAAAATAACCAACTTAATGTCATTTTATCCGTCCCATTTGAAACCATTAAAACCGTAACCATGCAAAAACATATAAACCACAACACTCCCACCCCGGCCAATCCAGAAAGCCTAAAATGCAGGCTACTGAAGTCTGAAGCGGAAATAGGAAAATCTTATGACATTTTGGTATATCAGATTATATGCACTGCCACTAGTTACTTATTGAAATCAAGACGTGGTAAGAACCAACATTGACTCCTGAGAAATAAGCATCAGTCTTTAGAACCTAAAATTCATCAGCACTAAGCTACAATTACGACTAATGGCAGTGTTTTTTCTCAACAAAAAAAAAATCACTCTAAATACATAAACATATATATAAACCTAATAACGGTAACACATAATCAATCAACACCTTGACACTATTGACTATAAATATAAACCTAATAACGATGACATTTAGTTAATCAACTCCTCTACAAAATATGTCAGGTCGCATGGCAACTGGGGCATTCTTAAGAGAACAAAAAGTGTGTGTGAAGACTCACTCAAGCAAAGTATCCCATAGTGCCTTGTATTTTACATCAAGAGATGCAATCGCTTCCTTCTTTTCATACCATTTAGAATCAACAGCTGTAAACTTCAACTCATGAACTCCTGAAACTGTACATAAAGCATCACATGAATGAGAACAGTTCAAGTAGCAACACAACACCAGAGGGACCACAAGAAAAAAAGAAAAATCTGTTCAAACACGAATTCTTAATATCAGTCGAGATTTTTTCTCATGCACACACATGAACCAGGCCTTTCAACTACAAATTAGAGGCAATAAAATGTTTCAAAACTTTACAGGTTAATGTAATCAAAGTTAAGTGGAAGATCATCATGTTCAATACAAAGAAAATCATAAGAAAAAAGATTAATATAATGTGTATCGAAGGACAATACCAACGATATATGATATATTGTTTCTGTCACATGTACAAACAAAACATTCAACATCTTCTCTTGTGAAATTTTCTGAATGAAGACGCATCAGATTTTCGTTTAACATTCATTTCATGATAGTCATAGAGATCTTTTAATCCATTTAACCTTGTTTTTGGGTTATTAATTTGATTCTTTCGACACACCAATTCTTCTAACAACCATTTTGCTTCATTTCTTTCGTTTGATACTTCTTCGGATCCCTGTCTCTCACTCTCTAATTCATCCAGCCTTCTGATTTTTACTTTCAACTCTGCTGATTTCATTTCCACCATCCCAAAAACCTCTTCATTCCATCTTCGAATTTCTCCCTTTAAAGCTTCCTCCCATCCTTGAAATTCCTCATTATTCCACCACAATAAGACTGTTGTTTTAAAGCTTTTGTGCCTCAACCACACATTCTCAAATCTAAAAAGAACTGGTCCCACTTAATTTTACCGAATCCAAAACAACTGGAAAATGATCCGATGTGATTCTTGGCAGGAGCGTTTGTCATAAAATGGATAAATTTCAGTCCAACCCACCGTGAACAAGAAACTATCCAATCCAGAGCAAATAGGTGAGTCCCTCAAATTCGACCAAGTAAATTTTCCATTCAATAAAGGTGGATCACACAACTCCAATTCATGTATCAAAGTATCAAAATAAGACGTGCTTGATGTATGGGATCGGCGATTCATTTTTTCGCTTAATGATCGCACAACATTAAAATCTCCCCTCAAGCACCATCTCTCCCCACATAAGACTCTTTATCCTGCCAATTCATCCCAAAAAATATCTCTCAATCTTGGTTTGCATGGATTGTGCACCTCCGTAAAGCACCAATCATTGTTATTATCCTTTTGAATATAGAGTGTAACCAAAAATTCCCCAATCAAATTGTCCTTGATCGAAATCACCCTTGGATCCCACATAACCAAAGTTCCACCTGACTGACCAACTGCAGGTAAACTAACCCACTCCACAAACTGCGATTTCTACATGTTAGAGTAGATGCCTGGCAAGCCAACTTGTGGCTCGGGCTTTATTGACTCTAATGTAAAACAATCTTTATTTTAATAATATTTTACGATTTTATTTGATTATGTCATTATACTTTATCTGTATACCCATGAAAGCTGCATAGATAAAGTCTTTGAATATATAATAGGTACCATGAGGTCTGCGTCACAACGTAAGATCGTGAAACTCATTAGGAAGTGTACCGTATATTCTAAACAGGTTCTTAGTCGAATCAACCGCCTAAAACAAGGATAAAGGTCACTCGAGCTCGAGACTAGCATCTGTGATGTAAACGCCATGTTTCATTGGCAAGGGCATGGAGATGTCCATTCACACAAATGGGCGATCATATGATGATGCACTGAACAACCCTCCCTTGAACTATCCAAGTGATTCCCATTTATCAAGTGGAATATTCCGAAGTTATGGTTTTACACCATTAGTCATTTGACCCGAGACAATGTACGGGCTATACGTACTAGCGTGCACTTTGATCCGTTTACCGACTCCATCGAGGGTCATCGGGTGGCGAGGTTTGGTGTAATTTAAAAATACGTAGGAGCAAATGCATTGTAGTCGGGGATTCACCGTTCGCCTACGGGTGAAAATATCCTATGTGATCTGATGAGTTAACAGTGCAAGGAGTCTCTCGCCAGAGCAAGAAATGTGCTTTAGGGAAAGGTGTTTTCCTAGTTGCACATATCATATCACTATTAGTAATCAAAGATAAGTCGCATCGTTATCGAATTCATATGCAACTCTCGATATACCAATGGTTAAAGATTCGATCGGGATATATGTGATGAATGGACCGTACTGTACGCTGCACTATCAGTGATACCAAGGGGATCATGGGGCGATGCTACTAGACGCTCTTACCATGATCCGATGGGTGCAATCAGAAATGAGTTCTGACATTCTTGATCAAGGAGTTGATGAAAAGAATGGGGTTAACTAGGGTAAACCCGAATAAGAATAAATATTATTCTGAATCACATTGAGATGTGAATCCATGGCTAGTTGTATCCCTGAACAATTGAGGGTCACACAAGTATCGGATTCTGTGTTCACGTTGAGATAGTCAAATTTCAAGGAGTTGGAATTTGGCAACTATAGTTTGATGGAGATCAAACATGAAGCTTATAAAGGAGGTTATAAGCTGATTCCATAGGATGAAAGAAATGGAAGATAACATGATTGCTAAATAAGGAAGGAGAGTGGAACTGCCTGTTTTACTAATTAAATGATTGTGCTAGTAGTGGTGACTACTAAAATGCACAAATTCCCATAAATATTCTAGAGGAGTCTAGAATTTAAATTAGCCAGTGAGTTAAGTTTATAAATTAAATAATGGTTATTTAATTTAATATACATATACATGTACATATTTTATATGGTGATATAAAATATGTGCATGTGATATTATTATATCATGTATTATGAAATGTTAATAAATACATTATATATTAATTATATGGGAATTTAATTATAATGAAATTATTAGAGTCTTTGTGGGAGAAGGACTCCTAATTAGATTAGAGTCTCACTCTATAAATACACTATTATGGCTCATTGTTGGATGATGATTTTTTTTTTTTTTTTTACACAAAAGAAAAAAAAAACTTTCCTCCCTTTGCCAAAAAGCTCTCGGCCACCACTTGAAATTAGTGATGGAATTCTTGGCCACAAAGCAAATTAGTTTGCTTAATTATTGATTAAGAATCATTAATTATTTTCTTAATTATTGATTATGGATCATAATTAGAAAAAAATCATAATGTCACGGCCACTTCAACTTTTGGGAAAATCTTTTTCGGCCACTTTGTTCTTCCGCCGCCGTCGCTGCATCGTCTCCGGATTTTGGAAATTTGGAGTACGTAATCTCAACGCATAAATCTCTTGTGATTTCTAGTGCAATCCAATCGTGGACCTAATTAGACGATCAAAGGAGAAGATCTGTTCGTAGGAAATTACAAGAAGGACTATATTCGCCTAAATACCGGAATAGTTTGGAGTCCAGCATTGAGAACACAAAGGTATAATTCTAAACGTCCTATGTATGTTTTGAACACACGGCGCCCAAGAACAAATTTTTTAAACTTCCGCTGCGTCTTGGGTGCGAGAATTCGATGTCCCAACAGTGGTATCAGAGCCGGTAATTCTCAATCGTGTGTTTTAATTAAATTGTAATGAGTTTATTATTTCTAACCGCGTAAGAATTTTTATGAAAAACGCCCCTAAAAATTATTTTTGAAAAATTTGTTTTTGAAAAAAAATTTTTTAAAAAAATTTCTGGTCGCACGCGCACGACCTGCGATCGGCGCTGCATGGCGCGCGCACTGCCTGCGCGGCGTGCACACTGCCGCGCCTGCATCCGCCGGATCGGATCGGGCAGCGGGTGGGCGGCATGGGTGGGTGCCCGGGAATGTCTCGGGCCTCGCGCTGGGTCGTGGGTTTGAATTGTTGGGGCCTAGGGGCAATTTTCTGATTAAATTTTGTGTTAAATTGATATTTTATGAAAATACGGATGATTTTACTCCTACAATAATTTTGTTAAAATCAATTTCTTACAAAATAAATAATTGAAATATGATTTTAATTATTTATGGTAAAAGATGTTTTACAAGAAATTTAATTATTTGAAATTAAATAAAAATATTTATTTAATTTGATAATTATGACGGTTAGTGATAATTTACGAGATACACGATTTATTGATAATATATGATATTATTGAATTTATATAATATATGATATTATATGTAACAAAAGATGATCGAGAGCCATGACCAATATGCTAGGTGTATGTTAGGATATTTTACGTGTTGTATTTTTGATTATTTGATAATTAAAAGTGGATCTGGTTTATGGTCCGTTCCCACCCCCTAAATTTGTATCCCAATGTGCCATGGATATTTAATGTAAATATTAGAATTAGTGGGAGATCAAGATTTGAAGACGGTGGGCACGATCCCCGGAAAGAGTTTTGAAGATCGAAGACATGTAAAATATTAGAAGCTTATGTAATATTGCATTTGCATCCCTGCATTTACCTAGGTTATGGACATGGATCCGTATGTGGCTCGTACGAATCAATTAGCTCTCGGTTATCGATCATCCTTTATTATTATTTATGATGTATGTGATATATTATAAATAATCAGTATGTGCGTTATTATATAATAACAAGAGTTGCATGAATCCGGCAATCATACAAACAAACATGGCTCGAGTTTTAAAATTAATGATGAGACAAATTTTTAAAATTAAAATCCCTCATTTTGGATGAGATCCAAAATTTAAATCAAGCCCATCAAAAAGATAATTAAAAGAAAGTTTAATAATTCCTTGCCTTCCATCAACAGTGGTTGCATAATGAACGCTACCCGCAGTCAGTGTCTGGCTCATATTATTGGGGAGGCCTGGACGCCGGAAAGCTATGACTTCCACTGACATATTTGATGTGAACTACGTGGAACTCCCATTACTGCGGCTCATATTATTGGGGGATCTCATGGCGACCGTCCATTAAGGTTCAACATTGATGGGTCGGGCTCGACACGTGAAGAGAAAGGGGATCATATTATTGGACCCTCCTCAAACGTGAGACAAAATTACGTAAGGGTTGCAAGGAGTTGCAAGTGGGCTGAAAGTTATGATTGGCTGATATTATTTTGGATCATAATTTCGCAATTGGGCCTTGCGTACTCACTAAAAAAATTGGATTTCTCGTTTGTCATCAGAAGATCGTAAAAATGTCAAAATAGTGGGAGGCAATTCGTAAAAACAAAAGTCCATATTTTACGTCTTACAAAATATTTTAAAGTATTCAGTAACATTTATTCTGTTTCCATATCAGTATGTTTATGATTTCGTCTCGTAATTCATATATGTTATTAAAACAAGCTAACCGAACACTAATTTTCAAGATTGGCTGGAAAAAGTGTTCTAAATTCAGAGAAAATAGCATTCACACTAATGTCAGTCTTGCTGAAATGACAAAGCATGCAAGATGGTGGGACCATAGTATGCAAGTTAAAGTGTAATATGCTCGCTTCTATGTCAAATGAACTATAGAGACAGTGAGGAAATGTCGAATGCTGTTGACATTCAAATACACATGCAAGAGTCGCATAGTGCATGAAACTCGCATAATGATGCACACCACTTTCAAGGAACACATGACTACACACATGTAAGATAGGACTCTTGCCCATGAGCATGGTGTAAGTATGATTGAGTCTACTGAGAAGGTGGTGGGCCTGGAATTTGACAAAACCCGATAATTCAGAACATGTTTGCTTCACTGCAAGAAGCATGCGCATAAGAAATTATTTGGACCATAAATGTTTTTGCAATGATAAGTGAATATCCAAGTAAATACGATTTCAACAACAAACAAAACAAGATAGTCTAAATAAAGCACAATTGTGGCACGCTAGGCTAGGACATATTTCTCGAAGAAAGATGCACAAGCTAGTGGGAGAGGGCATGTTTGACTCGTCAGACATAAACTCTCTAGTGGCATGTGAATCCTGTCTGAAAGGAAAAATGACCAAGGCCCCTTTCTTAGGGAAAGTGGAACGTGCACATGATCTGTTGAATTTGATCCATATAGATGTGTGTGGCCTGCTAAGTGTTAGCACAAGATATGACCATTCCTACTTCATCACCTTTAGCGATGACCATTCGAGATTTGGGTATGTGTATTTAATGAAATACAAGTCTGAAGCCTTTGAAAGGTTCAAAGAATTCAGAGCAGAAGTAAAGAAACAGTTAGGAAAAAGTATTAAAACACTACGATGAGATCGAGGTGGAGAATACTTGAGTACTGAGTTTCAAGACTACCTTAAAGAGAATGAGATTCTCTCACAGTGGACTCCGCCTGCGACACCCCAGTTGTATGGTGTGTCAGAACGTTGTAATCGGACAATATGGACATGGTTCGATCTATGATGGGATTCACTGAGTTGCTGCCATCCCTTTGGGGATATGCGCTTGAAACAGTGGCGAGATTGTTGAATCAAGTCCTTACAAAGGCAGTGAATAAAATTCCATATGAGATATAGATGGAAAAGCCGGCCAAATATTCTTGCTTAAGAATATGAGGAGGTCCTGCTTACGTGAAACAGGCAGTGGGAGAAAAATTAGATAGTAGAGCCAATTTGTGCTATTATGTGAGATATCCGAAGAACTCTATTGGATATTACTTCTATTATCCCAGTGAAACAAGGTTTTTGTTTCAAGGAATGCCACCTTTTTAGAGAAGGAGTTTCTATTGGATACAAAAGGAGGGATGATAGAACTCAATGAGATTCGAGAACCACTTACTACACAAATAGCAGAACCCACACCCAACAGCCAATCAAAGAAACACAAGCTCTTAGAAGATCCGAAAGGATCTCAAGGCCACCTAATAGGTTGAGCTTGCTTCTTGAAGAGGGCCAAGGTGAGCCCATTCCTAGATGTGATCCAAGAAATTTCAAGGAAACATTGTCTAATGCCGATTTATCTAGATGGCTTGAAGCCATGCAGTCCAAGATGGACTCCATGTATTCGAACCAAATATGGTCCTTAGTAGATCCACCTGAGAGAATTGTTCTCATAGGATGCAAATGGATTTACAAAAAGAAACTTGGTGCGGATGGGAAGGTGGTGACCTTCAAAGCTAGACTGGTAGCAAAAGGATTACTCAAAGACAAGGTGTTGACTATGAGGAAACATTTTCTCCAGTCACGGTATTCAAGTCCATTAGGATAATGTCAGCCATAACAACATGGTATGACTATGAAATATGGCATATGGATGTGAAGACATCGTTCCTTAGTTGGGATATTATGGAAGAGATTTACATATCTCAACCTGAGGATTCGCATCAGTAGGAAGTGAGCATAAGGTATGCAAACTTCAGAGATCCATTTATGGACTCAAGAAGGCATCGAGAGCTGGAACCTCAGATTTGACAATACTATCAAAGAGTTTGATTTTGCCAAAAATCCTGAGGAACCTAGTGTATACAAGAAGGTTAGTGAGAGTGCAGTGACATTCCTAGTGCTTTATGTTGATGACATACTACTCATTGGGAATGATGTAAGGATGTTGCAATCAACTAAAGTATGGTTAGCTGGTAAGTTCTCCATGAATGATATGGGTGAAGCATCATATCTATTAGGAATACAGATCTATATGGATAGATCAAAATGATGCTAGGGCTCACCCAATCCACATATATCGATACCATACTGAGGAGATTCTCTATGGAGGAGTCCATGAGAGGATATCTCCCAATGTCTCATGGTGTGAATCTATCCAAGTCTATGTGCCCTGAGACTAATGAAGAAATAGAAACCATGAGCCGCATTCTATATGCGTCTGTCATAGGCAGTATTATGTATGGTATGATATCTACTCGCCCTGATATTGCATATGCACTGAGTGTTGCAAGCCGATATAAGTCGAATCCCGATCTACTGCATTGGAAAGCAGTAAAGGACATTCTTGAGTACTTGAGAAGAACTAAGAATTTGTTCTTGGTATACGAGAGTGGAGAACTAAAATTGGAATGCTACACTGATTCTAGCCTCCAATCATATGTGGATGATTTGAAATCGACCTCTAGATTTGTATTCAAGCTCAATGGTGGTGTTGTCTCTTGGAAGAGTTCAAAACAAGACACCACAGCGGATTCAACCACTGAGGCCGAATACATAGCTGCATTGGCTGAAACAAAGGAGGGTGTTTGGATGAGGAATTTCATCCAATAGTTGGGTGTCATTCCTCAAACAGTTGATCCAGTCTCGGTCTACTGTGACAACACCGGTACCGTTGCGCAAGCAAAGGAACCGAGGTCTCAACAATGATCCAAACATATATTGAGGAAGTTCCACATAATCCGGGAGATTGTGGGAAGAGGATACATGTCGGTGGAGAGAGTCGCCTCCGCAGATAACGTTGCCGATCCACTAACGAAGCCCCTGCCAGGATCATTGTTTGAGAAGCATCGCGAAGCAATGGGTCTAAGATCTATGGGTAGTTGGCTATAGGGCAAGTGGAAGATTGTTAGAGTAGGTGCCCGGCAAGCCAACTTGTGGCTCGGGCTCTATTGACTCTAATGTAAAACAATCTTTATTTTAATAATATTTTACGATTTTATTCGATTATGGCATTATACTTTATCTGTATACTCATGCAAGATGCATAGATAATGTTTTTGAATATACAATAGGTACCATGAGGTCTGCGTCGCAACATAAGATCATGAAACTCATTAGGAAGTGTACCATATATTCTAAACAGGTTCCTAGTCGAATCAGCCGCCTAAAACAAAGATAAAGGTCACTCGAGCTCGAGACTAGCATCTGTGATGTAAACGCCATGTTTCTAGGAGCAAATGCATTGTAGTCGGGGATTCACTGTTCGTCTACGGGTGAAGATATCCTACGTGATATGATGAGTTAATAGAGCAAGGAGTCTCTGGCCAGAACAAGAAATGTGCTTTAGGGAAAGGTGTTTTCCTAGTTACACGTACCATGCCACTATTAGTAATCAAAGATAAGTCGCATCGTTATCGAATTCATATGCAACTCTCGATATACCAATGATTTCAGATTCGATCGGGATTTTTGTGTTGAACGCTAACCATGACTAAAGGTTCTTGCAGGCACTATCAGTGATACCAAGTGGATCATAGAGCGATGCTACTAGACGCTCTTACCATGATCCGATGGGTGCAATCAGAAATGAGTTCTGACATTCTTGACCAAAGAGTTGATGAAAAGAATGGGGTTAACTAGGGTAAACCTGAATAAGAATAAATGTTATTCTGAATCACATGAAGATGTGAACCCACGGCTAGCTGTATCCCTGAACCATTAAGGGTCACACAAGTATCGGATTCTGTGTTCTCGTTGAGATAGTCAAATTTCAAGGAGTTGGAAGTTGGCGACTATAGTTTGATGGAGATCAAACAGGAAGCTTATAAAGGAGTTTATAAACTGATTCCATAGGATGGAAGTAATTGAAGATAGCATGATTGCAAAATAAGGAAGGAGAGTAGAACTGCTTGTTTTTTGAAATTTTAGATTTTTATTATATGAACAAGATTTGTATCCTTGGTACATCGGCGTTTTCAGATCGTCGATCGGGGTTATAATAAGTTTGGAATCATTTTTTTAGTGAATTTGGAATTTACTAATTAAATGATTGTGCTAGCAGTGGTGACTACTAAAATACACAGATTCCCATAAATATTCTAGAGGAGTCTAGAATTTAAATTAACCAATGAGTTAAGTTTGTAAATTAAATAATGGTTATTTAATTTAATATACATATACAATATGTGCATGTGATATTATTATATCATTTATTATGAAATGTTAATAAATACATTATATATTATTTATATGGGAATTTAATTATAATGAAACTATTAAAGTCTTTGTGAGAGAAGGACTCCTAATTAGATTAGGAGTCTCACTTTATAAATATATTATTAGGGCTCATTGTTGGATGATGATTTATTTTTTGCACACAAAAGAAAAAAAAACTTTCGTCTCTTTGCCAAAAAGCTCTCGGCCACCACTTGAAATTGGTGATGGAATTCTTGGCCACAAAGCAAATTAGTTTGCTTAATTATTGATTAAGAATCATTAATTATTTTCTTAATTATTGATTATGGATCATAAGTGAAAAAAATCATGATGTCACGGCCATTTCAACTTTTGGGAAAATCTTTTTCGGCCACTTTGTTCTTCCACCGCCATCGCGCCGCCGTTGCTGTATCGTCTCCGGATTTTGGAAATTCGGAGTACGTAATCTCAACGCATAAATGGCTTGTGATTTCTAGTGCAATCCAAGCGAGGAAAACAGTCTTCGATCGTGGACCTAATTAGACGATCAAAGGAGAAGAGCCGTTCGTAGGAAATTACAAGAAGGACTATATTCGCCTAAACACCGGAATAGTTTGGAGTCCAGCGTTGAGAACGCAAAGGTATAATTCTAAACGTCCTATGTATGTTTTGAACACACAGCGTCCAAGAACAAATTTTTTAAACTTCCGCTGCGTCTTGGGTGCGAGAATTCGATGTCCCAACACTACACACTAGCAATAAATCTCCTATCCACCACCTCTATTTTGATTTCTTGCAAAACAACTAAGTCTGGCCTTTCTTTAATTAAAACGGCACATATCAATCCCCTACACGTAGCTGAACCTCCACCCCTAATATTCCATGAAAATATTTTCATCGATTCACAGTACCACCCGTTTGTGATGATCTTTGCTGAGATTTATTCCTCTCTACCATCATCCTTGCTGTCTTTTCCATTTAATAACTCCACTTTCTCTACGACCATCTTAGAAAGACAATCATTTTCGCTCTCTAACTCATTCGTCCGCACCTCCAAGCCCATTTTTCCCATTTTTAAGTTCGTCCCATATTGAGGCCCTAAGAAGTTGTTCCCCTATAGACTCGACTCTTCACCCAATAGTGTCTTCCCCACCCCTCCTCTAACCTGTTCACCTCCCGCCATACCCACCGATGAGACCGACAAAGGAACAGAAAGGAATGAAGAGTGATCAAAATAAGGATTGGGTAAAGTGCATACCTTGCTTGGAGATGATGCAAAAATGTCCCCTAAGTCTTGGAATCCCAAAGGGTGTGGTGTCGACTCAACCGAAGTTGCTGAAATATGACTCTTTAATTCACTAGAGTCACACCCTTCGTTTGATACATCATCCATCACATCCTTGGTTAGTTGATCGTCCTAATTACCATCGTCTCCATCTAGCATCTCTATTCCTATCGTGAAGGAAGTATTCTTTAGAACTTCTCCCTCTCTTTAAGAAATTGTACCACTATGTTCCTTAAACTTTTTCCTACTATAAAAAATTTTGAACTTCGGTCCATTCATCCTCTCCTCCTCTTGATTGGGACAATGTGCCACTTTCGTCGCTTTATTATTCACTAATTCGATATCAACTTTCTTAAAATCAGGCACACCTTTAGGACTTACTTTTGAAGAATCTTAATTTGCCAACCTCAAAACAAAGGTTCAGATTCACAAGTACGTCTTTCTGAACCTGGACTAGTGCAGGACATGTAAGATATAAGCAATCTTCTTTTTTTTTTTCCTGAGATAGTGACATAAATGCATATCAATATCGGGACTAGTGCAGGACATGGTTGACTTGTAGCGGTGCAAACCATTGAATGTCCTGAACCGGCCAGAGAATGTCTTTCATTAAGTGATCAATAAATAGCTCTTTAATGAAGTCTTCGAACAGCCGGTTGGGAAGTCTTTTAAAGGTTTGAGCTTCTTTTGCTTCAAACGGTTGAATGATAGGCGGTCTGAAATGCAAGCGTTTGAAGACTAGGCGGTTGTAATTCAAGCGGTTGAAGACTAGGCGGTTGGCATTCAAGCGGTTGAGCTGGATCCTGTTATACACAAGAAATTGTAGCTATTTCCTAAAACAGTTCAGTACTGTTTTGATTTTGTCGATCACCAAAACTCTTAAGTTATAGTAATTCTTTAACATCTTTGCACATCGTTTGACTTGTAAGATAAAATTAAGAATGAAATAATGAATTGAAAATTAAATATGATAGCTAATTTTTAATTCTAATTATTATAAAATTTGAGACATACATATGATAATATAAATCTTTGTTCTCAAAATCAGACCGAACTATAAAAACCGTTCTTACAGTCAAACCAGTCAAGAACAAGTGAACCGGTTAAAAATTGGTTAGACAAGTTCAATATTTGTTTGATTTTTTTATTTTATTAATTTCTTATATTAAAAAAAATTATTTCTTATATTTTAAAATTTTTTAAGTTATATATATGATTATTTGGATTTTAAACTTTGTTAAAATATTATTTTAGTAATATTAGAACTTATTTGATTAATTCCTTTGTTTAAAAATATATATAATTATATTTATTTATATTTGTTGTTTAGGTTTCAAAATTCGATAAATATAGTATTTGTTATTAATATATTATGATGCCCTGAATGCTTTAGATTTCATTAAAATAATGAAATGTTAAGAAAAAAAACAGCTCATCGTTTATGACAAGGCGTGACCACGCCAACATGTGATTCACTCTTTCAGAAATTTCAGTGTATCATTAAAGTATAAGACGTGGGCACGTCACTATATGATTTGCTCTTACAATTCATCTATAAGCATAAGTCGTGGTCATGTCACTAGGTGATTCATTCCTTCAAAATTTCAGCCCATCAATAAGCATAAGACGTGGGCACGCCACTAAATAATTCTTGAAAAAAATCTACTTGGACCGACGCACCGCCAAAATGAAATAGCGACTTTTAAACATGTCATATAAAAAATATAAAAAAAACTTAAAACAAAAGTAAAATATCCAACACGACATCGGTGTTAGCTTTTTAAATAATAACTCAATCTTAATTTTTCATCTACTAGAGTAAAAAGACTCAGATATCGAAGGTTCTTACGGAAAATGTTGAGACTCGGATAAGTGCTCTCCCTCAACTCCAGCCTGCCGGAATGGATCATCATGTTTTTGGCTTAAATCCTAAAAATGTTTATGATTTATGGCTTAATTCTCTATAATGGATCTGCTTCCTTACTTATAAACTTTCTAGAATGGATGTTAAAGTTTATAGCTTTAACTCTCCATAATTGATTATCATATTTGATGGAATACCCCAGCCCGAATACCAACATTCACAGACCCGTAAAAACCAATCATAGCTTGCCATGCATTATTAAAATCTTTTTAAAAAATTCCTATAAAATTTGTAGCTACAAACTGCGCGAACTTAAAAATTAAAACTTGCCCTCTTCATAAAAAATTACATCAGAATATATACACATATTTGCACGCACATAATGTATACTCACTTTTTTTGTTGATTGCTCGTTTAATAATTTTTTTATTTTAATATCATATGAAAATTTGAATTCTATAATTGATTTTGTGATTTTTTTTACATAATATTCAATAATAATAAAAGATGACATAATATTCAATAATAATAAAAGATGATTCAAAAAAATAATGTCGCTTAATTCTTAATAGTTGAATAATTTAGAAAGAAATTTTATGATATAATTGATAAAATAATTTGTTTCATTTATTGTTTAACAATTACATTTTATTTCTTTATGTTATGACTTATAATCTTGAAATTGTTTAAAAATACAACTATGAATTTTTTAATAAATTATTACACTAGATATAAGAACATCATAAATTTTTATAGGCTCAAAGAATTGAAATTAATAATAATTTTTAAATAATAAAAGCAGATTTTTTAATTAATTTTTTTGACAAAAATTTGATTTTTTAATTATTTTTAGATTTTCTATTAATTTGTAAACTATCATATTTGTATAAAAAATTATATTCACACGATGGTAAATAATATTTTTTTCACATTAAGTTATTTATATATATGTGTGTGTTATCAATTCAAATGCACTTGAAAAATGTCAATTTCTTTTTTAAAAAATAGTTGATTATGTTTATTTTACAAATTTCATGTTAATTTTATTAATACAATGATGCATTTTTAAAAATGTACAAATATACAAACCCACATATATACGCATATACATGTAATAATTAAATGATTTAAATTTTAAATAATTAATTTCATTTACTGATATAAATTTTAGAAAATTATTTTAAACCGAGTATGTTATCTATACCAAGTAATTATTAGTTTAAATAAATTAATAAAAAATAACATGTTATAATTAGGTACAAAATATATAGAATTCTATACAAATAGTTTACAAAAAGTCTATGAAAATTCTGCAAAAAAATTTACAAAAATATACAGAAATTTGTTTGTAAATATGTGAGATTATGTAAAAGTCAATAAAAATCAATCAAATCAACAAATGTCTATAATTTAAAAAAAATTAAAAATCATTCAAACTCTGAATTGAATACATCATACTAAATTTAAAAGTGCTAACTTTAGCATATCTTTTCCTCAATAAAACTCAAGCATTTAAATTTTTATTCATTGCTAAAAAAAAAAATTTCTTCCATCAACAATAAAATAAAAACATTTGCCTTGTTCGAGCGTCTTTACCTGGAATCTTCACTCCAAATCAAATATATGAAAACTTCATATAAGTTTACTGAAAACCAGTCAAAATTTAAATCCTTATTTTAAATATCTTTAAAAATATTTATCATGCAATCAAGGTGGTCTTTATAATTTCCGAACGTTACATTTACATAATTAAGATCTTTAAAATTTAAAAATTATATTTTTACTATATAAAATTATTATTTTATATAACATAGTATATCATCATTCGCTAGTTCATCATGAGGAGAGAATAATGATATGGATAAAAGATGAGTTGTTCGCATAATATTTATTAATATTATTGAAATTATTGTTAAAATACTTTTCCACTAAGAAAATGTCAGAAAACATTAAGAAAAACACAAAAACAAAAATTGTTTAAACCTTGCGACATAGAAAAAAGGTAAAAACTTGTGTGAGACGGTCTCACGGGTCATATTTTGTGAGACGAATCTCTTATTTGGTTCATCCATAAAAAAATATTACTTTTTATGCTAAGAGTATTACTTTTTATTGTGAATATCGATAGGGTTGACCCGTCTCACAGATAAAAATTCGTGAGACCGTCTCACAAGAAACCTACTCTAGAAGAAATATGAAAAGAATCTGAGTAATTTTTTTTAAAAAAAAATTTAAAACCAATCAACCAAATGAACCTAGAAATATGAGTTATGATATATGTATAACAAGATTTGTACAACAATTCTCATAACATACGAAATTCAATACAAAAATTTATTTATCAAAATCTGATGATAAATTCAATACAAAATCGTATGAGATAATAACAAAATCTCAGGATATAATTGTAACAAATATGAATATACGATATATTTATTGTATTTTTAATATTATTCCGAGAATATATTATAGCTCCCGATGAATTCTTAGAATTTAGGTGGGATGACGCTTTGGTGATATGGGGCTAAAGGCCCGTCATAACTTTATAAGCATCCGGCTTCACTTATCCGATGGAAGAAAACATTGGTTCAAACTTCATATTCATTTTAAAGTTAAAAAGTTATTATAGTGAAAAAGTTAGATTAAGAATAAATTATATAAATTGATTGAAACTAATATTTAATATGGTTAAGTGAAAATTTGTTTCGAAATTCTAAATATAGTAAAAAAGTTAGATTAAGTAGATATTATATATCTATTTATTAAAATTTAAAATGAAGGTTCAGTAGAAAATTAGTGTGTTTTGATGTTAGTAAAATATGAATTCTTCCTACCTAGCTAGAAAATATTATATATCATGTCATATCATATTTGGTAAATTTGGCAAAAACTTGTGTGAGATGGTCTCACGGGTCGTATTTTGTGAGATAGATATCTTATTTGAGTCATTCATGAAAAAATATTATTTTTTATGCTAAGAATATTACTTTTTATTGTGAATATCGGTAGGGTTGACCCGTCTCACAGATAAAAATTCGTAAGATCATCTCATAAGAGACCTACTCGGTAAATTTTAGGTTTTAAACCAAATTAATTTGACGATAGAATTTTTACTCACATCCATGGATAATAATGGCAAGTTGTACATTTTAGCTCAAACATTTGTTTTCTGTTTGAAATGTAAATGGAGACATAAATGAGAATGATTCTCATTAATATTTTAAAATCAAATGATGGGAGTCTAGATAAATTTTATTATATATTATTGGGTTTTTCCCCCAACAAATCTCACTTTGCCATATCAGAAATCACGTTTGTTCTATACCAGTTTAAAATTTTGCGATCTAAAGTATTTTGATGATATTTCATAAACCAATGATAAAAATGAGACAAAACGGTTAGGAAAAAAATTCAATTTGCTACAACTCATATTTTAGATCGGTAGGGTTTGGTGCAAAAAACTCTATGTTATTGTATTTTTTATGTGGATAATTTGTATATATTTAATTAGTATATAGTATATATGAATGAATTTGAACCAAAATTCCTTGTTTAACACATCTTTCCCATTCAACATGCGACATTTTTTTTAAAAAAATTTAATATAGAAGTTCGCAAACAATATTATTGTTAATTATCATTTTTATTTCATTAATGTTTGTTTATTAATTGGAAAATATTATATAAACTAATTTCAAACTTTTATTGCATACGGGGATTAGTTGTAAAGGAAAATATTTAAAGGGACCAATGTGTAATTATTTTAATCTAAGTGTAAACCCAATTACCAGGATCATTTTCACCGTCGTCTGGGTTTTTTCACACACGCAGTACAAATTCCGAAAGAATTTTAACCATTGTCGAAGAAATCAAGAAACCCATGGAGCATCACACAACCACCAGCCGGACGGAGGCAGAACGCCTCCTGGGAATCGCTGAAAAGCTTCTCCGGAACAAGGATTTGAGCGGCTGCAGAGATTTCGCCATTCTGGCTCAGGAAACGGAGCCTCTTCTCGAAGGGTCTGAACAGATCTTAGCGATAGCCGAGGTTCTTTTAGCCGCAGATAAGCAAGTCAACAACCACAGCGATTGGTACTCGATTCTTCAAGTCCCTCCACAAAGAACCCATGATTTTGAGCTGATAAAAAAGCAGTATCGGCGCCTCTGTCTCCTCCTCCACCCGGACAAGAACAAGCTACCCTTTTCGGATTCAGCTTTCCGGCTCGTTGCTGATGCGTGGGCCGTTGTCTCCGATCCGGCGAAGAAAGCTGTGTACGAGGGCGAGCTCACTCGTTTCAGAAAGGTTGATTTGGTCGCTTCTAGGAAGCAGCAGCCATTTCAACAGCAGAAGAAGCCGCAGCATACGAAAGAAGATAATTCCCACCAGAAATTGCCCGTCCGACGCAATGCCAAAGCGGGCAGCGGAGATGGAGTCGGAGGTTCTGGTGCTACAAAAGTGAATAAGAAAAACACCAGCGGAACTCCCACTCCCAAGTTGTCGCCTAGTTTTTGGACGGCGTGTCCTTATTGTTACAATTTGTACGAGTATCCCAGGGCTTACGAGGGTTGTTGTTTGAGGTGTGATAGTGAGAATTGCAAGAAGGCGTTTACTGCAACTGAGATTTTGTCGCTGCCACCCACGGTGCCGGGGCAGGAGGCCTACTACTGCTGCTGGGGGTTCTTTCCTATGGGTTTTGTGGCCGGGAATGTGGAATCGCCTCAGAAATGGATGCCACCACCAGTTTTTGAGGATGGCGCGCCACCTGACGCTCAGGAAGTTGGTGCACCGGAGCCGCCTCCACCCCAACCCCCACCGCCACCCCCGAGTAATATTCCTGCGCCGATGCCAGTTTCAGCAGTTAGAGCATCAGGCTCGACAGAAGGGACAAGGAAAAGGGGAAGGCCTAGAAAGATAGGTTAGCACTTTTTGCTTAAGGTTTCGTCTTTTTGTACATTCTGTCTTTCACCATTAAGTTGACAGAATGATCCTCTGCCCCATGTGTGTTTTCTGTTAGTTTCTGTAGAAATTTGATGTACTTATCGCATATTGTGGTGTGATTGCTTAGCTTTATGCACAACTTTGCCGAGCTATGTTTCTTGACAGCAGCATTTATGTAGAAATCTAGTCTAACGGAGCGGCCTTCTCTGGTTTTTGGTGGCCAAAAAGGAAAAGCATTATCTTCCTTGGCTTATTTCTTGTATGTATGGAGCTTTAGCTTGATTTCTTACGAAATGGATGCTTATCTAATAGTCCGACTTTCTAGTCTCTATTTGTCTCATCCCTTTTCGCTATTTTTTTGTAGTAGAAGCATAGTTTGTAGTTGTATGACTTGATGTGTAAAGCTGTTAACTCCCTTTGCTACTCACTTGAAATCTGTTGCGCCTTGCGAGTTGTTTGGTATTGTGTTGGACTTGTGTGAGCTGATGTATTTAGAAGTCCAGTCTTCAAGCGCCAAGACAAAAATCTTTTCTCGCATCACGAATTTAGCATGGCAAGTCTGAAGTCTGCAGTAGCCAAGAGAAAAATCTTTTCTTGCAAGTTGCAACACAAATATAACATGGCAAATATAGTGCTTTCCGAATGATCTGAGCTTGGAAAAAAAACACTTGGAACGTAGGATTTATTAATTAATATGAATATTGACTTGCCTGGGTCGAATTGGTAGAGATGTGATGTTACCTAGGAATGAATCATTCCACAGAGTGCTTACTAGCCATGGGTGGAGTGCCCTTAGCCACTAACTGTGATGTATAGTTGGAGAGTTAGTTCGAGACTGTGGACCAAAGAATTGAAACTGAACAGAAACATCAATAATTGTTGACTTGTCATAGTTGTGTAGATTTTTGTTTCATGCTTTTTAGTAAGCTAGCATCCTGCATCCCATTCCAGAGTTTTCTTACATGAGTTGAAATTTCTTCGAATTGGCTCGAATAAAGGATTCTGCTGATGAAAATGTGAGAAACCTCATTCCTTGACCCGTTTAAAAGCTTTGTTTGCGCTGCCTCTTCCTTTCTTTGCTGTGCATTTGCTTGGGAAATGAAAATGTCTTCCTCTGTTCTAGCATGCATGTCTACTGTCTAGGATAATTTTTGTGTTGGAATAATTGTATCTATGCTTGCACCGGGTTAAGATTGTTAAAATACAATATGGCTTGGCACCATTCCTCTCTCTTTTGGAGTAAACACTCACTCGTACTCGTTCTCGTAGACCAATAATTGTCGCACGATCTCACTATTTCTGCTATCAACAAATCGGGTATATAACTCTTTTTAAGATTTGTCCCCTTCTCCAATAATCAAATCATCCCATGGTAATAGAGGCGGCCAGACGCATGATGTTATATGTAGCAAGAGGTGGTGGCTATGTATATATGTATATATATATGTTTTATTTTTGGATAACTATTTTTCATTCAATTTTCCATTGTATCTTAAGTAATTTTTGGATAACATGTCAATATTTCTGGTCTTCCAAAGAAACATATCAATATTCTTGATATTTAAATTTATTGTATTATTATTATTATTATTATTGAAATACGAGGTGTTTTAAAAAGAGAAAATATTTTAATGGATTTAGATACATAGTTCGGATATTTAAACACACACATATATATATATACACGGACACAAAAAAAAAATATTACATACAAGAAAAAATACAATTGTTCTTATTCCAATTATTATTATCTTTGAGGTTTTCCAAGCTTCCAAATCCATTCTATAAACTTTATTTATTTATTTATTATTATAACAATAATAATAATAATAATAATAATAATAATAATAATAAATAGCAATTAGCAGTAATTTGGCAAATGATGTCCTACTCATCATCTGTCAGACACCCACTCAAGAGTGTTATTTTTTATAGTTCGATGACTCTCGGGCTCACGCAACTTATAGGTTATATTGTTATAATACAACGATTATATTGCCTATATTTATTAATATAATAAACGATAATGACAAATACATATATACTAGCTGTTAGACACACAAGTTGCACACATTTGTTATGAAAGTTTTGATTTAATTACGAAATTCAATAAAATCAAATATAAAAAAAATTTGTAAGACGGTTTCACATGTCAATTTTGTGATATATATCTCCTATTTAGATCACTATAAAAAATTACCAAAATTATTGCTTATTATTTAAATATAGGTAGAGTTTTTTTTTACGGATAAAGTCGTCTCACGAGAGAACTACTAAATTATATATATATATATATATATATATGAGATTTAGTTAGATGATATTTTTTTACAATTATCAAATATTAAAATTTAAGCATACTCTACAAAATTAAATATATATTAGATTTACATATGTGAAATTGGAATTAAGAAAAAAGTTTTACCAAAAGTGCTTATCATGGTTGGACATTTAGTTATTTTAGGAATGTTAATTCGAGTGGCTTGGGTCAGATTGAGTGATACTACTAATAAAAAATTGCTCAACCCTAACCCAATCCGAACCCGAGCCAACTCGAAAAATCTCAAGCCGATTAACCCGATTTTGAAATTTTTTAAAAAGAAAATTAAATTAAAATTTTAAAAAATATTTAATTTAAACACAAAATAACAAAATCTCTCAT
>NC_133307.1:5501822-5702027 GCF_012295235.1 Primulina huaijiensis
ATATATATATATACACGGACACAAAAAAAAAATATTACATACAAGAAAAAATACAATTGTTCTTATTCCAATTATTATTATCTTTGAGGTTTTCCAAGCTTCCAAATCCATTCTATAAACTTTATTTATTTATTTATTTATTATTATAACAATAACAATAATAATAATAATAATAATAATAATAATAATAATAATAATAATAATAATAAATAGCAATTAGCAGTAATTTGGCAAATGATGTCCTACTCATCATGTGTCAGACACCCACTCAAGAGTGTTATTTTTTATAGTTCGATGACTCTCGGGCTCACGCAACTTATAGGTTATATTGTTATAATACAACGATTATATTGCCTATATTTATTAATATAATAAACGATAATGACAAATACATATATACTAGCTGTTAGACACACAAGTTGCACACATTTGTTATGAAAGTTTTGATTTAATTACGAAATTCAATAAAATCAAATATAAAAAAAATTTGTAAGACGGTTTCACATGTCAATTTTGTGATATATATCTCCTATTTAGATCACTATAAAAAATTACCAAAATTATTGCTTATTATTTAAATATAGGTAGAGTTTTTTTTTACGGATAAAGTCGTCTCACGAGAGAACTACTAAATTATATATATATATATATATATATATGAGATTTAGTTAGATGATATTTTTTTACAATTATCAAATATTAAAATTTAAGCATACTCTACAAAATTAAATATATATTAGATTTACATATGTGAAATTGGAATTAAGAAAAAAGTTTTACCAAAAGTGCTTATCATGGTTGGACATTTAGTTATTTTAGGAATGTTAATTCGAGTGGCTTGGGTCAGATTGAGTGATACTACTAATAAAAAATTGCTCAACCCTAACCCAATCCGAACCCGAGCCAACTCGAAAAATCTCAAGCCGATTAACCCGATTTTGAAATTTTTTAAAAAGAAAATTAAATTAAAATTTTAAAAAATATTTAATTTAAACACAAAATAACAAAATCTCTCATGTATATAATTTAAATTTGAAAGTCTAATTGTAGAAAAATAAAGTATGTTTACTAAATCAAATAAACAGTTATTAAAAAAATAAAAAAATGTTCAAAATAAATATTAAATTATGAAAATTTATGATCTAAATATACAATAAATATTTTTTTAGGCATACAATATATAAAAATGTAGGTTATATTTATTAATTATTTTTTTAAAAAAAATTAAATTTTCGGGTCAATCCGGGTTACCCGAACCCAACCCAGCCCGATCATTTTTTTTGGGTCAGCTATCGGGTCCAACCCGATCTGCTCCGAACCCGAAAACCCCAAACTTGATTTTTTTTTTTTGAACCATGTTGGGTTGATGAGTAGCTTCTGATTTTGACACCCCCAAGTTATTTAGATATGGTCATCTATTATTTTGAAAAAGGATTCTTCCTAGTGTAATTCAATACACTTGAGGAAGGTCGTTTTTCTTTAAAAAAAAAATTCGTTGGCCAAATTTAATTTAAATAACTAAATACTGGGTAGCACTCATCCTTCGCGTGATTTGATCATATAACAATCGATGTCATGTCAATATTTCGATAAAATTAAGTATATGAAGCTTTAATTACTTCTACACCGCAGTTGACTAATGTACATGCATAAAAACGAAATGCTGGCTTCTAGTGATTCATACGTCCATCTAATCGTATTTATTGATTATTATATATTTTTCAATTTTTTTTTATTTGTTGTGTGCAATAATTGCTCCGACTAGTGGAGCGATCGTCACGTAATACTTGAACTGTTGTACGATTTAAAATATTCGAGTTACATCATTATTACCGACATGTAACTTTCGAGTAAAGCTTCAAATGGTTGATCCTTAATTATTAAATATAAGTTACTTCTTTAATTATTTACGATGAGATTTTGGCAATCAAGAACTTGATGTTGTGCACGTGATGGATGATGGTTCGGATTAGAATATTTACATTAACCAAAAAAAAAAAGAAAAAAAATTAGAATCCCTAAACCAAATCCTAATTTCCAAATTTCTAATCCCTAATCCTACTTTTTCTTTATGGTTTGCATAATTTCGATCTGTTTTGTTTTCTCGGATAAATAAATATATATCTAGATATACAAAATTCGAAGTATAAAATATAAGACTCGGACTGACCAAAGACTTTGTTTTTTATCTGATACAAATTCAATTTTAATATGAAGTAAAATAGTATCCTTTTCACTTCATATATGTGTATTTCGATAATTATATGTCTATTACTTCGTTTAATTTCTTAGATATATCAGTGAAATTCTATTACTAGTGTAGGCTCATATTTAACATGGCCCGCTCCAACATAATTGAGTACACAATCATCTGTCGAATGTTATATCAATTGAAAAATTGGAATATTTAATTTTTTTTTATTAGATTTATAAATGAGTTGAATCATCATATTTTTGGGATGAACATGTCTCACACGAGATTTTCTCAACTCGATTTATTTGTTTAATGTGGTCCGTTAACAATTTCATTAATTCAAAAATTTACCCAATACAAATCAAAAAGTACCAGATATTAATCATATACGAAAATACATGTTCTAAATCATCAAATTTAAGTTCAGATGTCGATTTAAGAGAACTGCATGCGAAAAGGCCAAATTTGTCTTCCAATTCATGCATGGCTCTTTCCCGGTTGACCATTGGCGGTCTGCCAACACATGGAACTAAATTCACCATCTTAGATAATACAGGAGAAATTGGTTAAATAATCTCATCAAACACTTGAGTAGATCATTTTTTTTTAAAAAAAGTTGACCGAGGTTAAAAAAAAAATACCCCGTTAAATATGTATAATATAATACATCATATTGCTTCATAATAATAATAATAATAATAATAATAATAATATATTAAATATGACAAAAACTTGTGTGAGACGGTCTCACGGGTTGTACTTGTGAGACATATATCTTATTTGGGTCATCCATGAAAAAATTATGATTCTGAAAGTTAGTTTACCAATTTTATTTAATAAAACTAATGAAAAATAAATTAATATATTATTTATTTATATATATGACTCGAAAACGTGAATATGACAAAGACTGATTTAATGTTGTATTTTAGAAAGGACACTAAATTTTCAAATAAAATGTAATATGTATATATATATTTTTCGTGGAGTACCTTTTACATGCATCTCAACCCGTGACAGAGTTAGAAATTCAATATTAATAGAATTATTATTTTTAAAAAATATAAAATAATATATGTAAATTAATTTTACAATAATTAAGTTTTTTGGACTAAAATTTTAATTTTACTGAAATATACCTTCATTTTTTTAAAATTGAACTAAATACAAAATTTAAATTTTTATATTTTGGTCATTATTTTTCTGTTTCCCATACTAAATATAAATTTGCATCAAAATCTTAATATAAAAATATAAAGGCCATGCGGGTTACAGCCCGGGTGGGCCATGTGGCTCCGCCCTTACCTCAACAAGCCTACGTGTCGACCAGGAAGCTAAATCAGAGTCCACGTGGCGGCAGCGAAGAGGTGCGCATTCAACGCCACGGCCACTAGCGCACGTTAGATATGCGTGCCGCACATATAAATTTCCAATCTTTTTCCCGCAGATCATTTGACTGTTATTTCCCACTGCTGCTTAAAATAATCCAGCACTTTTTTTTTATGTTTGGTTGTTCTTCCATCTCTCGTACTAAATCAAGAAAAGCTTTGTTCCTCGTACGATATTCTTTACTTTTTCTTTTTCTTTTTGCTGATTTTTATGTTGTAATGGCGTTAAACTGTCACTGATTTTATTACTTTATGTTCTGCGTAGAGTTCTCTGTTTCATTTTCGGTGATTTTATGGTTTTCAGAATGGTCCACTGAAAAAGAAGAAGACCGCTTCCTACGTACCTTGTGTTGTAGTATATGTTTTTCGTTTCGTTTCGTTTCATGTGTTTAATTTGAGCGCAGTAGTGATTCGAGCTTGGATTTCGGTTGATGGCGGTTCCGATGATTGATCTACGTCGTTGTGTCTATGGTTGAAATGGGTTTCGGTTCGTTTTTTGACTATGGGACTTTTTAGAGTATTATCGCTTTCACGGAAGTCGGGGTCGAGTTGATGAAGTTTGATGTGGATGTATAGAAAGAGAAATAGAGTAAATCGAAAAGCAGAAATTTGTTGGGGGTTGGGATTTTTGTGAAAAGTTCGTGTGTTTTGTTTTCACGTGAGAAAAGATGCCGCATCGAACTACTTACTTTTTCCCGAGGCAGTTTCCTGACCGCAATTTTAACGACTCTTCAAAGTTGGTTTCGGATCACGGGAAGAAATGTGTGATTGGTGGCGGAAAGTCAGGGGCCTGTGAGCTCGTAGAGGTCAGCGTCAACGAAGAACTTCATAAAGATGATAATAGTAGTAATGACAAGCGTGGTGCTGATAAAAATTACGGTGATAAGGACTGCAAAGTAGGACTTTCTCATGGATTCACGGGTGATAAGATTCACGGGAAACAGTCGGCAGCCTTCGTGGATTGGCTTTCTGAGAAGAAAAAGATTAAAAAATCATCATTTCACGTCGATCCTGTGGAGATCAGATTGACTGAAGATGATGAGAGGGAGCTACTTTTGCAGCCTGAGCCAACTCAACCTACAGGGGACTATGGCTGGCGGCGGTTGTCATTGCAGAGGCAGTTGAGTGATGCTAGTAGCTATAGTAATGATCGGGTGCAAGGGAAGGGAAGGGACTATGAGAGGCAGGTTTCATTGCAGAGATTGTCTAGTTTTGGGAGCACAAGCTACAGCGGGAGCTTGTTTTCGGGGACTACTTTGGATGGGGATTGGTCATTGACTTCTGCAGTACTACCCCCTCAGGATTCAAATACAGGTAAGGAGGAGAATGCGGAGGGGGAGATCGAGGGTGGTAGGAGAAAGGAAAACATTGATAGTGGATTGGTGCAAATGTACAAAGAAGGCTACTGCTTGCAGCTTAAGCTGGCCAAACGGATTATTGAGCAGGCGACGCTTGCTGCAGAGCCTTTACTTCCGCAAGAACGCACAAGTGAAGTAAATGTTGGAGGGTCTTCTGATATGGAAAGAGTCTCCTATCGGCTCTGGGTATTATTATCTTGCTTTCTTTTTGACAAGAAATTGATTACTCATATTGAAACTACTTCAAGTTAATGAAATTATGTTTCATGGATGATTTGTTTAATGATGTTCTTAAAGGTACTATAAGTTAGTCCTTTGTCACAGTGTATAGAATTAAGTTTCTAAGGTTCTAGTGTGGAATAACCACGACTTCAATATAATTTTGTGTTTTTTATCTCTTCGTTTCAGGTAACTGGTTGCTTGTCTTACTCTGACAAAATTTCAGACGGGTTCTACAATATCTTGGGAATGAAGCCGTATCTATGGCTGATGTGCAATGACTCCGTGGAAGGTAGAAGGATGCCTTCCTTGGCGGCGCTAAAAACTGTTGAACAAAATGATGCATCACTGGAGGTAATTCTGGTTGATCGACAAGGAGACTCACAGCTCAGAGAGCTTGAAGATAAAGCTCAAGAGATTTATTTTTCTGCGGAGAGTACACTAGTTCTGGCAGAAAAACTTGGAAAACTTGTTGCTCTCTACATGGGGTGGGATTAACCATAGAGTTCTAAAAGTTTGTACGTTGTATACTTCTTCTAAAGCTAATCAAGTTTGTGAACTTTCAGGGGCTCTTTTCCATTAGAGCAAGGTGACCTCCACCTTGGATGGACATCAGTCACCCAGAGATTCAAAGAGTTTTACAAATGCATAGTGATTCCAATTGGTAACCTCTCCATGGGTCTTTGCAGGCACCGTGCTATACTGTTCAAGGTTATTGTATATCCAACTCCACTATACAAGCATAACCCTCCTCACAATCTTATTTAGCGTTAACTCTTTTCAGAAGCGTGTGATCTAAAGGTGTTGTGTATCAGCCACTAGGGATTTATTGTAATTTCAGGGGACGAAGCTTCCAGTTTCTAAGACACCTACGTGTTCTCAACTATTTGTTCTTTAGGTTAGAATTTCTTCCAGGGGGAAGTCGGCCAATTATACCTTCAAATGACATATTTACAAAACCAAGTAGAGACTATGTCTTGATTCATATAGCTTTCTTGTCTACACTCTGTCGGTTCTTGCCTTACCAAATTATCGTGTGATATGGACAGGCATTCTTCTTATAACAAATCAAGTAAAAATAGACTCGTCCTTCTGTTTATAACCTTGGGGTATGATAGGATGAGGGTTCTTTTCTTGAAGGAATGTGAGTTGACGAACCATTCAGATATATTGCAAACATCTTTATTTGTGCCCATGATAAAATTGCTAATAATTATCAGTACTTTTGTATTTGACGTGAGGCTAACTTTTGCATTCAGAAACTAGCAGACTATGTAGGATTGCCATGCCGAATTGCTCAAGGTTGCAAGTATTGTGTTTCTGACCATCGATCTTCTTGTCTTGTCAAAATTGAGGATGAAAGGAAGCTTCTCAGGTAAAATAATTCCATTCTATATATTTATAATCTCTAATAACCTATGCTGTTGTAGTAGATTAAAGACCTACTTTCCTTTTATTTGATGTGATTGAGATTTGCGTATCTATCAGAACATTCACCTCACCGGATTGTAAAAAAAAAAGAAAGAAAATGGAAATATAATAAAGAATGATACCAATTCATGTTTGAGTGATGATATCTTATTATTCTTATACCATTTATCACTCTTCTTTGGACATGCCCAAAGTCCTTACCTTAACCGCAAGGAGAGGAAATCATCTCTAACGAATTGAATGCCATTTTATCATGAGGGAATTCCAATTAAAACGAGTTCAACATCTTAAAAACTTATTGTGGTTCATGCAAGTGATAGCTCATAATCAGGAACTAATTTTTTATTCTTATGTTTATTTTATGATACAAATTGGTTACTGCTCTACTTTATTGTGGTCCAGGGGGGTGGTGGTTGTTCATACATTCCACCTGGAGTCACCTTGACGTCTTGAGCGCCTCAATTTTTTTTAATTTATATTTTTGGCCTAAAATGTCAGAGTGGTTGCGAGAATCTCATACGTTCCTTAATCTTGGAATATTTTAAAATGGCTATTCGCTATATCTCATTTGAACCCAATTCGTTTTGCCCCTCCATATTTTCTCTTTAACCTGCCATTATCTGTATTTTCTCCTCCATATATTGGCATTTCTTCTCCTTTTCCTTGTGCATGGCTATCATCGAACTAGGTTCTTTTGTATCATTTTCTGTTATTAATGATTCCTCACACTTGTTAGTTTAGTGAATGCACATAGTCACACACACTGCAACACCACAAATATATTAGGCCAGAACTTCATATAAGTCAATTAATGTTTTGGCATAGTTATATTTTTTAGCAGTAATATATTTCTCCAGTTATCTTGTTCAATTTTATTGTTTAACACATTAATGTTTCATCAGGGAATTTGTTGTTGATCTGGTAGGAGAACCGGGAAATGTCCATGGCCCAGATTCATCAATAAATGGAAGTATATTTGCTTCTGTGCCTTCACCATTTCAAGCATCTCACCTTCAGCGACCTGATCTAATCAATGAGTTCCAATCAGTAAAGACAAAGCATGCATGTTGCTCCGACAATCCTTTATGTTCAGGTTCATGATACTTTACTTGTCTTTACAGTACTTTTATTCAGGTTCCATACAATTAGTGAGTACATCTAAAATTGGTGGGCGTGATGTGAATGTTGGCATTGGTATCAATCACGTGAGGATTATGTTAGTAGGTGATCAAGAAAGGTCATCCTTGATGCTGAATGTGTTATCTTACTTGATTTTGCTCTATGAAAATCAAGGACCGTTTGAGAGATCTGTTCGTCAGTCTCTTTCAAGGCTGCAGATGCAATAACTTGATTCTTAAACTTAAATAACAAAGGAAAACATATAAAAAAATAATAATTAAATAAAATAACAAAGAGAAAAGTAGGAGAAGAATGAGTAATTGAATTTCAATGCATGTTTCTTCAATTATGAACCATTGAACCATCTAGGATGTATTTTCAGGTAGTGGGGATGAAATGAAGCGTATTAGTTTGCTGGAAAGTGCAAAAGACAATGGGTGCAGAACAGAAGTTTTTGGTGTTACTGGTACTAAAACATATGAAGATGATTATTCTAAACCAGGGGTTGACACAACAGTCCCAAGACAAACGTCCAGGAAGGAGAATAGTGTACTAAAAAATGCAGTTATAAGTCAAGCTGATAGCCAACCTTCCAATGTTACCTTCTCTGATAGCAAAAAAATGTTGGAGATGCAAAACACTTTTCGCAATCATGGGAAACCTTCTGCCATAACCATGCCGAGGTACTTGAGTCTGGAGCCTTCTCTTGCAATGGATTGGCTTGAGATCTCATGGGATGATTTACACATTAAGGAACGTATCGGTGCTGGTACTTCTCTGATTTTGGCAGTCAGAATTTCTTTTATTTGGATGATGCTGATTTCTTAAACTTTTGGGTTGTAATACATCTGTCATTGATCTTATAGGGTCTTTTGGCACTGTGTATCGAGCGGAATGGCATGGATCGGTTAGTTTTATAAGTCTTTGGCTTTTATGATTAAGTTAATTCTATAGCATTTATTCTTGAACTTTGATTGTGCTTATGCTTATTTTACTTCTAAAGTCAATGTTCATGATCTGTCAGTTTGTTCTGCCACTAGCACACACTCCAAATAAATAAAGAAATAAAATAAGGAGTAAATGATATACGGTTTAGGTGTGTTATGATTTGTCAATGTCCCATTTGTTTTAGAATGCCGATTATCGAATGTTTGCTCATCATGGTGACAGCCAACTAAAAATCACCCGGTTCCTTTTTTTTTGGTTTTCCTTTCATTTACTTACCTATAAATTCTTCCGACATTGCAGGATGTGGCAGTTAAGGTTCTAACCATCCAGGATTTTCATGATGATCAGTTGAAGGAGTTCCTGAGAGAGGTATGAATTGTAAACTAGATTTAAGCATTTTCATTTGGATATTTATCTCGACATTATCTTACCTAAATGGATTTATTAATCATAACAAGAAATGTTATATTATTTTTTGTTTGCATTTGTCCTTTAACTAATGTCCTTAGAACCTTTACCTATAACACTTTGGATGATAATTTGTGGCTGGTAAGTTGTCGGCTAGATTTACTAGATTTCTTGTCTTACCATTTTCTGTTTGCAATACCTTTGCAGAAAGGAATCTATAATACTCTGTGGGAAACAGTATCTTGTTTTTGTTGCTTCCAATCATTGGCTTTAATGGGCAACAACTAATGCCTTGTGAAAATTTACCTGGCCCCTAGGATAATGCTACATGACCAAGTATTTTATTGTTTGTTTTTATGGTTAAAACATGTGAGTGCAAAATGAGATAATTATGTTATTTTTGTTTATAAAGATAAGAAATTGTTTTTGATGAAAACAAACATAGCTTGTGGGTTGTACCATATGATGTATTCTGATTTAAAAGTTGTAGTCTCAACAGTTATATTGACCCTAGCACATACTTTTTATTTTCATGGATCCATTGCTTGTTTACGCGGTGTTATGCGTTATTGCATTATATGATGAATTTTGATGTTTCCCTGTATTGAAATATTTAAACTTAAAATTATATTTTGTGACTCTCTGAAGGTCGCTATTATGAAACGTATACGTCATCCAAATGTAGTCTTGTTCATGGGTGCAGTTACAAAACGTCCACATCTGTCTATTGTAACCGAGTATCTGCCAAGGTATACCTTTTTTGGTTCCACTAACACAAAATGAAGATGATATTGAAGGGGACTGTATATAAGCTATAAGTTTTGTGTAATTGATTCCCATTGAGCAGAGGCAGTCTATACAGACTTATACACAGACCAGCTGCGGGGGAAGTTTTAGATCAAAGGAGACAATTAAGGATGGCTCTAGACGTGGTTAGTTTTGATTGTTTCTTCATATTATTTTGTGGTTTACAGTTAGTTTTCTGATGCACGTTGCATTGTAGGCAAAGTGTATCAATTATCTTCATCGTCTGACGCCGCCTATTGTCCATTGGGACCTCAAATCGCCAAATCTATTGGTTGATAAAAATTGGACTGTGAAGGTAATATTCTCTTATTGATCTGGGAAATTTTTTCTCCATCAAGCCTATATCTGGATATTACAAAAAGAAGTATATAGCTGAATAATTGCTTATGACTTGGCTCAGGTATGTGATTTTGGTTTGTCAAGGTTCAAAGCAAACACGTTCATATCGTCGAAGTCCATTGCTGGAACAGTAAGTCCCTCTCTATATTTCCGTCCCTCTGTTGCTAACAGATTAAACAAACTCCGAGGAACATGGATTAAAATTGTATGATATAATCATATAAGGTACAAGTGTATTTCATTTAGAGACAGCTAGGTAAATAAAATCAAGTTTCAAGATTATGGAAATTCGATATCATGTGATTGTTTTAGGAAATGAAGAATTTTTTTTTGGTTTCTCAATCTTCATACTGTCTCTGTGTAGTTGCTGCTTCATTGATCATCGAAAAAACTTTTACATGCCCTTATGTAATTATTCCCTTATTCATTGTGGTATACACTCCCTCGTTATCATGATTTGTTGGTTCATTGTTTCACCAAAACAAATTTTTTTTTAATGTTTAATGATTGGGAACGGGTTAATGTAGTAACAAAGGTTAAAATATATCAGAAGACTTGTGCCATCTGTCAATCACTAAGAGTTAAATGTTGAATAAAACACAATTGAGTCAAAGTTGTGTGCCAGCCAGATGATATTTGAATGTGTTCATGCTCTCAAATGTGACTTCGACATGCCTACAACAAATCAGTTGTTATTTCTTAGTACTTCAAAGTTCAAACATTTTCTTGTATTGCATAATCTGCATTCTGCATGTGACTCTTCCCCATTTCCTTTCAGCCTGAATGGATGGCCCCTGAATTTCTTCGTGGGGAACCCTCCAATGAAAAATCCGATGTGTATAGTTTTGGGGTGATTTTGTGGGAGCTTGTCACAAAGCAACAGCCTTGGAGTGGACTTAGCCCTGCCCAGGTTTCATCCAATTTAGTATTACAAGTCATGTATAATCTAACTTTTACATTTATAGTCTTTCATACGTTTTTAATGGTTATACATATTTTAATGCTCTTCTTTATGTTTCATGATTATGTTCCATGATCTTTGAAAACACGTAGGTGGTTGGAGCGGTTGCTTTTCAGAACAGGAGGCTTGCTATTCCCCAGAACACATGCTCGATATTGGCGTCCCTGATGGAGTCTTGTTGGGCCGAGTAAGACAATACTATCATTTTGAGTTATCGTCTACCTTATAAGATTCATTTCAATAAATATGTTGTATATGTAAGTTGGTTTATAGTCATCTATGATTTGTGTAAATATTACTTGGATAATACTTGAAGTTGCAATAATTGCTCTAATTTGATGATTGAACTAAATAAGATGTATGCTTAGGCTATGAAAGACCACATTTTAATGGATTTGATATCATGGAGAAAATGATATGTTCTTTAGGATGGTAAATGCATGATGGAGTGTAGAGGCAGATATTCATTAATCTTGTGGGATAGGAGTCAAAGGTGAACTCGTGAATTTAGTCCCGTGTAATAACATAGTTTGGTGGCAAAAGAAAATTTATAGTTAAAGATTGATATTTTTATTTGAGCGGTTAACCCTTGGTCCCTGATGGTCCATCTCTGATAAGAGGTATTAAATCTCTTCAACTGCCAACTCTAGAAGGCGTTAGTAAGATATACGAATCCGTTACTAGTTACATCGCCGTTTGTTTTGCTTGCTTCCGATGATCACCGAGTGTCTAAGATCCGGTACTAGTTACATCGCCGTTTGTTTTGATCGCTTTCGATGATCACCAAGTGTACTTAAGGTTTGTGTTTCTTTGCGCTAATTAATAAGATATATGGACAATATGAGCAAAGTTCATCTTTGAATCTGTTTTCTTAGCCCAACATCTTTTTGAAATTAGTAGCCAAACTTTCTTTCTTTACAGCGACCCTGCACAACGCCCATCTTTTGCTGATATCGTTGGGACATTGAAGAAGTTGCTCAAATCTCCGGTACAGTCCATACGAATGGGAAGACCATGAAACTCCATCCAGCATATCTTTACCCTGGAACGCTCTCCTTTCCGTTTCTTTACAAATTTGAAGATTCAATCAAGCTTACAGTTTGTTGTACTAAGCAATCTTTGTACATAAATTGCTAATATAGCATGGCAAAAGCCGTACAACGAAATAATTAGAAATAATCATTGTTGTTTGCGGACAACTCCTAGTTGGATTAAGACAAACGTTGATTGTAGAGTTTTGAATGATCAGTAATAGCATATGAACCATATTACTAGATGAATATAACTATATTCTCTGTTTTCTGATATCATTTCATGTTGTACGAGGATACACCAATATATTTGATACGATTTCTGAGTTTGCTGCTGTGGAAATGTGCATCTGTAGGATACACCGCAGGAAGTTAATGTTGCTATATTTACTGTTACTACTTTTGGTGCACGATTTCATAGTGTCACTGAGGAAGGCGGAGACGGAGACGTTGTTTATCAAGAGTTGCGAGTTTTCATGAATTATTATCACCAAAAGTTGTTTCTTGGTCACATTTTCTAGATTTGTGACTTATATATCAATCCATCTGAATAAATTAACATAATGAGAGGCAATATAACATCAACTTTGAGATGATCAAACAAAAGAAGAGTATTTTGCATTTATTTTGAACTTCTTTTTGTTTCATTTTATGGTTATGAAACTTGTGATTTGTAGTGATACTATCACAAGTTGGAAGTCGATGAATCTCGAAAGACGACTGCTATATCCCGTGAACACCATGTATGGGACAAATTCGTCTTAAGGATTAATGATCGGCTGAATCGTGATACCATCATTCAAATCTGCTGATCGTCTCAACGCAAAACTTCGTCTAGTTTTTTTTTAGCGCGAATTAAATGAGGAATTCAGTCTTTGATCGTGCAGATTGAAGAACAAAGCTATTTTCAGTTGATTGTTCATAGGGACTTACAAGAAATACTATCTCCACATTCTCAGAATATTTTGGTGTCGAGCGTTTAAAACACAAAGGTAATTAATTTTAAACATCCTATGTATGGATTTGAATCATACGATGACCAAGAATATTTTTGATTGTGAAAACGAAAATTTCTTTGAAAATTTTAAACTTCCGCTACGTCTTGATTCGAGAAAACGGTACTCTAACATATCATCGTCAGCTCAAAGGATTGCATTCACTCATTAGATACAATAGCAAAATATGAAATATCAGTTGGATTGAAAACTGGATTGAAAATTAATCATTCAACTCTTTCGCTAATCAACTAGCAACATATGTATTGGACTCAAGCTAGCTTTTATCTAATCAATTTATTCTCTGTCGTACTTAATCTAATCCATTGACTTGGTTTCCTTGGTCTGGAGATGGTATTAAATCGTCAAGATGAGACGGTCTAACACTTCAAGATTGAGAACCATGTCTAGCTCTCAGAGCCAATTATTTTTCCGAGGTTACGGATTTATTTTGCCAATTTTCCTTTCATACAATATTCCATTGACAGAGATTGTTCACTTTAAACAAAAGTATATTACCAAATCCTTTTTTTTTTTTTTTAAATCAACTATCTAACTCTATATAACGTTTTCTTATTTTAAAATTCAAATACATAAATTGCCATCACTGTTCTGTATACTAGTAACATAAAAATTTTGTATTACTGTTGTTTCTCATTTTCATCCCATTTGTTTGTTAACACTTTCGCTACAATCAAATATCATTTTTATTTTTTTTTTATATATAAATTTTTACAATTTCTTTGTTTAAAAAATGTTAAGCATTTTCTTTGAAATGGTGAATTGATTATTCTTATAGTAGAGGATTCAATAAGTTAAGGTGAGTTTGAATTTAATTAAAAATGCAGAAGACAAATTCAATTCTCACCAGAGGATGTGATGAAATTTGAAATTTGGTCTCTTTATGGCCATATCCAACCCATTACACTACATTCTACACTACATTAGTGCTAAACCAAAATCATCTTCAATATATTGTACTACATTTCGCTCTACAATAGAATATTCTCATAATATTTTTTTTTATTTCAATGCTAATATTTCTATTTTCTGGTAACTATTTATTAACTAATGTTTATAGTCTGATAATATAATGATATTTAAATCTTTATATTTATATATTAACATTTTAATTAATTATTTTGTATAAAAATTATTTAAATTAATTATTTCATATAAACAAATTAATAAAAATAACTTTTGAATAAAATATATAAAAATCATTGGAAGTAAAAAAACCCGAGCATTTAATATTAAACGGAAAATATAACACAAACACAACATTAAATACTTGAACTAATATATTGTTCCACAAATGGTCAATTAATGCATTTCGTAGTTCATAGTGAACATCTTTATTTTTTATTTTTCATAACGAACGAGAAGTTATTGAAATCTTGTATTTTCGTCATTGACCACCATTTCAACGTCTGAAGTCGGTGCTTCCATTGCATCTTGAATTGGTGTATTGGGGTCACGTTCATATTCAATAATCATGTTGTGCATGATAATGCACGCTTTCATTATGTAATGTAAATATTTTTACGTTAAGACCGTGCTGGGAGTTTCCAAGATCGCAAATCGAGATTGAAGAACACCAAATGAACGGTCCACATATTTTCTACACGACTCTTCTCGTGCCTTTGTTAACTTGTTGATTGAAGGCATACATAATCATATTGTGTGTATGGATATGACTAACAATTGCTCCTTTAATTTCTTCATCAATGGCCTTAGCATCGTAATCAAAGAATTAGTTATATCATCTTCATTATCAGACAATGAAGATGAACCTGAAGAAGAATTCATCTTTGTACGGTTTGTGAATCGTTTATGTAATGCCCCAAATTCGACAACTGTCCTCATTGTACAAAGACGGGTCTTTCCAACCTGCTTATGTCCTCACTCACACGCACCCTAAAAAACTTCCTAGAGGGTCACCTATCCCAAAATTTACCCAAGTCAAGCACGCTTAACTTTGGAGTTCTTATATGATAAGCTACCGAAAAGAAGATGAACCTTCTTGATATGAGTAGTACCTATCAAATCTTTTAAACCCTCATCAACTGCACAACCCTATACCTGAACAGTTTTAGAATATCTCTCTTTCCGGTGTAAGATCGGTTCATTCATGTTCCCTTCGCCTAGAAGCCTGCCAGGAGCTGCTCATTGTCCGTGCAATCTCATGACACCGGCGATCACCCCCTTACTCTTTAGCCCAGGCCTCAAAGTTTACAATGATAAAGTTCATTCTTACTACCATATAAAAGTTTGTAAGGATAATATGGATGAGATTTCCTATCTACCGAAATATCATCCAACGGGTAAAATTTTTAGATAAGATTTCGATGAGTGAGATGATTGGAAATCTCATCTTTTTCACAACCATGCAGATGAGATTCAATGGAACGAGACACTCAGTGGACCTACCAACCCATAAACTTGTAATTAAACATTCATTATTTTAAGTAGGTGTGTACAAAGTAGTAAACATATGTTAGTGATGTGACAGTTAGATAGGAAAATTGCATGTGACAATTAATTCCCATAGCCTCCTATACGTGAACAAGCATAGACTTTATTACAAATGTCCAAAATTAATTCACGTGCATGATTATCTTTACACTACATGATAAGATTTTCTCTGCATGATAAAACAAAATATTTGTTTCATTTTATCATCTGATCCTCAAACTACAATCGCTAGTGCATATGGGACAGAACAGCGTAGATATGAGTGTATGGGATTGGACAGCACTAACAAATGTAGTCTTTTTCCATAATTAGGTTATTTATAGATGTTACATGTATGTATCCATGCATAGTTATATGAAGTTAAAGTGATTTGCAAGTTGTAGTACACCGCATTATCGATACACTATTCAAATTTTATTCGTGAATTTTTATGGGTAAATTAAGGAAAAATCTTCTATTCAAGTTTCAACTTATGATTTATTCAGTAAGACTTAAAATCTTAGTTTGAACTCTTCAATTTTGAAAAAATATCAAAAATTTTTATAACTGGATCAGAAATGGTATTAGAGCCGAGGTAAAATTATTTCAGACATACAAAATTATTACTATTATATAATTAAATATTTGAGGAAAAGAATTTTCTCAAATAATATGGATCGTAACATATGTTCGAGATTAATAATTTGCAGGATTTATTCCAATACTTTGGAATATTTGAAACAAGAAGGTCTAAACAATGTTAGATATTAGGAGCCAAGTTGAACTTATCAAAATTTATAGTAAAATTATGATTCAGTCTAATAAGTTCCTAGAAATAGTACCAGATTTCTCTAAACTCTCCGGAGATCTTACAGAAATCCAAAAGATGGTACATAATTATGGTAGTATGTTGTATTATGTACCACAAAAGATGGAAAAAAATCTTTTAAAAACAAGAATAAAGTCTTGTAACATTAAAGGATATTAAAAAAAAAAAATCAAAACTCTAGAACAACAAACAAGTTCTAGTAAAAGGACTTCAGTAGGAATGTTACAACATTCATTTGGTACTGAACCCTTGTTACACCAAAGAGGGATGACCATGCTTATACCAAAACCTTTAACCGACGAAGAAAAAATGATCAATCTAATTAAAAATATCTCAGAGAAGAAATTAATCTCATGAAAACTATAAAAATGATTGGTCTCGATGATCTCCAAGATCTGGCATAATCTTTTGCAAATCTCAGGGTTGTAGATCTGAAAATGAACACAAATGAGAATGAACACCTGCAATAACATGGTCATCTTCTCATGAACCACCAAGGAAAAATATGAGATCTCATAATACAAATATGAGAAGGACTCAAACAGATTTTCATGTTGGTGGAGAAGCACACTCAGCGAGAACCAGGTCAAAGAGAAGTCAAATTTCCTTGCACCAAACACTCTATGAGAAATACGTTTTAATACCTATACATTCATATGAGGTTATATTTAATCTTGATGTACTGGACTTCAAAAACAGAGAAGATCTCATAGATGATTGAATATCGGCTATAAGAATCGCAATAGAAACACTTGATCTCAACGGAGAAGGATTCATTAAATTTCTAGAAATGAGTCTTATGTGATCAATTAAATTTGTATGGGATATGACTTCGATTTAAACTAAAGAGTTAGTCCTAGCCGAAGAATCTCTCAGTGAGATAGCCAGAAGAATGTCTACCATATTTAAATATTAATTTATAGGGGTAGACTATTTTAACAATCAAGACATAGAGAAGAAAAATAAATATACTCAAAATATTTATAATCTTGAATTAAATTATATTTGTTTAGTGGATGAATATATTATGTTATTCACTAAATAAAGATTGAATTCAAGGGTCGAAAAATATAACAATGCAATTTTTTTCGCCAAAATGTCAAGTCTCTGGAGAGAAATGCTAATTAAGGAATATGTCTCTGGCAATCCAGATACTTTGGCACAAAGATCCTATTTTCTCAAAGGAAAATTGACAGAATGATGTCATATAGTAGCATTACAAAACAATTACAAACGATTAAGTGATATTAATAAATATACTCCTTTATGTTGTTAAGAAAATGATCTTCCAACAATTATTGGAAGTAAGCCACAAATGCAGAAAAAGATGAGATTAGATCTCACTCTTATGCCAGAACTGGATGAAGTTGAATTAGTTTTTGGAAACCAATAACAATATGATCTAGACAAAAAACTAGATCTTACAAATCTGGACAGAGAATTGAACCATCAAGGAGTAGGATGTCATCTCAAACATCGAGCACATCTCGAAGTACGGGAAGAACACTTGCAAAAAAAAAATTTCAGAAGAGCTCACACCCGAGCTAATGAAAGTTTTAAATATAGCAATTGTTGGACATGTGGAGAAAGTGGTTATATTTCGACCAGTTGTCTAGAAAATTATAGAAGGAGAATAAAGTGCTTTAATCCGACCCCAGATATTGAAGAAGCAATTTATTAATAAGATCTTGTTCAAATATACCAGTTTGAGGATATTGCCTCAGAAGAAAGTATATATAAAGAAGAGGAAGTCTTAAGTCAAGAAAAATCTAGTAGAACAAAATCATAATCTGATTGAAGATGAGGTGTTTTGACGCAAAATACATGAAGACTTGTCTGGTTTCTCTAGCGGAAAATAATATCTCATAACATGGTCCAAAAGATCATGAGGGAAAATACTAGCCTACAAAGATATCAATGATTCTCTGTAGGATAATTAGAAAAGTTCTTAGGAAATCTTGTCATAAGAAACGTAAAGTATCATCTAATCTATAAAGTTTTTAGGCGAGAAATGACAATCACGTAGAACTTATGAGAAATCGGATGTAGATACAATTAATTCATTCTGAAGAAATTAAAGAGGAATTACAAAATCTCAAGATAGAAGTAGAACGAACCATGTCTTGGATTCATTTCGGAGCAATCCAGATTATGATAAAAACTAATTTTAAAGAAGGAAAGATTCACTCATTGATATTTCTATGTGATATACGAATGGTAACCTTCAACATTCAATACTGGTAAATATCTCAGGAAAAATTGTAGGAGTAATTTATCCAAGAATTGCCTATAACATGATAGATCGAGACTTCACCCGAGCTTTGACGTTGCATCAAAATTTCAAAGAAAAAAGGCTGATGAAAAAATTATTACATATCAAACCTCATATGTTCTCTCTAACGCATCATTCAGAGTTATTTATTAGAAATCAGTTTATTGAAATACTAGAAATATTTGAAAAAGTTGTTCAGACAATTTATCCAGAAAGAATCTAGTTTAATTTAATACAAATATCCAGATCGAAGACAAAATAATTCTACAAAGGAATCAAAGTCTTAGATTGGAATCAATAAAACTATCTTTTCAAGGAGATATGATGTAACGTCCGAAAAACCAACTTACGTAAACCACATGCATGCAAATTATTTTAATCGCTTAATTGTTTTATTTAATTGATTTTAAATGCTTGCATGATATTTATTATATGATTCAAGGTATGATTGCATGATTAAATGATTATATGCCACGATTTCATGAAATTGAAGGATTTTACCCGAATATTCGATAATAGGTAGGGAAAAAGAGACCGTGGACGATCAAGACAAGAATATTAATTTTTAATTAATTAATTGCAAGGCTTCCTAATATGATTAAAAATGATTTAATTTTTCTAAAAATGTTGGAGTTCGAATTATTTTACGAGTCGAGCTCGATTTTTCTCAGGAAGCCGGTTTTGGACAAAGAGTTTTAAAAGATCAAAATTATTATTTCTGGGAAACTAGTTTTATAAAATTTTATTATTTAATTAATTAAGAGTTATTGGGCTCAATTTAATTATATTAAGTAGGCCCAATTGATCCTAAGTTTGTAAGACCAAAACCAAAACCCATTTAACTTGCAATTAAATCTATAAATATGTTACCTAGGCTATCAAAACACCACAATTCATTCTTGATCCAGTCTAAAACACACCTTACACACACCAAATATTTTCAAGAATTAGGAGGAAGGAAAAAGGTTAGGGTTCTTCGTCGTCTGGTCGTCCAACGTCGCATCCTCGCCGACGATCGTCTATTCAAGCTTTTTAAACGCAAAGGCACACGTTCATAAACTCTTTTAAACATCATACAAATCATAATATGTGTGTTTAATTGATTATGCATGAAAAAAATATGGGTGTTCGATTATTTTATGGTATGATACGTATTTTCAACGTTTTTACGATTTTACGCTTGTTGATGTATCGTTATGATTCCCAAGGGCTAAGCTGCCAATATATGATTAAATATGAATGAATTATGGTAAAAACATGAGAAAATTAAAGGTAAAACATGCTGGAACCGAAGGGGAAAAACCAGGAGAGGGGTCGTGAGTTTGGAAGGGGTTTGCACTTGGTTCTAGGGGTGGTTACTATGCATTATCACTTGGGGCTCGTCTAGGTCTTGAGGAGGGCTCGTGCGGGATGTGGTTAGGTCCTAGGAAGGGTCCTAGCAGGGATAGGACTCGCGCAGGAGGGCTGGAGAAGAGTCCTCGCTTGATAGGACTCTTATCGTGGGAGTTTCTTCTTGTTGGCCGAGAGTTTTCTGAGGGCGGCTCAGTATGGGGCTGGGCTGGGTGGTCTGGTTGGTACCCTAGGATGGTTCAGAGAGGGGTAGGAAGGGACAGGGCTCGTGGTGGCTTGAGCAAGAGCCCACGCGAAGGAGACGCACGCACGCAAGGGGGTGTGCAGGCTGCTGGCTGTTGCAGGTGGCTCGCTACTTGGGTTCAAGGGTCTGGGCTGGGCTTGGTTGGGTCTGGGAATGGTCCAGGGTCGGTTAGGGTCAGGTGGGCTTGGTGATGGCTCAGCTGGAGGAGTCCTAGGGCCACTAGGAGTCTTGGGCGAGAAGGGAACCTTGTGCCCAGCTTTGCACCTTCTGTCCAGGAGTGTGTGCGTGTGTTAGGGGCTAGGTACAGGGGTCAGGGCTGGTCAGTAGGGTTCCTAGGTGGGTTGGCTCGGGTTTGGCTCGAGGTGGCTTGACCATGGCTCGAGTAAATAATTCGATGGCTCGGTGTGTTCGAGTGAGGGATTTAAAGAATAAAATTGGAACCATGGGTCCATGGGCGTGGTTCATGGCTCACAAGGGTAGATTAGGTATTAAAAAGGTTAAAGTTTGGGAAGAAAATATGGAGCTTTGAAATTATACGGGAATTAAACGCCTCACGAATAGTTAATTAAAGAATTAATTCGAACGCTTAGAATTAAGCTGAATAAAATTATGAAAATTAGAATTAAGCTTAAATAATTATTTGAAATAAGCCCATGTCATTAAAAGCAAGAAAAAGATAAAATCAAAAATTTTTACGCCTAAGGGAAAAACAGTAATTTTACACTTAGGAAAATACGAAAAAAGCTTGGCAGTGTCCCGAAGGATCATATCACATGATAAATGATATTTTATGATTTAAAATGATGATTTTGATGAAAATATGATATTTTATGAATTATGGTAAAGCTGTGCAGTTTATACTGTTCAAAATGCTATTTTTGGAAAGTTATGATATTTATGATGTTAAAAGAAAATGAAAAGTGTTTTAAGGGATGTGAATTGACTGTGACAATTAATATATGATTTTGTGGGGATGTCGTGAGGGAAAAAGGCTCTTGAGGGAGCCTATTTACGGGAAAAGGCCCCAGAGGGAGCCCGTTTACGGGAAATGATTCCAGAGGGAGCCCGTCAATGGGAAAAGGCCCCCAATGGAGCCCCGGCGATCTTATTTCCACGGTGGAGCTTAGTGCCTACCCCCATGGACCATGTGGAGCTGAAGACTGATCAGTCGACCAAAGGATAAAAGCTAGTCACTTTCAAGGATCAAACTTAACCCAAAATGATAAAGGATTGAAAGCTTTACGATTAAAAAGATTTTATGATATATGATTTATGCTTAAATGATTTTAAATGATTTTAATTATGCTTAAATGATTTTAAATAGTTTATTTATGCTCAAAAGCTATTTTAAATAAACGTATGATTTTTAAATGCTTGTGATTGTATATGTATTATTTGCTACTCATGTTTAGAACGTGCTGAGTCATTAGACTCACTAGGTTTGTATGATGCATGATTCGATAATTTGAGGAGGCGCTGACGCTTGAGTGGATCGAGTGTAGCAGTACACTCCAGGGAGACCTTTATGTTTCCGTACTAGCTAGATAGATAAAAGATTTAATGTTAATGATTTTAGTAGAGATATTTGTATGCTTTATTTTATTGTTAGTTGACCTTTTTAAAGGTCGATGTAGGACTTTGGTTAGTTGAAGATTTATGATTTTTATGCACTCAAGATTTCAAATGTTAAATTATTATGATTTTATTTTATTTAGTATTTTCAAGTCTATGACTTATGATTAGAAAAAAAAGATGTCGAGGTCGTTTCAGTTGGTATGATAACAAGCTACAAGTGGGGAAAAACACATGTTCAGGAAGTTCAACCAGTAAGAAAAAGCTTTTCAACGATAGGAGAGCTCATATATCCGAAAAGATGGAGGGATTTCGAAATAATGTTTGATATTACAAGTCAAAGAAATCAATTTCTTTGTAATATTACATACTATTTGGAACAATCAATGATAGAAACTTACCAAAAAATGATAAAAATCGGATAACTGGATGTTCATATCAAGAAAATTCCAAGAAAGAACCGGATCAACTGGTCCTTGGGCTAGAGTTTCTCGAAGAACACAAACATTGGAAACATCTAGAAAATATAATGGAATTCATGACATAGGATAGGATTGGAAAATCCAATTACCATAAGCTCATTCTCGATATAAATCCAGTAGGATGTTATATGAATAATATAAAGCAGAACATTTTGCTGTTTATATTGATTCGGGAGCTGGAATCTGTATAGTAAAAAGAAGAGTTTTTTTTCAATAGATTTAGAAGAAGAATTACCTCAAATTGTTGGACGAGATTTCTCTAAACGAATATTAATCTTATATAAAGGGATTAAGATGATATATATAAATGTTCATGATACAGAAGCTGACATTCTGTTAGGAAACAATTTTCTACAAATGTTTAAGTGCTATATGCAAGAAAATGAGACTAGAAAATTAGTGTTCACAACACCATGTGATCAAAAAGTCATAGCCCAGAGACTAAGAGAGACATTTTATAGAAAATTTTCAAACCAGGGGGAGATAGAATTTCGAATTCAGGGGGAGATAAAATGCTCACATTCAGGGGGAGATAGATTTGCGAATTCAGGGGGAGATAAAATGGAGTCAATATGGAAAATCGAGTTTGTACTCATTTTGTCCAAAAAAGCAAAAATGGGGAGAGATTGAAAGAAAAAAATAATCCCTGATTTCTAATATATACTATATTTCTTAAAATTATCTTTTCATTATTAATAAGATTTTATAAAATAATTAATTAAGGGTTTTTCCTTTCTAGATCTTCTACAATTACGATGAGAGTATCATGATATAATATTATTGTTTAAAAGAGTTTATTCCTAATAAAACTCTTGTTTTCATATTTCGTAGGATTTCTATTTGTGATAAACTATAGGAGAAAATGAGTCTATAAAAAGGAGAAATTAGTGGCTGAAAATGATTTTTGCACGAAGAGAGATCAAGAGAGAAAATTCAATTCAAAAGAGCGTCGTCGTTTGAATAGTGCTGCTACAAAGTGTTACCATGATTGTTGGAGACATCTGAATACAACACTTGTGGAAGTGTTGATTGAAAATCGTGTTTCTGTTTCTCTAGTTTTTTGTACATTGTTCGCATTCCTTGATTTCGTTTTAAGTCTGGTTATTTGTTTTAGGATTCAATTTGAATCCTTGACATGTTAAGGAATATAATTTTTTATAGAATCACTAGTGTCGGTTTTTGTAAACTTAAGTTGTTTTTCTAAATTCTCATTTTGCCATGTAGCATCACAAAATTATTTATACTTCTGCATAATTATCTCTGAGTTATTTTTATTTAAGTTATTTATTTTTGTGATATATTATTCCGCCGCATGTTGTCGCTAAGTGCTACAACATCATTGAAAATATTGATATATGATACACAAAACGTTTTTATCGTTTATGTTAAACAGAATTCCATACAAGTGGTATCTGAGCTTCATATACTAAGTTCTTATTTTGGTTATTTTTATTTAACAACATAATTAATGGACGCGTCACTTACAAACGAAGCACTACGCCACCTGTCTTGGATGGATCCAACTATAGTCTATGGAAGGTCAAGATCAGAATATATATTAAGTCTATAGATGAAAGAGCATGGAAACGAGTTGTCAGCGGTTGCAGTCCACCGAAAAGAATAGAGAAAGATGGTGATAGTCTAGAAAAACCAGAAAACGAATGAACAGCTGATGAAGTACAAGTTTCGAACCACAATTCAAAAGCTCTAAATGTCATTTTCACCTCAATCGACCTAAACATGTTTAGTTTTATTACAAATTGTGTATCGACTAACAATGCGTGAGAAATACTTCAAAAACATTGTGAATGATCTGAAAGTGTACAAAGGATAAAGCAGAGAATGCTAACATCTAAATTTGAAATTCTGAGGATAGAAGAGATTGAAACAATCATTGACTATGATTGTCGTCTCAGAGAGATTACAAATGAAGCATTTAGTCTCGATGATCCAATCTCGAATGAACTTTCAGTTAGCAAAGTACTCATATCTCATCCCGAACGATTCGGTATCGAGATTGGCGCAATTTATGAAGCAAAAGACACTGCTCAAATTGCACAGGAAGATCTGATAAGCTCACTCCGCACTTTCGAGATTAATATGTATATGCTGAAGAAGGACAATGGTAAGACAATTGCTTTCTAGGTATCAAGTGATTCTTACAATGATCTTCTTCAACTGTCACAATAATTCAATGAGTCGGATCTATGTGAAGACTCTATCTTCTATATTATGAAGAAGTTTGGAGATTATTTAATAAAGATTAGAGACAAAAATAAGAGTGGACAGTCATCCAAATTACCCAGTCTAACTTCTCTTGAAAAAACTTAGAAATTACCAACCCAAGGACAATTTCGGCAAAGGAATGAAGGCAATAGTCAGTTTAATTCGAAAAAGTTTGACTCTGTGCAATGGTTTTGGACACTATGCCAATGAATGTGCGAAAATATCTCTCAAGAATAAAGTATTCAATGGTTCCCTAAGTGATGAGGAATCTGATGAGGATGAAGAATCCAATGAAGAAGATAATCACACCTCGTTGATTGCACTTTTGGAAGAAAAATGTTAGTTACAAGTAAATCCACTAGGTGTTGCAACACCTAACCAAAACACATGTTCAAAATCATTATGCTTCAATTCTATAACCTCTGAAAAATTAAGTACTCATAAATATTTGGAAGTAGACGATGCATAATCACTCTAGAAAATATACAAAGACTATATAAGGAGTTGTATGGTGACTGGATAAAAAAAAAAACAAATTTAACATAACTCTTTCGAAGGAGAATACGGAGCAGAAGTCTGTTGTTGCTAACTCGAAGTGATCTTAAGAAAAAAAATCTTGGAATTGTGCAAAACAAAGGATGAGCTTAAAAAGACAACTGAAACACTTGTCAAGTTCAACTCGAGTACATTCAAACTTGATTCCATACTGATGATGGGAAGAGATAGTAAGACTGGACCAAACTTCAAAAACAATGTCTTTGAAATTGGAGAACCATCTAAACCAAATGTATTAGTGAAAGGAAGTATCGATACGTTGAAACTACCACCAGTTACTTCTATGACCAAGAAATTTCCACCAAAAAGACGAGCTGCTCCTCAAAAGCCAAAGCAAAGAAAACGCAAGTATGTGTGTCACTATTGATTTAAACTTGGTCACATCAAGCCCTAATGTTTCAAGTTCATATAAGACCACATGTACGAGAAAATGAATCGAATATTGCCCAGAGTGTTGCCCAACACCTACTTTAACATCTCCAACCATCGACCTACAGTAAAGAAAATTTGGGTACCAAAAGTAAAACTTCATTGTAATGTTGTTTATATATCATTAAAAATTAACAATATAGGACACTGATACTTTGATAGTGGAAGCTCACGCCATATGACAGGTTCAAAAGAACATCTCACAGATTATGTGGAACAAAACGATAGTAGAGTGGCCGTGGAGGTGGAGCAAAAGAAAGGATTGTTGGAAAATGAACATTGAATGTTGAAGGACTACCAAAAATTCACGATGTGCTACATGTCGAGAGATTAAACTCAAACTTGATATGCTTTAGCCAATTGTGTGATGATAATTTGCATGTTAAGTTTGATAAACATACATGTGAAGTTTTTGATAATGCTAACGTGTGTGTCATGATAGGTACAAGATCTCCGAATAATTTCTATCAATTAAGGGAAGAACGTATATGCAAATATGCAAAATTAAGTGAACATGAACTCTGACATCAAAAGTTGGGTCATGAAAATTTCAAGACCCTGAAGAATTTATATAAGTATGATGTTGTAAGAGGTACGCCCAACCTATCATCTGGTGTACCGTATGTTTATAGAGATTGTCAATAAGGTAAGCAAACTCGCGTGTCACATCTCATGTTGCAACACTGTGGAATAACACACTGTCTTGAATTAATACATATGGATCTTATGGGTCCTATGGAAGTGGAAGCTATGGAGGTAAAAAATATTTTTTGTATGTGTCAATGACTTCTCACGTTTTACATGGGTAAGCTTTATTAGAGAAAAGCCAGACGCCTTTGATGCATTTAAAAATTTAGTCACAAGGATCACTAACCTCCATAACTTGAAGGTAAGCATAATTAGGACCGACTACGGTAAAAAATTCAAGAACTCTTTAGTTTTATCTTTGTGTTATAAGAAATGTATATCACATGAATTTTCCCAAAAATTCCACAATAGAATGGCATAACCGAATGCAAGAATAGAACAATACAAGAAATGGTTAGGATGATGCTGAGCTCAAAGAACATTTCAAAGCATTTTCGTGCTAAGGCCCTAAACACAACATGTCATATTGCAAATCGTGTGTACTTAAGAAGCGGTTCAACTATGACACCCTATAAGATAATCATGGGAAAGAAACCAAATCTTAAATACTTTCATGTTTTTGGATGTTTATGCTATGTATTAAACGATAGAGATCACCTGACAAAATTTGACTCTAAAAACGATAAATGTTTGTTTCTTGGATATTCTACAAATAGACGTGATTATCATATGTTTAATCTAAGAACTGGGACTATTATGAAATATATTAATGTTGTCTTTGATGATCATGCAGATCTCAAAAGGAAAACTGCTGAGAATGACATGGATGACCTGCTGGAAATTTCCATTTCACTGGAAAATCCAGGTGTTGCCTCAGAGGTTAACACTGAGCACAACAAGAGATCCTGCAGTGACTGAACTCGAAGATGAATAGAAAAGTTGTAGGACTGAACGCTTGTTGCTTTACCAAAAGCTATAGCTGGTGGTAATGGTGCAACTCAAATCTTTTAAACTGCACAGCAACTCAAGCATCACGGTTCGATCGCTCTACTAAGCAGTGACAATTATTGCACCCGACATGATGGTGGAAATAATATTCCAAAAAAATTCAGAAAATCATCCTTCATCCCAAATTATTTGAAATGTGCATGGAGACATACAAATCCAAAAGAAAGAAAAGGTTGACTACTTCAAAATGGTTGGGTTACTGTGCATGAGTTCCATGTACTCATAGGTTAGACATTTTTGTTTTGTATCTAATTCAAACAAAAAATGTTGAGGAAGCACTAAAAGATGAATTTTGAACCAAAGGAATGCATGATGAGCTTGAACAATTTATTTGAAATGATGCGAGGTATTTAGTTCCACATCGTGACGATGGAAACATAATTAGCACAAAATTGATTTTTATAAATAAAATCGATGAGTCAGGAGCATCATTCAGAACAAGGAAAGGTTGGTCGCTCAAGGATACACACAAGTAGAGGGGGTTGACTTTGATGAGACATTTGCTCTTATAGCTCTCATTGAGTCAGTCCATCTATTTCTGACTATTGCTTGTTATATGAGGATTAAACTCTACCAAATAGATGTTAAAAATTCCTTTTTGAATGGAATTTTGAGTGATAAAGTGTATGTTAGACATCCTAAATGATTCAAAGATCCACACCACTTGGATCATGTTTACAAGTTAAAAAATGCTTTCTTTGATTTGAAGCAGGCACTACGTGCATGGTATGGTAAACTGACCGAATATTTACTCGAAATTGGCTTCAAACAAGGTGAGGTTGACAAAACCTTCTTCATTCAAAAGTCGAAAAGTCAAATACTTATCTGCCAAGTTTATGTGGATAACATTATTTTTGGTGCATCATCTCAAAAGCATGCAGATGATTTTATTGAATGTGTGTCTTCTAATTTTGAAATGAGCATGGTAGGTTAGTTAAGTTTTTTTCTTGGATTGAAAATTAAGCAAATGCAAGATGGTTTTTTTTTTTTCTGTGTCAAACAAATATTCGAAAAATTGGATTAAGAAATTTGCAAATGAAAATACTAAACACATGAAAACCTATATGGTCAAGTGAAATATTGTGTAAGGATGATGTTGCCAAAGGTGTTGATAAACCCTCTATTGCAACATAATTTTTAGCCTCTTGTCTTTGACTGTTAGTCGTCACGACATTATGTTTAATGTATGCTTGTGTGCTCAGTATCAATCAAATCCTAAAATCTCATACCTAAAAACAATTAAGCGTATCCTACGATATATAGCAGGAACTACATATTTAGGATTATGGTATACTCAAGAAACAAACACCAATTTGGTAAGTTTTTTCTGATGTCGATTGGGCTGGAGATTTAGATAATAGAAAGAGCACAACGGGAGGATGTTTTTACTTTAGAAATAACTTAGTTTCATGGTATAGTAGAAAGCAAAACTGTGTGTCACTCTTGACTGCTGAATCTGAATATGTGGCAGTTGGAAGTTGTTGCTCCCAACTTTTATGGATGAATCAAATGGTATAAGACTGTGGCCTTAAGAGTGAGACTCTCATTGAGTACTGTGAAAATTCAAGCGCAACTAACATCTCAAAAAATCTAGTACAATACACTTGAACAAAATACATTGACATTAGACATAATTTTATTCGAGATTTAATAGAAAAATGTTTGATTCGTATGGAATTTGTTGGACTCGTATGGAATTTTTTGGGACTAATAATCAATTGACAGACATATTCACAAAATCATTAGACTTCGAGAGATTCTCCATCAAGAGATTCTCCAATCTTAAGAAATCTCTCAGCATATGTGCAATCTGATCACTCACGGATTCTGCATTGGATGTTACAACATCTAAAACAACATCAACATGAATGTGCATTTTTAGGAAATTAGTAATTTTGCATTTTCATTCATTTTTTTTTATATGTGATGTTTGCATCGTGTTGGAATTTTTTTTAATGTGTTTTCAATTTCTTAGTTCTATTTGAAATAAGACATTTGGCCAAATATGTGCTCTGACTAAGTCACTAAGTAGTTGAGGGATGTTTGTGCACCCCATGATCTTGTTCCATGTGAAAAGTGACTTGAGAAGATTGAACAATTAAATAAATAAAATAATAATAATAAAAAATGGAGGATTTTTGTAACGTCCCGAAAATTTTAAGGCCCACGCAGACCACATGCATGCAATTATTAAATTCTCTTGTATTTTAATTAAATTTTTTAATTGCATGGATTAATTATGTTGTGCATATTTGCATGTTTAAAAATATATTTTCTATATTGTTGCATAAAAATATATTTTTAAAGGTTATTCGAGTTGCGATCGAGGAACAGAGACCGAGGGCTGAAAAATAGAAAATATTTTTATTGGTTAATCGTTTTTAATTATTCAAATTAAGGGTGATGCCTTTACATATTTTTGAAAATAACGAGTTTTGAGGTGATTTTATACGCCGGGACGTAAATTTTATCGGTGTTGGTTTTACAACAAAAATACGAACTTAATGGCAACTCGACTAATAAATTCATAAATTTATTTAAACAAAAACTTTGTTAATATTTTATTAAATCCTAATTAAGACTAATGAGCTTAATTTATGAGGCTTGATAGGCCTAAAAGCCTTGTTGGTATTTAATTAGTATTTAAAGTATTAAAACACCTAAAACCCTACACTTTACAAATAAAATCTCATGGCCTTCCACTTGGAAAATTCAGAAACTCTTCCCCTAAAATCCCATCAACCCCACGGCACACACTCACAATTGTAGAAGGGTTTTTCGAAGGCTCAAGCTAGAAAAGCCAAGGGTTTCACTCCGTTCTTCGTCGACAACGGTTTTTCGTGCGTATAAAATGCAAAGGCACGCCATACATCTACTTTTCTCGTCCATCATATCATAATATTGTTTAAATACTGTATGCATGAAGAACATGAAGCCACTTTTCTGTATTTTCGAATTATTGCACTTTCATGTATTAAATTCATGAGGTTTGATCCAAAAACTTATTCTAGGCATGTTAAGAGGCTGCCATGATGTCATGTTATGTTTAAGCAAAGCTTTTATATGAACTAGAGTCCTAACCAATCAACAAACGCACGACAGAAACAAGGAAACAAGGAAAAAGCCGATTTTTGCTGTCAAGGTGTTTGGGGTGATCGGGTTCCATGAAAAAGGGGTTGGCTTGGTCTTGGCTTGGGCCAGGGCTTGGCCAGGGTCGGTCAGGGGTTGGTTAAGTCGAAGGAAGGGTCCTAGCCAGGCTAGGACTCGAGTTAGGGGCTGTGGAAAGTGTCCTAGCCATGCTAAGACTCTACCCGAGAACATGCACCGAATTGTGCAGGGTTCGCGCAGCTTCCAGGGGCTTGGGGCTCGGTCTGCTGTTCAGGGACCAGGCTAAGGTGATGCACTAGAGTCCTAGGAGGGTGCACGAGTGGTTGGTTCAGGGGCTGGGCTCGCTGGTAGAGGCTTGGACGCAAAAAGCATAGAGTCCTATCACAATGAAACTCTCGGCTAGCATAGGGGTAAGTGAGGGGCCTTCGTTTTTGTTGTTTTGGGTGGGTTATGAGTAAAATTAGGGTCCAGTAGGGTACTCTAGGATTTTGGTCAGGGTTTGGATCAACTTGGCTCGGGAGTGACTCGTGAAAATCAAAAGTTGGCTCGGGGTCAAAGTTTATGTGTCATATAGGGTTCCTAAAATAAAATTAATTGAAAAATGGCTCACGGGGGTCGAGTCATGGTTCATAAGGGCTAAAATAATATAGAAAGACTAAATTTAGAATTTAGGAATTTTATATTAAAGTTTAGGATTTTTCGGGATTAAAACACCGTTAAAACAATTATTTAAAGATAAATGAAAAAGTCTAACATTTAAGCTAAATAAAATGATGGAAAAATTAATTTAGGCTTAAATAATTATTTGGGACATGTTAGAGTCAAGAAATCAAGAAAAAAGTCAAAAACGTAAAATGTCAAGTCCAGGGGTAAAACAGTCTTTTTACACCAAAAATTAGTAAACGTCATGGCAATGTTCTAAATGCTGTTTTTATGATATTATGATTATTTTTAAATGTTTATGAAATGTTCATGTTTAAATTATGATTTTTCATTTCCATGGGATTTTTATGATTTAAGGAAGATATTTAAAAGACATGTTGCATGCTTGGTTTCAAAAATAAAATTATATGTTATGCATGATTTTATAAAGTGATGTGAATGTAAAACGTTGAAAGAAGTGAAGTAATTGTAACTAATTCGATAATGTTGTAGGTATTGTGAGGATGACGATCCCAGTGGGAGCCCGACGATCGTATTTCCATCATTACAAATATGATGTAACGGCTATGAGGTAACGGTAAGAATGAGAATATCGTGAGGGAAAAGCCCCAGAGGAAGCCCATTTATGGGAAAAGGCCCTAGAGGGAGCCCCGACGATCGTATTTCTATTCGAAAGAGGATAGGCCAAGGCTCAGTTGATGGGTGAGAGTGTCGCTGATGTCCCCGCCGCCCATCGACTTTTGAGGTTTGAGGAAAGTCACAATTAACGATCTTAATTCAACAAAGGAAAAGGAAAAGGAACAATGTGTATGATCATGAAAAATGTTTTATGTTATGTCACGTTGAGGAAAAAGGAAAGTTAAAGTTTATGTTTGCATGTCATGAAATGTTTTTTTTACGTAAAAGTATTTTCACTGTTGCATGTGGTTTTATACGTATTATTTGTTATAAAGATTATGGTGTGTTGAGTCTTTAAACTCACTAGATGTGATGGATGCAGGTGAGGTTGAGGGAGGGCTTGACGGATGATTTGACTGGACTGAAGGCGCACACAACCCGAGGACCAGCGCTTCTACTTTTCCGCATTTACGATTTATGATATATGTTAGGGATTTTATGACTATTACACTTGATTTTTCTAAAATGCTAGATGGCTGGTGTTTATTTTAAAGGGTAAAATATTTTATAAAAATATTTTTATGTGGTAAATGTTCATGGCCGAAAATTGAGAAAAAAAAATTTTCTAGTACTTTTTAAGCAATAAAAAGGGCAGACGTTTCAATTTTATTCTGTATCAGAAGAAAATAAATGGAAACAACTACCTAAAAGAGTCCAATGAAGACTGTTTTTTTAATGTGGAAGCTACTTCTTCTGAGTCTAAAATAAAAATCATAACAAAAAAAATAGAAAAAGCTGTCTAGAGGAGTCTAAGGAAGATCGTTCTTCTAGTGTGAGATCTACTACTTCTGTATATGTATATGGTTGAACAGCCTTTGTGTGTGCAGAATAGTCAAAATTCTTTATGAGAATTTAAGTGTTGTCAGGAGATATTGCCAACATCAGTAAAAACATCCCATTTGTGAATACATCACATTCACCTTATCATGTTTCTATTATGTTTCATTCTGTCTTTAGCCATAATTAGGTCATGCATATATATACGATATTGAATATCTTGGGCACAGGAGGTTATTAATGTTCAATAGAGAAAATAAGGCGAAAAACTTTATTTACTATAAATCAAATATTTTTTTTATCTATGATGGCTTAGTGGTGTTAAGTCGATGCAGAGTTTAAATCTGGAAATTAGTTTTGGGAGACAATTATGTTGGATTATTTTCGCATGTCTTGGCAAGATTTTCCTAAGTTTTTTTAAACTTTTCACCCGTTACTTTGTTACAGTAGGTGTAACTCTGTGAAATTTGTTAGGCGATTAAGGGCTACTCTTACGCAAGTGATTGTTACCGTTGAACTGAACTTTGTTTACCATTGCCTATTAAGTTTCATCAATTCATATTGTTCTCGTTGTCATCCGCTAAAATCATTTCTGCATTCTGATTAATTCTTTGTGAGGAAAAGGTTATGATCCATAAGACATTCGGAACGAAATGGGTTACAGGGAGGATGTTGCCCTTGTTCACACAACACCCACAGACGCACCTCACGCTCCAACCCTAGAAATTGTTCTTGTTGAGGAGGTTCCTATTTCTTTCGAAACGATAGCCCCATGTGAACTCGAGAATGAAATCGATGTAGAAAACCTACTCAATTTTTTTGTCGTAAATCAGGTGTTTCTGCCACCGTTCCCAGTTCGACTGTCAAAACGCCAAGCAGGGTACAATCCTGATTTTACTCCGTCCAAGAGATTTTGAAACAAGGGTGAATCATCTACAAAACCTTCAATGATTGACTTAGATACACTTCTAGTGATGATTCAGACGATGGTGACTACGAGTCTGTGGCACATAAGAAGTCCTCACCTCATACTGCAAGCAGCTCCTCAGCTGATGAACTCTCAATTTCTGATACTGATTTTGCACCGTCTGACCCAAAGGAACCAACGTTGTCAGATGAGGACTAAATCTCTCTGGCACAATTTTTGGCCAACTTAAAGAAAGACAAGGGCACTGCCATCGTATCTGTCCCTGTAGACTCCAATGATGAACCCGATGCAGAAATGCGACGGGAATTTGCAAACAATAGGCCCGAGGCTTCCAACAATTCATCTTCCAACTCTATTGATGAAGATTTGATGATGATGCTGATAATGCGGCTGACAGTGAAGATGTTGCAGATGATATTGATGACATCTCGGGCAACACTGAATGGGAAAATTATGATTTGAGCAAGGCCTTCTCAATTAAGTTCTACACCAAAAAATCTTTGGCTCAGTGGTTTGTGTAAGCAAATCGGGATTTTCTTGATGAGAAGAACGTGGACACAGATGCCTTTTCTAGGCAGAATCTGGTGGCATTTCTGCAACTCTGCAAACTATTTTTGACTGTTTCTACAGTGGTGTCGTTTTGTCATAAAACCTATTCTTGAGTTTTACACAAATCTTTCACCAAGTGTTGGTGATGAGAGTTCGGAAAATGTGGGAAAGTTTTTGTTCGAAACAAGGTGTATGAATTCAGTCTAGCTATCATCAACAACTTCTATCATACTCATGCCGATTTAGAAGATGGCCTACTACCAGATATCCATGATGCAACCTCAACAATAACTGGGGGCTTAATCAGCCAATTTTCGGCACATCCCAATCGTCTGTTTGTCGTCAATATGACATCTTTCTACTATGTCCTTCACAAGATTACGATCTGCAATTGGACTCCGTCAATAAACTTCACAATCATTACAATACAACAAGCTGTGACTCTATTCTCCATTGGTACACATGGCACTTTAAATTTCGAAAAGATGGTTTTCAAAACAGTGCTTCAATTTGCAGAAGGAGGACTCAAATCTTCAAAACTGCTCTTTCTCTAACTGATTTACGGGATCCTTTAGTCTCATGGATTGATTATAGCTATTGATGATCAACTGTCTGATGTAAGTGATCTGATGCAAATTGCCCATGCTCTGCTTAAGGGAAACATGAAGATAGATCCACCTTGGTCTGAGTCAAGCACTGCATCTAATGTCTCCAACACGTCCCAAGGTTCTCACAATACATCCATATCCACTGGATATGTCATGCTCTCCACCATTGCCATGCAGACTCAACTTGATCATGCCCTGCCTAAAATCATTCAAACCAAGGCTGATCTGATCTGCTATGAAAATCTTGTTATTGACTACAAGCTGATGCTGGAAGTTGCTGTCCATTCTGGACGAAAAAGGGGAGAAGCCCAAAATGCTGGTGCACAAACTTATGAAGAAGGACCGTCGTGAACAAAAAAGTGATGAAGCAGAAGCAGAAGCTGCTGTTAACATTGCTAATGATAAGTGATTTGTGACGTTATATCATATGCTTTACGTTTTTGTTATTTTTAGCTTTTGTGTTAAGTCTATGCTCTAATTTGATGTTATGCAATGCATATTTCTTTCTTGTGTTGTCAACACTACTAGCAACACTCAAGCTAACATGCTCACATTCAGGGGGAGATATATTTTCAAATTCAGGGAGAGATAAAATGGAGTCAACATGAAAAATCGAGTTTGTGCTTATTTTGTCCAGAAAAGCAAAAAGGAAGATATTGAAAGAAAAAATAATCCTTGGTTTTCAAGATATAATACATTTCTTAAAATTATCTTTTCCTTATTAATAAGATTTTGTAAAATAACTATGTCTTTCTAGATCTTCTATAATTATGATAAGAGTATTATGACATGGTATTATTGTTTAGAAGAGTTATTCATAATAAAACTCTTGTTTCCATATTTTGTAGGATTTCTTTTGGTGATAAAATCTAGGAGAAAAAAGAGTCTATAAAAAGGAGAAATTAGTGGCTAAAAAAAGACTTTTGCACGAAGAGATAAAAATTCACAAGAGCATCGTCATTTGAAGAGTGCTGCTACAATGTGTTGTCGTGATTGTTGGAGACATCTGAAGACAACACTTGTGGAAGTGTTGATTGAATATCGTGTTTGTTGCTCCAGTTTTCGGTACACTGTTCGCGTTCTTTGATTTCGTTTTAAGTTTGGTTATTTGTTTTAGGATGCAATTTGATTCCTTAGCGTGTTAAGGAAGATAATTTTTCATAGAATCACTAGTGTTGGATTTCGTAAACTTAAGTTGTTTTTCTAGTGATTATTTTCCCCTGAGACATCGCACAAGTATATAAATATTTGTTCATAATTATCTCTAAGTTATTTATTTGTGTGATATATTATTACGCTGTATATTGTCACTAGGTGTTACAACATCTGGGACAACATTTGTAAGGTCCAACTGCGATAACGTAATCCAACTGCATGCAAATTTAGGAAAAATGAAAATTGTCTAATTAAATTATTTTAATTGAATTAATTAAATGTGGTAGGCATATTTACATGTTTAAAATATGATTTTCTATTAGAATGCATAAAAATGTGTTTTTAAGGGTTATTCGAGATGCGATCGAGGGACGGAGATTGTGGACCGTAAATGAAAAATATTTTTATTAAATGATTATTTTTAATTATTTAATATATGGTATATTTAATATGTAATTTTAAAAAATGGTGTCTTTTGAGATGTTTTTACACGTCGAGTCGTATTTTAAACCGGTAATCGATTTTTGACGAAAAATACTTTTTGGAGGCTCGGTTAATATATTCGAAAACTTTCTTAAACGAAATATTTTTCTTACTTTTTAATGGGTCTAATGGGCCTATTATACTAAGGTTATTGGGCCTAAGTTTCTATCTTATTATTTATATCAAAAGTTGGCAAAGCCTTAAAACTCTTTAAAACTCACGCTTAAAGTTCAAAAGAGACATAGGGTTTTCTCCCGAGCCACACACGCACACGCACACATCCTTATGGCAGCACTTTCACGTCAACTTTGAAGAATAAATTGCAGCAAGGCTTCTCCGTCTCTCCGCCAACGTTCCTCGTGTCTAGAATTGATTTTTTTGTGCATGAAACACGCAAAGGCACGTCTTATTCCTTCCTTGCTAATCGTTCATACCATATTATGTGTGAATATACATGTTTTCATGAAAAATAAGTCACCCTCTTATTTATTTTCGTTTTTATGCCATATATATGTTAAAACTTGGATTTTTATGCTTTATAATTTATGGTATTGATGCACAAATGGGCTGTCAGATTAGGGCTATTAGAAGGGTCGATTTCAGAGGGTTTAAGGGTCCTTAGATGCATGATTAAGGGCTGGAAAAGGGAGGGCTAAGGGTTGCACGATTTTAGGGCTCAAAGGACTAGGTCTTGCGTTTTTTTTTTGAAAAAAAGAGAGGACCGTGCAGGGGCTGTCCAGGCAAGGGCTGGGCTCGTGAGGGTCCTAACAACAATCCAAGGTGGTCCACGCATGGCTGGAAGGGGCAGGAATCGCTAGGCTGATGCGCAACCATGCGCGTGAGAAGAGTTGATTGAACCATGAATGTCCTCTTGCATGGCTCGCTAGGGCTGGACAAAAGGGGTCCTAAGGAGTTCGGTTAGGGTCCTAGTACAGTTAGGATCTAGTCTCGTGGTTAAGGGCTAGGATCGAAGATCTCATGGGTTTTGGGCTAGGGTTTGATGGAAAAGTGAAGAAAATTCAGTAGGCTTCCTAGGCTTTTCCGAGGGTTTTAAATGGCTTGAATTGAGTTAAAAAAAGGATTTGTTAAGTGTGGTTAAGCTATGGTTAAAGTTTGGTTAAGTTTCGAGTTTAGTCGAGGAGCTTAAATATACGTCTAAGAAAGGTTTATGAGTATATTTTAAGGTGTTATGGTAAGTTTGGATAGATTCAGGTCGTCGTTTTAAGGTCAAAGGGTAAATTTGAAAAGTTGGGGTTTCAGGGGCAAAACAGACATTCTACACCTGAAAAATGTTAGGAGCCCTGGCAGTGTCCTGAATGCTATAATAAATGTTAAAATGATTATTTGGAAAGATTATGAAATTTTATGATGAAAAATATTAAATGCTAAAAGACGTGTTGCATGCTTAGTTTAAAATAAAATGATATTCATGCATGTATTTTTATAAATGATGGAAATGATAAAAATGTTTTGAAGGAAGTGATTTGATTGCGACGGTAAGGAAATGGGGATTCGTGAGGGACAAAGCCCTAGTGAAACCCGTTTACGGGACAAAGTCCCGTGGGAACTCAATATCAAATTTCCATAGGCCAAGGTCCAGTAATGGAAAAGTGATTGCTGGTATCCCTGCCGACTATAGACCAAGGCACATAACGAAAAAGTGGTTAATGTTGCCTCGCCGCCTGGTACCATAGTTACAGTTGAGATTGATCAATCGACCGAAGGATGGAATGATGGTCACCATTAATGAACGAAATTCACCCTAAAAGAAATATATATGGATATGTATATGATGAAAAGGAAAAGTATATGATGAAAGAAAATGTTTCAAGCTATGCATGTTCATGATTAAAAGCTATTTTGTTAAAAGTATTTTCACTGTTGCATATGAGTGTATACGTATCACTTGTTATAACAGTTAAGGCTTACTGAGTCATTAGACTCAATAGGTGTGAATGATGCAGGTGAGGATAATTCTGTTAATTTTGGAGGACTTGATGGTTGAACTGGCTGGACTGATGATGCACTTTACTCGAGGACCATTGCTAGTTATTCCGCACTATGATTTTATAGTACTTTAAATATTTTGATGATTTTTATGACTTTTGCGCAAATGAGTGGTTTGGAGAGGATTTAAGATGTTTATGCTATTTTTCGAAAAATGTTAGTTTTAGGTTTGATTTGACGGTTTACGATTTTATGTTTTTCACTGCACTTTTGGATTTTTGAGTAAAATAGATGATGCGTTTAATTTAAATGGTATTGCAAAATATATATATATATTATATATATATATATGTATGTATATATATATATATATATGTATGTATGTATAAGAATGCCGAAGCTTCAGAGTTTTTTTTTTAAAAAATTTCTATTATATTTTAAATAAAAACGAGTAAGAGACGTTTCAACATTGATATCTGATACACGTTCTTACCATTTATGTTAAACCGAATTCCATACAGATTTATGAACACATATTCAACCAATTAAGAACACAATTCATTATTTATGAAATCATCCCAAAGTTATGAAACAATGGGGCAAATTTTACAAAATAAATGGTATGATGCTTAAACGATTTGCACGGGATGTTATAATTCCAACTCGTTGGAATTCAATTTATAAATTAATACCATCTTTTGAATATAAATATTTATTATATTTATTTTTCATGTTCAAGTTCTTTATATTTACTTGTTTTCAAATCAATGGAACATATGCACTATTATTTGTGAAATTTTAAAAGTTTTTAATGATGCTAGTGTTGAAGATAGTGCCCTTAAAGCATTGTAATAAGCTATTTTTTTAAAATGAAAACGACATTTATTATTGAATATGTTTGCATGAAAATATTATTGTCATGAATATATTAGCAAAATCCCTAGTTTATTGTGTGGTTTATTGGATGTAACCATAATTTTAGTATATATAAGAGTTATATACAAGAAGACTAAAAATTATGAATAATAAACTTAAATTAAGTCCGTGATGAATTAATTAAAGTAGAGATCTTCAATTAAAGTGTCACTAATGCGGCCCATGAACATTATGAATGTGATCGTCCAATCCGGATCGTCGATGTTAGGACATCTAGATGGGGGGCATTTATATATAATGTGATTGTGTATGACTTGGACCGATTTAATTAGTCATTTCATAATAAATTCCGTTGTTACTATGAAGTTCAAATTAAATTATAAATATGATCATATATGGACAAATATTAATCCTGAAGTGATTATAAACATCTGTTCATTTCAATATGATTCTTAATTTTCTTGTTTAAAGTTTGCGATTGTGTATTCTTAATACTTGCATTTTGTATTTATATTTGAAATGAATGGCTGAGAATATGAATTCACAGACGTGGAATCCATTCCTTCTTGCGAGAAGTAGAAAGACAATTCCCTCATTTGTTAATTCTGGAATGAGTGTTGGGCCCAACTAATTTATAATCAAGTTATAAATTGAACCACTCACTAGTGAATTAATGGTAAACGTGGATAAGAAATAATTGAAGAGGTAAACGGAAAATTTCTAGCTTCAGTTACGAATTGTCTATGGAAGATTAATCCATATGTAATGCTTATATCAATGGACTACTCAATTTTGTAGAGTAAGATATTCCATAATGAAGAAGAGTGTAATTCCATATTTTTAGTGGAGTAATTATGAGATTAATAAATTAGATAAATTAATTAAAGAGTTTAATTATTTATCCAATTTATTGGAGCTTCCTGGATACGTCTTTCCAAATTAATGATGAGCTAGAAATGCAATTTAGAAATCATACGTGAATATAGAAAAATTGTTTCCATAACTTCAAATGCTTGAAGATAAATATAATTAATTATGAGATATTAATTATATTAAATTATAATTATGAGATAATTATAGATTTAGATTAATATGGTAATATTCAAAAGTTGTTGATAATATCTTTAATTTATTGTGAATAAAATTTAGATATTATTTAATATCTAAAAATAATTTAGAATGATATTCTAATTTATTTTGATAAGATCCTTGAAATTTTATTACTTTTAAAATGAGTTTTAAAAGACTTCAAGATAATACAATTCACATCATGTCAAATCTTTTGGCCCTATCTTAGATAAAGTGGCCGATTTTTGGAGTCCCAATTAGATTATGATTTGGACTTATATTGGTTTCAATAATTAAAAATAGGATCCCAGATGGTCTTTCGAGAAAACAACTTTTTATCTACATTTTCATGAGTTGAAAATATAGTAGAGAATAAAAAATAAAAACTTTGATTTTTAGTATTTGTGTTTTTGAGTGCCCACACACTGCCGTCGATAGGAAGAATCATATTGGAAGGTCGTGGTTTCTACGCATCTCGAATTCACAAAATAAAAAGAGAAAAACTACAAGAGGTTAGTTTTCTAGTAAATAATCTTGTTAAAATTCATCATTAATTAATTTTCATATGTTCGATTATAATTTATGAAATTATGTAATCGCTTCTACTGTGTTTCGATTTGATCGAAAATAAATTTTTAAAGCCAGAATTTTTCTAGAAGCTATATAAAAAATCCAATAGCTAGTAACCAATTATATGATGTTTATTATCCTACTTATCATTTAGTTTTAATATATTGTTGTAATATTGCATGTATTTTTAGTAAACATAATAAATCTAATGATAATGCTTTAGTTCAATATATTTATCTCATGGAAGAAAAATGAGAAAAATATGATTATGGTGTATACCGACCTCCTAAATTTGCTCCTGCTTCTATCGAGGAAGATAAGATGTCTCGACAGGAGAGAAATGCTTTGAGAAAAGAAAAGGAGACTCTGCGACAAGCAAATGAGAGTGCTTATCTCAGAGAGTTAATGAATGAAATGGAGGGAAGGCTAGAGGAGGTTGTTAGATCATTGATATTTGTTCCACAATTTTCATGATCAAAAAATCTTGGTTGAACCCATAGCGTGCTCTGCAGCTCATTGTTTCTCAGTTTTGCGTTCTTCATTTGGTAGGATTTATTTGCAAAACTTGACATGAGAAATTGGAATGCACATCTGTTTACAGCGAAAGCACTGAGTGACCATGCACTCAAGAAACTCCAAGTGAAAATAGAGATGGTTCAGCTGATATTGGCCATTTTGCTTTGTCTCGAAGTGAATCTTTGCTGAATTTCAGGCAAAAGAGTGCATCCGGTTGCCATATCTCTGGAGTGGATTGTTTGGGAATGAAGCTACACAGATCAACTAATTATGGTTCATGTTTTGTTTTTGCTCCATTAGATATTTCTGATTTCACCAACTTTTGTTCGCTATTTTAGCGTTTTATAAAGCAATGCTTCATTGTTCCTCCCTCTGTAAGATCATTGTCTATCATTTATGGTATCATTTTTGTTGATAAAATGATATGCTTTTTTAGCTATGGATCATATNTGTTATCTTATTTCTTGTTTTTTCTCCCGAAACGAGTTTTTTTCTTTTTTTCATAATTTCTATGTGAGCTTCCTTCGATTCAATTTTAACAATACAATATTTTGAAATTTTGAAATGTTTTTGGCTCTTTGTCAAAGTATAGTTATCACAATAATATTAATTTTATTTTATTTTATTTTTATCAGAATGACCAAATGTACATCTTATTCTTCTTCTTTTTGAGAAGGTAAATATTTCCTTAAACATTAAAACTTGATACAACCTTGGTGATCAGAAGAGCTTTTCAACAATGAGTTATCCTACGATGTCATAAACTTGTTGAAGAAATGTTGCGTTCTCAGGGAATCGATTGATTGAGAGATTTAAATTTGCACAACACGAACTATGACCAAAAAAGAAAAACAAGAAACAAAACATTAAAGAATAAAATATAACAGAAAACAAGAGCTTGTTCTACTTCAAAACATTATTTTCTGCAATATTTGGATAGACAAGCTGAGATCAATGTCGTAAATTATTTTTAAAAATATATTTTCTCGAAACAGAATCTTCTTTTGGTTTCATTTGATCAAATTCCTACAAGCTTTGGTCCATGTTATTGCTTTAGATCCATCTTTCAAAGTAGAAAATATTGATCAGGGATTTTTAAGCATCAAAATAATACCATATGCCAATAAAGCTATTCCTCGGAACAAATACATTAGAACGCATGTAATGAAGAAATTTCGATTCCGAAAACAAAACTTGGATGCCGGCAAGTCTTGAAGAAAACCACTTCCAAAATAATATGAGCATGAAGAAAATATGCACTATACAATGTAATCACATTTAATCTACCTAGAAATGAAACGATGCATCAAGAATTTCTATTGTAAATTATCTTTCTTTTAACATGATGACGCTATCTATACAAAGCTTCATTCAAAGATGGTCAGGTGAGAGACTCAACCAAATCCGAACCCTTCATTGGCTTCATGGATAGCAAGAAGCAGTCTGTCCTCCAGACGCCGTTTCGATGGATATTCTGGTAGATCAAGCTGATTGAAACTGCATGATCAAATTCAAAAACTTTATAATCGGTTCCATAATAAGTGGCAACATGTTAAAACTTAGATTATCACAACAAAAATAACAAAACAATTAAGAGATAGGAATTAACCATTCGGTTTAAGGATCACAACAAAATATGAAAAAATTGATCAAGAAAGTTACCATGTGTGAGCAGAAGGCAAGTGATCTGGAGTGCCGTAAGCCTTGTGAATTTGAAATTTCTGAGATCCTGAAATTCCTTGCAACGCACTAAATCCTTCTAAAGGCACCTGAGAGGTGAGGCCAAAATAAAAACAACTTTAAGCCACTTCCCAGATAGAGATAAATATCTGTAACCAAACAAAGACTTATCCAGCAGGCACAATAGTTGCAGATGTGCAGGAAACTCGGATAATGGCTTCTTTAGGTAAACACAAGCTAGGAAAACTGCATCATCTATCCATATTCAGATTTTAAAAATAATTATAAAAAAACGGCCATCAAATCTCATCAATTCAAGATTCAATGTGATTCAGATCTGAGGAACAGTTCAAAAGAAACTTGTTTCACATGCATTGACGGTAAAATGAGGAGGAAAATGACGACACCTTTGAGGTTCCGGTAACAAATTGCAGGAGGCGAGCCTTGTCCTCCTTGCTGAATCCTTGAACAACTTCCCAGAACCATTGAATTGCAGGGGAAGCAGCAGTGTAACCAGTATATTCTGTATTCGCCCTCAAATCATCCACTGAAATACAGCATTTTTTAGTTGGAATTGGGAGTAGTATTATTAACTTCAACAATCAAAATAGGAAATGATACAGGACCAAAATCATCGGCCCATATAAGAACTCTCCAAAAAGGGTAATAATAAAGACAGAGTTCAACACTCACAATCAATATCAGGCAGACCACTTATCAGGAGTTCCAATTCCTTGTCATTGAAAATCGATATCAAATCACGAGATATTAACTCGTTGAAACCCTCCATAAAAGCATTTATTTGAGGACGAATTGCAGTTGTCAACCGATGCTCAGCAACCAAATCAACATATTGGTGCTTGTTTTCCTCAGTTACTCTGGTATTTCGCCCATCAGGTTTAAGTTCATAGTCAGTCACCTGCAAAAGACAAGTCCTGCTTGTATAATTTGACCAAAAAAATAAATAAATATATTGCTTTATGTAATCTAAAACCACATACTTCAGCACGTTCATAAAGAATTAACTTTTCTTCATCTGCATCTATGCTGAATGTTAGGTCCAAAACCTCGCTTATATCATTCTGCAAAATAGTGAGTTAAATTTCATAGGTTTTGCACAGTACTGCAAGAACAAAAGGAGTCTCTAAACATGACAAACCTCCAGCATCCATTTTAAATTCTTGAAATAATCAGGATCGATAGCCTCAATATCGTGGTAAGTCACTTTAACCCCAAGAATATGCTTGTAAAAGGACCGGGTGAAGTGAACATCTAGCAGCTGTCCATCAAATAGTGCCTTCCCCACCTGTAAAACATGACAATACCTTAGGTATGACTACAACTCAGCTCTCGGCAACAAAATAATTAATAAATGATACTCACGACTCGGCCAACAAATTTGAAATACGAAAGATGCTCTGTTTGGTAAACAGAGTTAGGATTAGGCTGAAATGTTGATTCATTTCCAACCGTTGTAAATAGCAGTGCTCCCTTGTCAAAGATTACCCTTGAAAGTAACTGATACCATTCCCTGGTAAGACCACCAGCATCGATTCCTTCTTCCCCTTGGAAATGAACAGTCAACCTCCCTTTCAAATCTTGTGCTGACCTCATGCGCAGCTGATTATACGAATCTTCAAGGATGTAAGCTCTTCTTACGGATATCCTCAGAGGACTGTGATGATGATCATGCTGATGCTTGATCTTTGATCTAAAGTGAGATCGTTTGTTATCAAAATCAATGAAACGAGGAACCTTCAGCATCAGTGAAAAAGACTTTTCAAGCACTCCTGGATTTTGTCGAATAAAGGCATTGAGAAGCTTTCTGTGCTTCTCTGAGAATCTTACAAATGCAACATGCTTTTCATCGAATCTCACAGCAGGTCCTGAAGTCTTCTGTTGACTGGCTGATGTGATAGCCTCTTCAACTTCAGGACCAATATCAGTGCCTGCGGCTGTCTGACCAGGATACAATTTCTCACACATAACAAAGAAAGATTCTATATATGGCAAAACATTCTGGGAACCAGCAGGAAGTGACGGCACCGAACTGGATGGTTTAGCAGATGAAGGTGACGGATCAGGTACCATGTCTGAATAGCTCTCTATTTTGCTTATGCAGTTGCTCAGCTTCTTCCACAAGGGCTCAAGCGCCACATTAATATCACGTACAAGAGAAAGAGCAGCAGCGTGCTCCTTGTCAGATGGAATCTGATGTTTCTTATCCTTATTCACAAGTACAACAACCAGAGAGCTTAATGCTTGCAAAACCCTGAGAACTGGAGCCCCATGAGAAGTATTAGTACTAAGCAGTGGTTTATCAAAATCCCCAAATGTCAGCAACTCTTCAGCTGCAGACTTGGTAAGGCTCTGAACTGAAGCAGCAAGCTCATTTATGAAGAGATGACAATGAATGGGGGCAATTGCTACCAATTTTCTCAGCACCTCTGCCACGAGAGTATATGCATTATCTGACAGACTGAAGAAAAGGGCAAAGAAATTACCAATTGCATGAACTAGTATTAAAACAATACCAAAATCACACCATCAAAAAAGTAATAATACAGCTTGGAGAGACAAGCTAGAGAAGAAACCTATAAATTTCATCATTGTGGCGTGATCGGTAAAATTTACTTCAGATAAAGAACTAACTAAAAGGGATCCATGAAACCTCAACTGCAGACAATCCTACATATTCATGTTCATCCGGCTATATGTTCATTTCCAAAGCAATTGATCTCTCCCGAAAATTTCAATTACCTTTTCATCAAATTTGAAGGACAACTTACGTAGAGGTGACAGATTTGTTGAAGTGTGAGCATCTATCTGAATAAAGTTAAGAAACATAAGCTAATACCCCACATAACCAAACTTTCAAACACAGACCTGAGTACCACCAGTCATCTAGAAGTTTATTGACAACTTATATCAAGAGACAACTCAGAGCAGCTATTAAAAAAACAAACAAAAGTGTAGGTATTGGTTTCAGCATACCCTTCACGTGCAAGTAATGAGCATAGAAGTTGAAGTTCTGGTTCAGGTAAAGTATTCAGAACACTTGAAGCATTTTGTTCTCTATCAGCAACAGATGTAGATTCCTTCATGGAAACATGAACCTCTCCTGAGGTAGAAGCAGAGACATTCATATCAGCATCTGTTGTAGAAGTCTGGACATCAGATGGCTGTTCAGATGCAGACACGGATGGATCCTCAGATGAATTTGATTTCCTCTCACCATTATCAATAACAACGTCCAATAAATTTAGCAGCTGCAAGGTATCAAAGCATAAAGACATAAGTATAAGAATCAATCAGCCAGCAGTTGCCACAGTCAAGAGTAGTTCACAACGCATACCTGTTCCAAATGGATTATACTTCTTAAATAAAGTGATTGATTCAAAAGACTTAAAAGCAATGTAACGGGTGCCTGTCCTTCGAGATATTGATTCTTTCCTAACATTTCCTCATCAACAATTGCAACAGATTTGCCTCGTCTGTCATCAGAGCTCGGTAACTCTTTCGTGGACACTTGTGGTAATCGGAATTCAAGCAATAACTTTGCAACAGAAGGATGATTACGAGCCATGTAGGTAAGAGTCTCAAGAACTCGCCGAGACACCAAAGGTGGAACACCTGTCGAAGCAGTCGTGATTGACCCAATCAAATCAATGTTTTGACGAGTTGCATGAAGATAGGTTAATGTTTGAAGAGCTATTTTGGAGGTTCACTGATATAATTGGCATGACTAAGTACCAATATTGGTGGATTGCAGGTACTAAAAGTCATATGAACTTTGCTAACTAACATTGACTTAAAAAGAGAGAAATGACAAACTCCAAAATTAATTAAAACAATTAGGACTAGAGACAGTTAAAAGAATTCTTTTTATTTTAAACCTCCATAAGATGCTTGGCACAGTCTACGATCTCAGACCAATTACTGCAGTCTGCAATAATCAATATACACCAAGAATATCAATTATGGATAGGTTCTGATAGGCAGCAAGATAGGCTAAAGCTGTAGTGCAGACCATCTGATAATTACACTAGTTTCATTTACAAAAGGTCTTTATGGAATCAAACATAATTTTTTAACGCTGCTAGAACCAAAAAAATTATAGACCCATAAATTAGTACCTTGATGCACATGCAAATGAATGTGCCAACTTCAACTAAGTATCTTATAATTATTTTATACGACAATGACCTTCAGCTCCAATTTAATCGACTTTGCTTCAAATGAGAAGTTCACAAAATTCAATTGCACACATTTGATAAAAATAGAAAAGCGTTTACCATCAGCACATTGAGGACGCGAATACATCACATGACTGGGGCAAGCATACAGCCTATAAGGGGGTTCCATAACATTCAGAGTAGAGGAAGAATTCCTTTTATCCAACATCAACAATTCCATCAAAATTTTCACCAAATCAATTCTGGTTTCAGCATGAGCACAGAGGTTCAAGAGAAGTCTCAGTTCACTTTTATATAGTGGCTGCAAAACGTAGATCAGTTAATACATACATATCATAGAGATGATCCTAAGTAAGAACACCGCAAGAATACCTGAACTACACGGAGCAATCGAATTAACGCTTTCAAACCCTCACTATCAATTAATGGAGCACCATCTGCCTCAACTGGTTTAATACCCAATGATCGACGAGAAAGAATTCCACCAACCCTGTCCAAGCTCTCCCCTGGCCTAGAAGATTCACCCCTGCGGTTTCTAGGATAAACACCAAACAGAGTTTGATTATATCTACGCGCAAACCTTTCGCGTAACATGTTGGCTTCAGCAACAAGAGCCGGTGTCAAATTTGAAAGAATAGCATCAGATGATGTTAGAAGAACCTACGAGAAGAGAAGAAAAACAATCCAACATGACAGGAATAAAAAATTATTTAACAAGAAAAATATAAGAGAGAGAGATAAGCAAACGGCTTATGAGATACCTCTTCTCTAATGTCTGATGGAAAAGTCGCAATTATTGAGACAGTGTCCATTTCAACAGGTTGACCTTCCAATTCTTGGGCCTGTTGCAGCCTTTGTGCCCTTTGTTGTGCCAGAACTTCTTCACGTATGTCAGGGGGAAGGGCTGCAAGAAATTCTGGGTCGATATCTTCATTATTTTGCGGCTCTGGATTTTGAGGCTGTAGAGCTTGACCCTGTTGAGCAGAAAGAACCTCAGCTCGCAACTCCTCTGGAAGTGCATCAAGAAATGCAGGATCAATTGGTCCCGAATCAGCATCCTGATTATGTTGTTCTTCCTCAGGTTGTCCATCTTGATCTGCTTCTTGGATAACATCTTCTGAAACCTCAGTAACACTGAGAAGGGGTGCATCTCTGCCACCTAGAGATGTATTATTACCAAATGATACATTTGTTCTCCTTGTTCGACTATCAGAACCACCTTGTCTATCTCCACCATCATCATGGCCATCAGCGCTTCCAATTTCAACATCCAGACTCCGTAAGCTTTCCCCTAAAGTTGCTCCACTTTCGCTGCTTTCTTGACTCACAGCTTCAACATCACGAACTACATCAGTGTGATCATACTGAACCTCAGGAGGTCTGTTCAAAGTTTCTGTTTCCCGAGTAGCCTCGATAGCAATAGCAGTAGAATTTCTAGAGGTGTCCAATGTTGCTGACGAAGGTGGAGGTGCAGAACTCCCGTCAACAGTATCACGATTTTCAACCAAGTTTTCAGCACCCACCTCGGCAAATTCAGGAGACTGGCTAACTTCACTTTTATTCTGGGATTCAGGCAATGTAGTTTTGTTGGACGATTTCTCAGATGATGGCCGCTTCAAGCCGGAAATAAGTAAATCTTCAAGACCTTGGGGAATCAATGATGCATCTGCCCCACTACTTAGCTGGCCTTCATTGGCCCACAAGTTTAATCGATGTCCTTGGCGTCCATTTCGGAGTGAACGGAAAAATGAATCCAAACGCGGTGAGGAACCCTCCGAGTTTCTAGCAGAATGAGCATCGCGGTCATTCTCTGAAATATAAGGCAAACAGAAAATCACATGATAAAAAATTCAGACGTATACATTTTTGCTACTGAAAAGACTGGACTCCACCTTTACAAGGTCAGATTGAAATAAAAATTAGAACAGATCCACTGCATGAAGAAGGGATTGTCAAAAAGTATGCACCTGATATTCTAGGAAGACCTGCACGCGTGGAAGATGGTTCCACTAGAAGTGGATGCTGCAAAGGGGCAATACTGTCACCACTCCTCCCCAAAAGATTATAAATGGATGTAGTACGCCCCTGGCGTCTAGAGCCAAAAAGTTCAACAGGCATGACGCGGAAAGCTTCATTAGAGATGCTATCTTGACCAAATACCTCAATATGATCAAACACATTCACACCATTCATTCCCTCACCAAGTCATACGATGACACCGTCCTCATCATCCTCTTCATCTTCGTCTTCATCCATCACCTCTTCATCAAAATCATCTTCATCGATTTCGTTGTCATCTTGATCTGTATCAGGATGTGATAAGTGATGTGCATCATCTTCTTCAAGATCATTTTGCCCCTCACCATCAGCATCTTCATCAACTTCATCCCCTTCATCACCTGACATATCGTGATCATCTTCTTCTTCATCGTCTCCATCAAGATTCCCTTGTACACCAGACCTAATTTCAAATCTTATTCCTAGAGTATCAAGTCCATTTTCAAGATTCCTTGCATCCTCATTATTTTCCTGCATGTACTCATCTTCAGCAGCAACGAAGCCCCCATCAATATCCTGGTCATGTTCCATATCATCAGTGACAGTCTCAGAACCAACATAATTCTGAACAGTTATAAAGGCATCATTCCGGTCATTTGGCACTAAATTTTCATTAGCACGGGCTGCAGTATCTGTTGGCTGTGATGTGCTACCGCCATTATCTTCCATGGGCTGACCGTGGTCACCTGTTTTTAAATGCTCTGCCCTCCCACTGTTAGAATCAAATGCATGAACATGTTCCTTTGTCACTGACTCCAAAACTTTCACTATTCCCGTCACGATCTTAGGAGAATCAGCATGATCAAGGTCTAAAACACGAAGAGTTCGAGTGAGAGACTGAACAAGACCAACCTCTATGAAAGTAACAGAAGCTTCAGCAGAGATGTATGAGCCTGTCGGTGTACGAGCAGCAAGAACATCATTGAGCAGGTCAATGAGAACCTGATTGTCCACTCTTGGTTCTCTAAAACCATTACCAGAATCCAAAAAATCATTGAAGACATTGTGAATCTCAATGAAGATTCTTTTCCTGGCCTCAGTTGAGCGAACACAGGAGGCCACCAGAAACTGGTTGGCTTTGCTTGCCAGTTTATGCCGCCAGTCCACCTCCGTTTTCCTCTCTTTTCTCAGATTCTTAGAATATGGAAGAAATTTGTGGAGAACATGGTAAAAAATACCACCAGTAAAGCAGACAGCAGCACCTCTTTGAGAAATTCCCTTGAAACTACAAAGTTCAGCATCTTTTCGAACCAATATATGTATAGATGAAGCATACATTAAAAGTATTTCAGTCAGGAGCTTCAATATAAGTACAATTTTCGCCATGGACAACGCAGATTGTTGACTGCTGGATTCATTCTCCATAAAACCAGAGGCAACAGTTTTTCCTTTACCCTTGCTTTCATATGATGCATCAATTTCCATATCAGTTGATGATGAGCCAGTCTTAGTAATGGACTCATCTTCTAAAGGAGGAGGTATGAAAGCAATAACTGAATCGAGTAGAAGATCAATCACATTTACAAAACTCTGAGGAGATTTCCTGTGAATCTTGGAGTTTTTAGAATTTGCATCAAGATGCTTCCCATGTCCACCAGGAGCCACTGAAAATCTGTTACCAGCACCTCCCTTACCATCATTAACTTGTTTCTCCTTTTCCTCTGTTTTCTCTCTCTCCTTTTCTTTGTCTTTGTCTTTGCCTTTATCTTTGTCACGATCTTTTATCAAGGTAATATATGGCCTATCACCCATCATCTCTACTTGGCACACAGATTTGGCGGCTTGCATAAAAATTACAGGATCCCTTTGAACCACTGAACTTAAGTTCGATAGAAAATTACGGACAGTAAGCCTTCCACTGGACTGCCTGTTAGAAAGAGTTGCAACACTATGTCGTATCTCAGACTCCATAGCTTGCTGGAGGGTTTGAGAATCTTCAAGTATATGACGTACTATAACAGCCATGAGACCATCAAAACCAACAAACAATCTACTTGCTGGCAAGGAAAGAAGCAAATGCAAACCTCCAGCATCCAGAAAACTAACTGCAACGGAATGAGTTCTAGTGAGCGTAGAACATAGTTGCAAAATAGCATGCATTGTTTCAGAGGGTAGTTGCTTTCTTATGCAAACACAAGCCATTTCAACAAGTCTTTTTGCCTCCTGTATATCCAAATACTTTGACATTGTCCTGGAAGCCATTTTTTGCTGCTTGTCCTCGTCAATGGTAATAGATGTTTGATCAATCACATCATTCTTCTTCAGGAGATCCACTATATCAGCATTTAACTTTGCATCAACTTGAGCAAGACGATCAATGGCAACAAAAGCAGAAGTCACCCATTTTGGAACTTGAGCTTTTTCTTGGTCGTGCAAATCAGAACTCCAGAGTAAAAGAAGTTGCAAAGTAACTTTAACAAAACCACTCTTTGATGCTAATTCTCGTGCTGTAGTATCTTCATTAAGAATTAAAGCAAGAACATGAAAAAAAGCAGAAAGCATGTTTTGGTTCCCACAGTCAATTATGTCACCACAAAGTTTGACTTGTTCAATGATAAATGAAATGACTCCAGGTCGATCCTTGCCTTCATTTCGTGCGCAAATCATCACAAGCAGATCCCGAACAGGAAAAGCTAAAGAGCCTTTCACTTGAAGAAGTTTCCTGCATGTTGACAATAGCTCATCAGTCGGAGGAAGTTGCACAATTTCCTCTTCAATAGTTTGAATGCTTTCATTTGTGGCATCATCTTTCATGTCTGTCCCAGAGTTTCCAAGGGACATCGCAAGCGCTCGAGCAAGCTCATCATCTTCTTGGGTTTCCTCGGGATGTGAGAACAACCATTCCATCGCAAGCTCCACACTATTTGAACCAACCTGCCTCAGAGCCTCTTCTGCTCGAGATCTAGAAAACCCCATATCTGCTATCATTGAGATAGTCGTTTCATTTGGGGGAGGACCAGCAACACGGCCCATAGTATTACTGGCACTTCTCATTTCCACACCAGAGAAAATGTGCCTAAAAATGTTAACTACCCTTGAAATGAACTCATAACTGCATTCAGGGAACTGTGGGTGGGTCCAGACAGGAAGTACAGTTTTCAGTACCATGGACTGCATAGTTTTGACAAATGTTTCTGCATCCCGGGGAAATGGAATATCCCCACTCACAAGAGGCTGTGTCAGTAAATGCTTTGTGAATGAAGATAAAATAAAAGAAGAAGTCACCAAGTGGTCCATAAGTTTAACGTAGCTAGCTGAGGGTCCATAGACCCATAAGTGATCATCTTCTATTTCATTTTGCCTCCCATCATCAGTCTCCATAGGAGAGGCGGGAGCTCTATTGATGGCAAAAGGCAATTGACTGGTAGCCTCAAATGTTGTCAAGACTGATTGAATAACTCCACGTCCATATAAGCAATTCAATATAACAGGATTACAAGAGTCGGGTTTGTCCAAAAGAATGTCATCTATGAAATCAATAACCTTGCCGAAGTAGCGACATTTAGTTGAAACAGAAGCATCTGATCCTGAGGAGTTAATATGACCCACAAAATTCATGTGATCCAAAGCTATAGAAGCAAAAGTGGAAGCTACTGATTTTGAAGGAGGAGACACATTTAGCACATCATCTCGTCGTCGAGATGGAAGCAGCATCGCCTTTCCCAACTCTTGAAACAAATGGGTAATGTGAATGGACAATGACCTTATCATATCACGGCAGGAAAGATAGTACGACCTCTGATTGTCATCATCCTTTTTAGCACTGACTTCATCCCCCCCGGAAGAACCAGGCTGATGTGGTCCCCGACGATCTTCAACTTGTAGATTTGAAGGCGCATCCACAATCTGTCGATGCTGAAGACCAGAACGAGTGAGATCACGATACAAGTTTATGAGGTCAAAAAACTGGGATTCAAAGCTCCATCCTGGCGTCCGCCTTCTAAGTAAGGGATCAATTAGCTGCCTGAAAGAGCTTAACCTGGGGTCATCGGTATCATTCAAGCCCAATTCTGGCGGCCGAGAAGCATCAATTCTACCAGTAAAATCCTCCTCTGCCTGAACTTTATTATCTTCAAGCATTGCAATTTGCCACAGAACTTCACGATGAACACAGCCTATATCTTCCAAGACATCTTTATTTCCAGTGCCAAATTCTGTCAGCAATGCAGTAACCCATCGACTATCCTTCGAGGCAGCAAGAAATAAGAGGAATTCAACAATGGAGAGGGAAGAAAATACAACACTGTCTGGATTGGCACTAGGGTCCAGCAGAAATGATCCAGAAACAACACTAAACCCACTCAAAGTATTTTTCAAATGATCATGAAGAGAAGCACAGAAAGCACGAGCCAGAGGAGTAGAATGATGTTGAGTGAAACATTTAAATACCATGGTGCTATGCAGAGCAATGGACATGCCTTCTGATGATTGAGTAATACTTGGGCGTAAAACAAGTTTAAGTAAAGCTTCAATGCCAAATTTCTCCACAAACAACCTACATGTTTCAGAATTTTCCATTGTCCTGTGAACTAGTACCATTACGTGAAAGGTAGACAGCTGTATACACTGCTTGTCACTAATGCCTTCAACCAAGCAATCGGTTGCACCAACCAGAGAACAAGCACCCAAGTTTTCCTTGTCCTCGGGTTCCGTAGAATCCATCTCCATTGCATCACTTCCATCAGTTTTACCTGATGTCCCACTGCACTTTGTGTCCCCAACAGACGCGATCTTATTAATTATTTCAATAATTAAGTCAACACCACTACCTCTCAACAAAGATACATGCCGAAATAACTCTTCCACAGAATTTGCCAAAGGAACAATGCCTTCATTCACAGCCATCACATACTTTCTGTCAGTAAATATGTGAAATAGAAAGCGTAAAGCTGAGGTTTCTTTCACAGCCTCTAGGCCTTTAGCGTTAAGGCAAATGGCGCCCAGGCCATTGGGAATACATGTGATGGCTTTTGAGGAAGGTAACACACCCGCAACAATGGATGATAGAAATGCATTAGGAAGACCCAAGTCATATAAAACATTAAAACACGTTGGATCTTTATGAATCATTTCACTCACAAGAGTCACTGCTGAAGAGTAGATTTCACCTCCGAAATTTTCCTTGTTACTAAAAATCATTGACAAAGTTGGAGTCAAAGAAACATCGTTGGAATTCTGTAATCTTGCAGAATTTGCAGTGGCATAAGTAGCAGAACCAAGTGCCTTTAATAATGCTCTGATAAGCCTCTTCTGAGTATACAATTGGTCACTGCTGTGTTTAGAACATTCACCGATGACCATTGTGTTATCCTTTGTCCCAGCCAAGTCAATCACTCTATGTACTTCGATCTGTAACCTATGAACCAAAAGCTCTACTCCACCCAAATCTCTAAATAGGGTTACAGCTGTATTGCTGTAGTCCATGAGCTTCTGCAGTGTTTTCACAGCTAAAGATACAAGATGCAAATGCGTGGGATCTGCATCTTCCAGAAGGGGTAAAAAGGTTGGCACCATCCCAGATCCCCTAACAACGCTCCCAGTACTTGAAGACGATATTACATGCAGTAAGTAAAATTGTAGAAGTGCTTCAACAAAGGCAACAGATGAAAAATCATTCGACTTATTTAACGACACAGTCGCTCTTTGCAATACATTGAGGAGTATCATGCGATTAGCACCTGCAAAACTAATACTTGACCCACTAAGTATTCGAGCCCGTTCATGTGATGCTGAATATGAAGCTAGCTGTGCTCCCAAGGCAGTCATTGCAAGTGTTCTTATGGTTCCAGAAATATTTTCTTCAGACCTCACAATTCTAATTAGTTCGTTTGTGTATTCTGGCTCATTGGCAAAAAATGAAACAAGTTCGTCATGAGAATCATTTGACTGGACAAGCACAATAAAAGCAAGAAGGCAAATCTTGCTGTACAGTCTGCATATTTTGGGAGAATGGAATGCACGAGCATATCTGATTCTGGTCAATAACGAAAACCTGAGCTCTGAAGATACATTATACTGCTCGATACAGAACTTCATCAGCGACAAGTCATCTTCTTTACGAAGTTGAAGATCAGGGAGGTTGATCACACTCATACCAGAAGAACTCGTGCCATCACTGGTTTCCACGGTGCTCGAAGAAGTAGAGCCGTGCAATTCAAAATAGAGAGTTGATCCAATTCGACACTGCACTTTATCACAATCATTCTGTACCTCTGATGGAAACAGGCACAATCCATCCTCCTGAGTCTTTTCATGTAATGTGACACATGAATACAATCCCAAGCCTTCTTCCTTGCTACCCCAACCCTGTGCAAGGGACAGGAGACAACCGTTTACAGACCCACATCCAACCAGCTTTCCACTGACATGAAGTTTTGATGGAGTTATTTTGACAAGCGCAGAAAGAGTCTCCAGAGCTGCTATAAGAATTTCAGGATCTACTGAAGCAAGTAAAAGCTTGAAATGCTGAAACCAGAGAAAACAAAGAGTTCAGAAACATAGGCTTGACTATACAGATGCCAAATTTAGAGTTGATATAAATACATCTAAATATAACAGGAATGCTGAAATTCATGCATTAAGTGTAAGTAGTCTAGCAAAGATGTAGTAATCCTTGATCCCTACAGGTTTACCTCTAAACCACTAAAAGAACTCTTGTTATGACAATGCTCTAGGATCACTTGCATCACTCTCAGAATTTGTAACACTGCTTGTTTTGGGAACGGGTTGGCATCATTCAAAATGTCACCAGATAAAAGGAGGTCATTTCTACTTGCTACATATGTCTTCAAATATGTGTCGAAATGCAAGAAAAGTGGTCTCCAATGGTTAAAATTACCCTGAGACAAAAAAAACGTCAGAAATCAACACAAACACAAGCATGAAGATGAGAACAAATGATAAAAACTACAAAGTTCCAACACCTTGCCGTACTCCCAGCGAAATCCTGACAGAGGAATCGCAATATCCTGTAATGGACATTGAATTACCTTGTCGATGAAAATCTTTATTCTCGGAGGCTGCAAAACAACACAGTCAAAAGTCACTGTTTAAGAAAAAAGTGGAGAGTATGAAAGGTATGGGTGCTAACATCAAGGTCCACCTGATACACAATGATCACTTGGCAAGTCAATTGTTTTGCTAAATGAAGAGTACAAATTACAATAATAGCTCTAGTGAAATATAAAAAGCTTCCATCAATTTCAAGGAGAAAACAAACGATAATTTCAAATATAAAAAAGGAAGATTATACAGGAACAAATGAAATAAATGTTGCAACATTTCGGCATTTAAGGTGAGAATCTCAAAGAATCACCGCTCAATAAAAGAAATTTCTACATACAAACGTCGATATAACAAAATATACATAATCCCTTCTCGGAAAATGAACCAATCAGCTTCAATATTATCAAAAGTCCAAAATCCATGTGATGAAAAAGAAACAGAAATATGATCAAAATTGAACAGGGGTTAAATATACAGATAAAACACTTCCTTACAATTTCCGTTTAGAATCATTATCCACTTTCCAGAATACCTAATACTTTATTATCTGTTCTATAATACAACTCGACTCAGTTTACATAAATCTCCAAGGATGTATATGACAATTCATTTGAGTTAGAGAAGTAATCTTTGAACTTAAGAGTCCTTGAGAGTTCTACGACTCAGCTTCTTCTTTCATCAACCCAAATTAAGATATTCAACTCCCTTTCAGAGGTTAGTCCCATCATAATTAAATGGATTGAAACCCATAATTCTATTAAATAAAAGATCGTATAACTAGCATATAAATCGAGAGCATCATTGGATTAATTCTATGCTTAATAAGGCAGTGTTTTGTACGGTTACGAATTCATGTTCCGTAGAATTTCTAGACTTGTTTCTTCTATAACAGTTTTTTCAAAAATATCTCCCAACATTTTCAAAGGATTAATTCTCAGAAATTAAGGTGAATGCAGAACCACGAACCATATTCTCATCTCCTACTATTCTCTCCCTCCTCCAGAACATCCTTTCTCCCCATCCTTGATAAAACATTCACATTACATATGCATATATAGTTTCCTACATATGTGAACCACATTACCGTATGCACCTCCTACAGTTGGTAAAACGTTGATTAACAATTCCAATTTGATTTTAGTCGACTTATGTACTAATATTCCATTAAATTAAAAGTTATATAAAGGGAAAGACGCAATTACAATTTTTTACCCTCGTTGGGAAAATCAAAACAAACTGAAACTTGAAATTTAAACCTGGCAAAATGGAGCCTACCATTGACAGGGGAAGATATACTTTCCGATTAATGTAATAAACCCAAAGATCAACACTTTCATGAAAAAAGAGAAAAAATTTCATTCATAAATTTTCTCAATCTAGCACAAGTATATCCTTCCCCATCTCTCAACCTCAGTAACACGATTGCAAGACACCCAAAACTGCTAAGTGTAACCAAGACCTATAAGCCTCGTCCCTCATCACCTAATAAATCTGATAAAGCAATTGGAAAACTAACTGCTTCGACCACTAAAGACTTTCTTGCACAGTTATTCACCCAAAAAAATCCTTCCCAGACATCAAATAAACCACAATCAGCAGACCCATCCCCGACTCCATCGGTCAACAGATAAATACAAGACAATCAATAAAATAAAATGTAAGACGAGCATACAGTCTCCGCGTCAAGTTTAACGGAAGGACCGATCGTTCCTTCACTAGAGAGAAGCTGACGAAGCCTTGAAGGCAAACTAGATATTATATTCGCCATTCGATAATCCCCTGATGCTCAATTCACTGCAAAATTAAACGAAGACATATGTAAAACCAAAAAAAAAGTGTAAAAACCTAATCAATCGAAACCGTAAAAAGTCAAATAAAAAAAAACTCCGTAAACCCATAATTAATCAATCATATCTCACACAGAAAAAAAAGGGGGGATTACCATCAAAGGGTCGATACCGGCGGATGACTTGCACATCAAAAGGGTTTCACTGTACAAAACACTTTCGAGTATATGGGGAAAAATAGGGAGATACAAGAGAGACTGAAAACAGTAGGGAAGAACGAAAAGGGTTTCCTTTGGTGTCTTTGTTCGTCAAGTTTGCCGAAGAAATGGTGTAATGTATGTAACCCTGGAAGGGTTCGCCTGTTATATATACACACAAAATACAGCACAGTAGGCGAGGGCCATGGTAGAGAGAGAGACACTTTACTTGGAAACCACGCTTTTACGATTTTACCCTCTAATGTGGAATTTTTCCTCCTTATTTCCCTTTTTTTCAAAAATATTTGTAAGATTTTAAATCACAAAAAAAAAATTGTTAATTTTATTTTTCCGACATTGGACTTGAAATTCAAAATATTCCTTGTGTTCTTTATTTTTTCAATTTTCATATAAAAGTGTAAAATCTTATTTTTTTAAAAAAGATTTATTAAGACGTTTGAATAACAAGACGATAAAATTTACAGATTTTTTATGTTTGATATCATGAAATCTTTCTAATATCATAATAATAAAAATATAATATGCATCATGATGCATATAATTACTTTCTAGATATCAAAAAATAGTTTTAGAATATTATCATAAATATTAAAATTATTTCCTAGTTTACAAATGTGTGTACATTTGATGAACATGTGTGCATATGTATTTTTTATGAGGTCGAAACCGACAATGTTATCTTTTAGTGTGCACTGAGTAAGTTTTCGGACTTGCACAATCGATTGCATAACAAGTTAGTCAGGTAAACCACGATGAACAGGTATGTGAGACAAGCTCGTGCCAAGAACATGTTAGTTGGGGGAATCGAATTTCTGACAAGTGGTCAAGTGCTCGCATATTTCACTAACTTGGACACTCATTCAGAGCGTATGCATTTGTATTCTTAATATCATAAGAAATGGCTTCTATATCATTGAATTATGAGATTATATTAGACATATAATAAAACATTTACAACCACGTCCAAACTAGGATTTATGATAAGTCCTTGTCAGAAAAAAAATGTTGCACTCCTTGATCCACAAAAAAATGTTTATGTTCTTCTTGGTCTCACATGTCTTCTCACAAATGTGAATACAAAACATTAAAAATATGATATTAATATGATATTTGAATATCAATAGTTTCATATATGATACAATGAAAATATTTTAAGGAACAATTTTATTGATATTAACATTTTTTATACATATTTGAGTACAAAAAAATTATATTAAAGCACTCATTCATAAATTATTTGTGCTGACTGACTTAGAAATGGTACATAAAATATGATTTTTTAAACATTATTGAACAATTTTAGTTTCAATGATTTAACAAAAGGCTACTGATTAGAGAAGAATTATTACAAGTCGGACCAAACTAAATTAACAAAAGGCTACTGATTAGCAACACAACATTGGTGACGTTGTGCAAGCAAAGCAACCGAGATCTCATCAGTGATCCAAACATATACTGAGGAAAATCCACATAATCCAGAGATTGTGGGAAGACGAGACATTTCATTAGAGAGAGTCGTCTCTGCATATAACGTTGTTGATCCATTGACGAAACCCCTGCCATGACCATTATTTGATGCTTTAGTAGCTTTTATGTAAAAACAATCTTTATTTTAATGATATTTTACGGTTTTATTCAATTATGCATTTACTTTATCTGTATAACTATGCAAACTACATAGATAAAGTACTTGAATGTGCTATAGGTACCATGAATTCTACTTCTCAACGTAAGATCACGAAACTCATAAGGAAGTGTACCGTATATTCTAAACAGGTTCATAGTTGATTCATCCGCCTAAAATGAGGATAAAATTGATTGACTTTAAACTAAATTTTGTGATGTAAACATTGTATTTTATCGGTAAGAGCATGAAGATATTTGTTCATACATATGAGTGATCATTTGATGATGTATTGAACAATCATCCCTTGAACTGTTCAAGTGGTTATTACTTATTGAGTGAAATAGTTCGCGATTATAGTTGGACGCGGCTCATGGTTTCTATCTCATCGTCAATCTTAGGGCACATTGATTTATATAGAGTCACACCATGACACATTAGGAGATATCCTTCTTTGGACTCCCTCATAGAGAATCTCCTTAGTATGCTATCGATATAAGTGGATTGGGTGAGCCCCATCATCCTCTTTTGTCTATCCCTATAGATCTATATTCATAATACATATGATACTTCACTCGTATCCTTCATGAAAAATTTACTAGCTAACCATACTTTAGTTGACTATACTATCTCTACATCATTCCCAATGAGTTGTATGTCATCAACATAAAGTCATAGAAACACGCAGTTCCTCGGGGTTTTGAACAAAATCAAACTATTTGTTAGTGTTGTCAAATATGAGGTTCCAGCTCCTTGATGCATGTTTGAATCTGTAGCGGTCATGGGCCATGGCATAGCATGGGCCTCGGCCCATACCCTAGCTCAACTGATATCAGGATTGCTACCAAGATCTATATAAGTCCAGGAGGTCTTGGGTTCTAATCTTGGGAAGGTAAAAACTCCAGTACCTGGGCTGGATAAGTCCTATGCGTAATGGTGCGTGGGTATGGGGAGATGCCATGCTATGCCATGGCCCATGACCGTTACAGAATCCATAGATGGATCTATGAAGTTTGCATACCTTAAGATCACTTCCTGCTTATGTGAATCCTTCATGTTGAAACATGTAAATCTCTTCCTGAATGTTACCATTAAGGAACACTTTCTTAATATCCATTTGTCATATTTCATAGTCATACCATGTTGTTATGGCTAACAATATCATAATGGACTTGAATATTGCGACATGAGAAAATGTTTCCTCATAGTCAATACATTGCCTTTGAGTATATCATTTTGCTACTGATCTTGCTTTGAAGGTCATTACCTTTCCATCTGCCACAAGTTTCCTTTTGTAAATCCATGTGCTTTTTACAGGAACAATTCTCTCAGTTGAATCTACTAAGGACCATACTTGGTTTGAATATATGGAGTTCATCTTAGACTGCATGGCTTCAAGCCATTTAAATGAATCGACATCAGAAAATGTGTCATTGAAGTTTCTTGGATTGCATCTAGGAATGAACTTATCTTGACTTTCTTCAAGAAGCTGGTTTATTCTCATATTTGGTCTTGAGACAATTTCGGATCTCCTAAGAGATTCTGTTTCTTTAATTGGTTGTTAGGGTGCGAGTCCTACTATTTCAGGAGTGGGTGCTTCTCGTATTTCTTCGAGTTATATCATTCCACTTTTTCTATCTAATAGAAACTCATTTTTTAGGAATGTAACATTCATGTTTCATTGGGAATCAAAGAAATAATATCCAATGAAATTATTTGGATATCTCACAAAGTAGCTCAAATTGACTCTACTATCCAATTTGTCTTCTATTGTCTGCTTCACATAAGCAAGATATCCTCATATTCTTAAGAAAGAATATTTGGGAGACTTTCCCATTCATATCTAGTATAGAGTTTTATTCACTGCCTTTGTATGGACTTGGTTCAATAACATTTTCGCAGTTTCAAGCGCAAATCCCCAAAGGGATTGCAGCAATTCAGTGAATTCCAATATAGATCGAACTATATATGTCCATCAATGTTCGATTACCTCATTCTGACACACCATTCAATTGGGGTGTGGCAGTTAGGGTTCACTATGAGAGGATTTTATTTTCTTTAAGGTAGTCTTGAAATTTAATACTTAAGTATTCACCACCTAGATGAGATCGAAGTGTTTTCATACTCTTTTCTAATTGTTTATCTACTTCAGCTCTGAATTCTTTGAATGTTTATAGGCTTCAGACTTGTATTTCATTAAATACACATATTCATACCTCGAGAAGTCATCAATAAAAGTAATGAAGTAAGATTGTCCATATCTTATGCTAATACTTAGCGGGACACACACATATGTATAGATCAAATTCAATAGATCATGTGCATGTTCACTTTCTATAGGAAAAGAACTTTGATCATCTTTCCTTTAAGAAAGAACTCACATATTATAAGAGAGTATGTCTAACAAGTCAAACATGTCCTCTCTCACAAAATTGTGCATGATTCATACTATCTTATATTCTTTTTTTTGTTATTGAAATCGTTTGGACATTCACTTATCATTGCCAAAATATTTATGGTCCATATATTTTCTTATGTCCAGACTTCTTGCATGAAACAAACATGTTCTGACTTATCGGGATTTGTGGGCCCTTTATGTATCCTTTGGAGCAACCCTCACGTATTTTTCCTCACTTTGGATGATGACCCAATATTATGACCCTCTTTCTCTTCCCTTGTCGAGCCTCACCCATCAATATTGAATCTTAGTTGATGGTCGTCATGATAATATCCTCCAATAATATGAGGCGAAGTCATAGGAGTTCTACGTTATTCATATCAAGTATGTCAGTGGAAGTCAGAACTTTATGGTGTCCATGTCTCCCCAATAATATGAGTCACACATTGTCCATCGTTGGTGAAAGCCAAAGAAATATTAAACTTTCTCTTAATTTTTCTTTCAATGAGCCTAATATAAATTTTGGATCTTATCCAAAATCAGGATTTTAGTTTTTAAAATTTGTCACATCATTAATTTTAAAATCTCGTGTCATGTTTGTTTGTATGTTTTCTGAATTCATGTAACTCTTGTTATTATCTTAATAATAACGTACATACTAATTATTTATAATATATTAATGCATTATAAATAATAAAAGATAATCGATAATTGAGAGATAATTTATTCATATGTGCAACATATGAATCCAAGTCCAAAATTTAGGTAAATACAGGGATGCAAATGCAATATTACCTAAGCTACCGATATTTTACAAATATTAGATCTTCAAAACTCTCAAGGACCTGGGCTCACCATTATCTTGATATCTCATTAAATATAATTTTTTGCTTTAAATTCTCATGACACGTTGAGATACAAATTTAAGGGATGAGAATAAATAATAAACCAGGCACACTTAAAAATAATTATCAAATAATTTAAAACACAATATGTAAAATATCCAAACATACACTTAGAAAATTGGTCATGATATTCGATCATCATTTTACTATATAATATTAAATATTATATTAAATCCATAATATCAAATATTATCAACAAATTATGTATCTTGTCACTTTATCATTAATGGTCATAATTAGAAATAAATTAATAACTTAAATAAACATTTTTATCTAACTTCAATTTATTTATTAATAATTAATTTTATTATAAAATACATTTTACTATAAATAATTAAAATCTGATTCTAATTATTTATTTTATAAGACAAATCCATAATTTTATCAAAATTTATTTTCAGTGATTAATTTGATTAAACTTTTATAAAATATCAATTTGACCTAAAATTTTTAAAAATTAGAAAATTACCTCGAGGTCCTAAAAAAGAGACCATGTGGCGCATGGCTGCTCGATACCATCTCGGGTATCCTGCCCGTGCCCCTTTCAGCACAGCTCGAACAGTTCAGACAATGCGGTTACTAGCTGCTCGAACAGTTCGGGCAGCACCATGCGGGTACGGTAGGGCTGAGCACAGCTCTTCCCGCCCCAAATTATTTTAATAAAAACTGGCAGACTGTGTATTCCCTGCCATAGGCAGCATTGCCCAAACGGGCAGTGCTCGCCTGTTTGCGCGCTGCCCCGAACTATTCCAAGTAGTGAAAATATTTTTCACGCCTGCCAAATGGTTGCAGATTCGATCGAGACATATGAGCTGAAAAGACCATACATTACGCTAACCGTAACTTAAGGTTCTTGCAAGAAATATCAGTGACACCTAAGGATCATGGGGCGATGCTATTAGACGCTCTTACCATGATCCAATAGGTTTGAGTTCTGACGTTCTTGATCAAGGGTTGATGAAAAGAATGTGGTTAATTAGGGTAAGCCTGAATAATAGTGAATGTTATTCTAAATCACATGAAGTTATGAACCTACGACTAGATATATCCCTGATCTATTGAGGGTCACACAAGTATTGAATTTTGTGTTCTCGTTGAGATAGTCAAGTTCAATGAGTTGAATTTGATGACTGTAGTTTGATGAAGATAAAAAAAATTGTTTATAAAAGAGTTTACAAGTTGATTCAATGTAGTGAAAGATGTGAAAGTTAGCTTAACAACTAATTAAGTGAGGAGAGTGGACATGTTTTAGTAAAGGAGTTCACAAAATTGGCAGCTGCGAAAAATGAATCGGTGAAATATTTTATCATTCGAAATTTTCATTTTTCATTATATTAACGAGATTTATACTCTCGACACATCGTCGCTACCTGATCGTCGATTGAGTTTATAATGAGTTCACAATTATTTATTTAGTAAATTTAGAATCTACTAAATAAATAATAATATTAGTAGTGATGACTACTAAGTGTAAAATTATCATAAAACATTCTAGAATATATTAACTAATTGAGTAATTAAATAAAAATTATTTAATTTAAATCATAATAAATACACACACACACATATATATATATTAATGATTTAATTGTGCATATTATTTTCAAGAGTAGAAAATACGTACATGAGAGATTTTAAATAATGGAATAACAGTGTCCTGATCCAAGTAAGATTCCTGATTTGATTGAAAATCAAAACTTATAAATATTTTATTAAGGGTTATATGAAATAAAATAATTCTTACACAAAATTTTCTATCTCTCACAATTTTCGATCATCTCAATTTTTTGGAAGAAATTTTTCGGACACCCTTTCGCTGCATCACCGCCACTCCGACGCCGTCGAATTTCTGAAATTTTTGTGATCTAAGCTCTACACAAATTCTTGTAGATTTCTAGTGCATTTTACATGAGGAACAAATTTTCTGATTGTGGGCTTGATTATGAGATTGAAGAAAGTTCGTATAGATTTATAAGAAGGACCAATTTCGCTAATCTCGAACTAGTTTGATATCCAACATTATTAAATGCAAATGTAAATAAACTAAACAACATATGAATGTTTTTTAAAATTATACTACGCCCAAAGAACATTTTGAACGTCCAAGCAAACATTTTTAAACTTCTGTTGCGTCTTAGGTGCGAAAAAACAGTTCTCCAATAGTGGTATTAGACCCATGCTTTCCCAATCATATGATTTTTGTTGTTTAAATCGTGTTGAGTAATTTATTTCTAAATGCGTTTGAAATTCTATAAAAATGCAGCCACTGAAAAAAAAATTTTCAAAAACAAAAAAAATTAATATTTTCGCTCCTCGGAATAGTTTTGGGCAGCACTGCCAAGGCAGCAATACACTGTCTTCCAAAATATGAAGGTGTACAAATTGATATATCATTGTACTCATCTCTTTTTACCTATTTCATCTTGTCTAAGGTAACCCTGACTCAAGTTTTGATATGTGCCTGACAAGTTCGAACCATCTGTGTTTGTGGGTCGGTAATTAGTGAAAAGTGATGTGAGAGGGGGAAATTTACATCAACAAGTTGATTAAAGTGTCTTGCAGCTTTGGAAATTAAACTGTTGAAATGCATGATTCTCGAACCAACATTGCGCACACACGTTTAAAATCCATGAAAGATTGTAGCGTATAAGCTTCTGTGTGATGTGTGAAAACTAGCATAGTGCGTTGATTGAAGAAGGATATGTTGGATATTCGTGGAAAATCAGAACACTGAACGCACCTTTGAGCTACTTCTTGTTTCTTGTGTCTTGTAACCTCTTTTGATCAGGACGAGCAAAAGGTTAGTATGAGGCGGTTGATATGTGTCGTTTTTGCGTGTTTTTATTGTGTCGTTTTGAGTCATATTCATGGATGTTTCGTGAGATTTCGTTTATATTTATTTGTTTTTATTTTTTTGTTATGTTGATGAATTGTTTTTCATGCGTTTGGGTTGATTTGTAAGACATGTGGTCAAGAAAGATGGATTCAGGGATAAAAGCCGAGAAGGACATGCTAGGGCGGGTGAAAACCTCCGCCCCATCGCGCCTGTCTCGACTTTCTGGTCCATTTGTATTCATGTGAACAGGGGAGACAGCTTTCTGGTCCATTTGTCTTCATGTGCACTGGGGAGACAGGCGTGCTAGGGCGAAGGTTTTCACTCGCCCTAGCGTGCCCATGAAAAGAAATACAAGAAATACGTGCTGAGACGGAGGTTTTTGCCTAACCTAGCATGCTCGAGAAGAAAAAAGAGCATGACGCGAGCCTTGCGCTAGGGAGGAAGTTGTTGTTCGCCCTAGCACTCGAGTAAAATCCTATTTGCGAGGCAAGCGTGCTGGGGCAGCCAATTCCATCTGCCCCAGGCTGCCCCAACGCGAGTAAGAAAGAAAATTTATGCATCGATTTTTTCCATTCTTTCTTGATGTTGTCTACTTCAAAAACCCTAGCAGACTTTTTTTAGGATTATCAGCAAGGAGAGCGGCTGCACGCAAAGAAAAGAACTGGAGTCGAGGAAACTTGAAGAATTCGGGATTTTTCGAGCATCGTGTCTTCCATTATTAGACTATACTAGTATTTTTTGTTTAAGAAAATGTATTTAATTATTTTGTTGCATTTTTTAGCATGAATTCTAGTAGCTAAACTCTTTTTGTTGGGATTTAAAGGGATCCTACCTCGAACCGTCGTTGGAATTAATTAAATATTCGACTTTTGCTTCATTATTATTGTTTTTATTTGAATTATTGAAGTCTAACTAACTTTGATAATCTTTTATATTACGAGTGAGTTTGAGAGAATAAGTTGCAATAGGAACGAGTGATATAATCTGTGAATTTACAATTTACATAGACATATGAAATTGAATACACGTTGATAGTCATAGTCCAATAGGTAGAAAGTTAGAAAATTCTATAGATCGTGAATGTAATTCAACGTTGATAACTAATTAAAAATATTTAATTATTTAATCGTGTCGTATTTGTTTAACATAGCTTAAGAAAGTGTGTCAATTATTTAGGCAATCTTGTAAAAGGAAATGAAAATTAGTTAAAAATAATTATTGAAAATCCCAGTCAACATGCATTTCATGAATTAAAGGATCGAGTGGAAATATCATCCCTACCGAAGGCAAGAAGGTGTGCAAACAAAAAAATAAAATGTTATAAATACCACATGTAAGGAATTTACATGCAGCTACTATTGTCATCTCAATTCACAATGAAAAGCACATCAAAAGAAAATTTGGCACACCCTTAAGGAAGAGCGATAAAATTAATGATGAAGTTTTGTTAGACTTAATTTAATCGTGGTGATGAGAGTCAAAACCAATAGGTAGTAAAAACAGAAGATAATATAAATAGCATAAGCACTCGTATCACTAAAACAGAAGCAATACTTATCGAGTAGCTAAACTTAACGGTTTACAGAAGCAGAAACAGAACTTAACGTCTTTCGTTTGATCGTTACAAGTCTTAAATATTACCGTTATCTTACATAGTACTAGTATTAATTGCACCCTTTAATACTGTACGAATACATTTAACACGCCTTACTAGTTTTGGTATAAAACAAAGACTGATTATTCTGAAACTTTCTGTAGGACCATTTTTTGGTGATAAAGCTGATTTACTCAGAGTCAAAGAAGCCGTTTTGTTTATAGACGTTGGATTTAAGGTTTCTATATATTAAAGATCAATCTAATATAGAAACCACCGATCATTATTCAACAAGCAACACATTCTCTGTCCAACGTTGTTTTGAGCAATCAAGAACTACTCTTTATCTTCAAACTCAACATACAGAAAAGCAGCACACTCTGTATAACAAATATCTGATCTTCTGAGATCATCTTGTGCTGCTGTTTCTTAAATCTCTTCACAAGCTATTCACCTTATTACATCTTATTGAGAAGAGTCTGTAATCTGAAAAAGAGTCTTTTCCAGAACCTTGTTGTATTCATTGTATTGTGTTGTGAAACTAAGAGTTTCAGTAAGCGAATGGTAAGTTCTACTGAAGTGGGTGTGTACAAGAATTGTACTGTAAAAACCAATGTCTTTTAGTGATACCTTCTGGAAACAAAAGAAAGGGAGACGTAGAAGATTTCATTTTCGAACTTCCAAAAACAAACAACTATCTACTGCCTACTGTTTTATCGTTTTCACCCCAAACCATCAGATCGTTTCCGCACAAGTTATTGTGATCTGCTGGAAATATATTTGAACAAGATAAGTTATAATCTCTAACAGGATTCTAGCACCTTTGCAAAAACGTCAAAGAAAAGAACGAGTTTATTCACCCCCCTCTATACTCTAAATCGATCCTCAACAAGTGGTATCAGAGCGGGCTATTCTTGTTCTGAAAATCTACAACATAAGTGGCACATTTCAGCAAAGTCCCTATGTTCTCAAAAGAAGATTTCGATGATTGGAAGATTAGGATGCAGGCCTATCTTGCAGCCCAAGACGATGATATGTGGTTTGTCATCACAAATGGTCCCTTGAAGATTCTAAAGCCTAATACAGCTATTGCTGTTACTGAAGGTGCACCACAAATGCTGGAAAAACAAAGAAGTGAATGGACAAGCGAGGACAAGAAGAAAGCAAATCTATACAATGTTGCTAAGGATATTCTTTACAAAACACTTGACAATAATACCTTCAACAAAATCAAAATGTGTCCTACAGCAAAAGAGATCTAGGAGAAACTCATCCAAATATGTGAAGGAGATGAACAGACAAAGGAAAACAAGATGTCTATAGCAATGCAAAAGTTTGAAAATCTTAAGATGAAAGCTGGAGAAACTCTAAGCGAATTTGATAAGCGATTCAGCAGCTTAGTAAATGAGCTAGCAGCTTTGGGAAAGGAACTTGGCAATAGAGAGTGGCACTCAAAGTGATGAGAGCCTTACCCAGGGAATGAGATGTCAAGACAATGGCTATGAGAGTCTCAAAAGATCTGAACAAGTTAGAGCTACATAACTTGTTTACAGACCTGAAAGCCTATGAGTTTGAATTAGAAGTGAGAAGTGGAGAAGAGCCCTTGTCGAATCCACCTACCATGGCTCTTGCAGCTACTACTACTGCTGCAGTTGTTTCAAGTGTATCACCTGATGCTGCTATTGAAAGTACATCTGACAAGACTGCTGAACAAATTAGCAATGATGCAATGTCTCTATTCGTGAAGAAATTCTCAAGATTCATGAAGAAGAATCACCGAGCATACCAAAGTCCAAATCGAAACTTCAAAAAGGATTCACCACCTGGTGATATGGCATGCTTCAACTGTGGAAAAATTGGATATTTTATTGCGGACTGTCCGAAAAACAAGAAGGGTGATCAAAAGAAGAAGGGGTTCAAGCGCAATGATAAGAAATCTAGAAGAGACCGCAAAGATTGCTGAAGAAAGTAAGTCCAAATGGGCAGATTCTAGCTCGGAGTCTTCTGACTCAGATAGCCATTCCAGCGAAAGTGATGAAGAAGAAGTAAAGTGTCTCATGGCGAACACTGAATCAGCCTCAACATCTAGAGAGGTATTTGAATTTGATTCTGATGAATTTACACGAAATAATTTAGTTAAAGCATTACATGACATGGTAGAAGAGTACTCAAGACTTTCTCAGTCATTCGAGGAAGTTAAAATTGAAAATCAAAACTTGAAAGATCAAATCAGTAAGTTCACTTGCTTGCAAGTAAACAACTATATTGATATAGAAGTTGAGATAAGTAAATTGAGAATTGAGAATGAAAGGGCAAATGCAGATTAGCAGACGATGATGTCTGAAAATCAAAAGCTATCGATACTAGTGAATGTATGGAATAAGTCTTCTGTTTCATTAGAAAAGATACAAGAATTACATAAGCAATCTGGAGACAGGAGTGGTCTCGGATTCAGTAATGATGAAAAGCACTTCTGAAACAATTACAAAGCCAAAACTGGATGTGTGCAAAGGGAAATACATTCACTTCGTTAAATTCGGTATGGTACATGAACCAGAAGTACCAACTGTTCAAGTCGAAAGGTTTGTAGATCAGACGAACAGAAGTAAATATTATGGTCTGGGTTATGTTGAACATAAGAGAAGAGTCCATCAGAGTGCTGGATCTAGTAGAGGATTCAACTCAGGAGGACAGCCCTCTGTGAAGGTTAGAAACTATCAGTACTATAATTATATACTAGTTCAAAAGAGATACAGATCAGACGATAAAAATAGAAGGGAAGAACAACATCCTAAAATGCATTTTGTTAGATATAACATTAATAGACCTTCTGTTGCACGCACCTCTGGGGATACCCGAAGTACAAGATCACATAGAATTGTACAAATGTGGGTTCCTAAAGGCCTGATAAGGCTCGGACCCAAATAGATTGGGTACCAGTTACTAAAACTTGTGTTTACAGGAACATGAGAGGAAAGCCAACATAAGCAGTTATAAATGGTATCTGGACAGTGAATGTTCCAGACATATGACTGGACAAAAGAGTCTATTTTCAGAAATAATGAGTTGTAATGGACCAAAGATAAATTTTGGGGACAACTCAGAAGGTAAAACCGTGGGTAAAGGTAAGATTATTCATGGTAATATCACTATAAATGATGTGCTCTTGGTTGAAAATCTCTGCTACAATTTAATTAGTATCAGTCAACTATGCGATAATGGATACTCAGTAGCTTTTCAGAAGCACACCTGCACAGTTAAAGATGCTAATGAGTGTATAGTCTTAACCGAAAAGAGAGAAGACAACACCTACAAAGTATCATGGAACAAAGATCATTTTAATATCCCTACATGTTTAGTTGCCTCCCTAAGTGATAAACATTGGCTATGGCACAAGAGATTGAATCATGTGTTTGGTAGTAAAAACAGAAGATGATATAAATAGCAGAAGCACTCGTATCACTAAAACAGAAGCAGTACTTATCGAGTAGCTAAACTTAACGGTTTACAGAAGCAGAAGCAGAACTTAACGTCTTTCGTTTGATTATTACAAGTCTTAAATATTACCGTTATCTTACATAGTACTAAGTATTAATTGCACCCTTTAATACTGTACGAAGACATTTCACACGCCTTACTAGTTTTTGTATAAAACAAAGATTGATTATTCTGAAACTTTTTGCAGGACCCTTTTTCAGTGATAAAGCTGATTTACTCAGAGTCAAAGAAGCTGTTTTGTTTATAGACGTTGGATTCAAGGTTTTTATATATTAAGGATCAATCTAATCTAGAAACCACCGATCATTATTCAACAAGCAATACATTCTCTGTCCAACGTTGTTTTGAGCAATAAAGAACTACTCTTTATCTTTAAGCTCAACATACAGAAAAGCAGCACACTCTTTATAAGAAATATATGATCTTCTGAGATCATCTTGTGCTGCTGTTTCTTAAATCTCTTGACAACCTATTCACCTTATTACATCTTATTGAGAAGAGTCTATAATCTGGAAAAGAGTCTTTTCCAGAACGTTGTTGCATTCATTGTATTGTGTTGTGAAACTAAGAGTTTCAGTAAGCAAAGGGTAAGTCCTACTGAAGTGAGTGTGTATATTGTACTGTAAAAACCAAAGTCTTTTAGTGATACCTTCTGGAAACAAAAGAAGGGGAGACGTAGAAGATTTTATCTTCGAACTTCCAGAAACAAACAACTGTCTACTGCCTACTGTTTTATCGATTTCACCGCAAACCATCAGATCGTTTCCGTACAAGTTATTGTGATCTACTGGAAATATATTCGAAAAAGATAAGATATAATCTTTAACAGGATTCTAGTATCTTTGCAAAAACGTCAAAGAAAAGAACGAGTTTATTCATCCCCCTCTAAACTCTAAGTCGATCCCCAACAAGTTTTCATCAGTAACGAGGATTTGTTGAGTGCGGGTTGAATCCTTTAGAAATACCAGCTGTCTAAGACCATCAAACAAGATGAGACATGATTCCATATAGATCTCAAGAGCAATATATCAATTTCACAAGCAAGAACAAGGGAATTTTCAGAGACATGGACAATTGACAGATAGTCTAGCAAACTTAGATACGCCCTAATAGGCCGACAACACTAAAAGTTCATAATACAACCACAAAATAAAACTACGTCCAGGATGTCAATAAATAACATGTTCTTTAGAATTCATACTTGATTCTTGCACAAAATTAAGCTTCTTCTAAACATTTCAACTTCCTTAACTGATCCTATCAAGTGGTATCAGAGCAATTAATCTTGTCTTGAATTTTTTCTAAGAAAATGTTCCACTTCAATTTCTTCAGTTCAAACACTATCCTCCTCTTTGCCTGTGATCTTACCATAAGCAACAAGTAACCTCACAATGCATATGAATATACCACTACCCCAAATTGTTGGAGTTGCGCCAAATGTGCCAAAAAAAGTAATGGACTGATACAAAAAATTCTCAAAAGATTCATGGCAAACAATATCCAAGACTCAAGAGCGATTAGAAAACTAGAAAACAAAACCCAAAAGGAAAAAAAACAACAAAAACACCTAAAGATGATGCATGTGAAGCAATACCCGACGTCCCAAGTAAATGCATAATTATAAACATGAATGAAAAAGGGGAATTTTTTTTTACTCCCACCAACGGCTTGGCTGCAGATGCTAATGGCACGATCATCAGAAGCTACGATCAGACTTCTTCTCTCTGAATTTTTCACAGAAAACAATTATATGCCCTTGGAATTAAAATACACAAATTTCAAATTTTTAAAAAAATTCAAATGAATAAACAAAACATGTTAGATAAAGAAATATTTAAAACTTCATATTAATAAAAAGAGAGAAAATTTAAAAAATTCCTTAATTATTGCATTATCAAGAAGAAAAATACAATTATTTCAAACCTTAAAATTTGGAGCCGTTGAGATATGATTGGGCTCATACCGTGTGGGTACCATCGGCCAGCTTGGTATTTGAAGAATTTTGGGCCTTATTGTTTGGATTTGGGCTAGAAACACATGCCCAAATTGTATGTAGTATGTGAAATATTATGAAATTTATTCTTTTAAAAAATATGTTATGAAATTTATAAATAATTTCAAATTAATGTAGTGCTAATTGCACTTATCCTTTGTGAAAATTCTAAAAAGAATAGAATCTATTAAAATATTAATTTTGTTTTTCAAAAATCAAATGCATTTTAGCTATACATTATGAAAACTCACACACATTTACTCCATTTTGTAGGAGGTTTTATGACTTATTATTTTTTTTTTCAAACATGGTATTTAAAATGTTATTAATTTTGCAAAGGTGTTTTTTGATATTTTTTGATTTCTATGAGGTGTCGATGTAATTAGCTAGTTAATATATTTACCTAATCGACATCATAATATATATGTGGCAATCAGAGAAAATAATAATAAAAATGAAATTGTCTCACAACTTTCAAGGATAAAATTTTGATTGAAAATTGAAAATATATAGATGATCTAATTAATTTATGTGTTGCGTTTGTTTTTATGAATGTGCAACTCTTTATTTATTTACACTACTTTGTTACATTTTCCACCATCATCCTTAAAATGACATACAAAAAAAATTTCCATCTCGTTGAAATTAAATGAAAACATATTGTAACGTTCAAAAATCAGTACACACAAACCACATGTACGAAAATTATTTAAATTACTTATTTATTTTATTTAATTGATTTTAAATACTTGAATGATATATTTTATATGATTAAATGTTTAAATTGCATGATTCCATGAAATTAAAGATTTTGTCCGGATATTCAATATTAGGCCGGAGAAAGGAGACCGGGGATGACCAAGATGAAAATAGTTTTTGATAAATGTTTTTAAGGCTCGATAATATGATTAAATATGATTAATTTCTTTTAAAAATGCTGGAGTCCTACTTATTTTATGAGTAGAGCCATATTTTATCCGGGAAGACGATTTTCGTCAAAATAAGGACTTTTAAAAGGCCGAAAGTTATTCTTTTTGAAATCAATTTTTGTAAACTTTTATTTTACAATTAATTGGGCATTAATGGACCTAATTTACCTAGGATTGATGGGCCTAATTATTTCCAAACCAAGAACCTAAAAACCTAACTTTTAAAAACACTAGAATTTCAAAAACTATAAATCAAATACCTAGGGTTCTAAGACTCCTAGTGGCCGAAAAACACACAAAATAATTTTTCTAAAATTTAAGAGCAAAAAAATCCAAGGTTCTTCGTCGCCCGTTCGTTCTTCTTCGCAATCCGTGCCAACGATCAAATATTCAAGCGTTTTTAACGCAAATGCACGCTTCTAAACTTTTTTTTTTGAACAATTCAAATCATAATATGTTTGTTTTATGTTTTGAAGCATGAAAAATTATTGAGATCAAATACTTAACGTTTATGGGTTATTTTCTCAAAACTTTTGACGTTTCTATGATCATATAAGTCATGTTATGAGTTCTAAGGGACACGCTGCCTATATAAAATGTTTAAGGGATGGGAAAAGTGCTTTTTAGAGACGATACATAGGCTGGACACTGGCATGTGAGACGCGCACGGGTGAGGGTCGAAGTGGCTAGGGTTTTCAAGGGTTTCTTGGGAGTCTTAATTGGCTACGGTAAGGGGCTGCTGCACCAGGGCTCGGCCAATCATGGTCATGTCCCTGTGCATGGCTTGGTTCAGATATTAGGAAGAGTCTTAGGGCGACCGAACTCATCAGGGCTTGAAGGAAGGGAGAGCCACAAGCCTAGGGTTCCTCGCGCATAGGTGCACAGTGTAGGGCTGGTGCACTGGTCCAGGATAGTTCAGGTGGGGTCCAGGAGGGTAGGCTAGGTTCTAGTGCGTCTGTGCCACATGATGGCTCGGTGATGGTTCGAGGAAAAATTGGTGCGTGGCTTGTATAGGATGGAAGTGGCTCGATCATGGCTGAGAGAGGGGAAGGGTTCGAACTATGGTTCATGGGGGTTGGTTCGTAGTTCATGGGGATAGTTTAAGGATGAAAAGTCTATGTTTAAAGTTTGGGAAAAAAATATTAATTTTTGAAATTATTCATGTTTTAAAACACTTCACGGTTTAGTTATTAAGTAATTAAATCGAAATGCTTGGGTTTACGTCTAAGAAAAATATTAAAAGTCAAATTTAAGATTATATGATGAATTGAGATAGGCTCGAGTCAATAAAAGTAAGAAAAAATCAAAATTGGGAAGTTTGAGGTCTAGGGATAAAATGATCATTTTACGTCCCGGGTAGTTTGAAAGGGCTGGCAGTGTTTCGAAGAATCATAACACATGCTAAATGATGTTTTAAAATGTTTATGATAAAAATATGATATTTTTATGAAAAGGCTGTACGATTTTCCCGAAATGCTATTTTTGTGATTTTTTTGAATGAAACGATATTTTATAAATAAAATTAAAAAAAATTATTTTGAAGGACGATTTATGGATCTTTATGCATTTGAGGTTTTTAAATATCAGCTTTTATGTTGGATGGTTTGAAGTTTAGAGGAAAATGTTTATAAAAAAAAAATTTCCCTAGTATTTATTATATTTTAAAGTTAAAAAAAAAGACGTTTCACATATTTATTTACATAAAAATTGAAATTAATTGAAAAAATATTTATTTACATAAAAATAATCATTTCGTTAAAATCATACTTATGTAAATTTAACAATACTATTATTTCAGTTATGAGATTGAGAGGTTATATTTTCAATATTACTAACGATTATATGCACACGTTGCATACTTATATAATCGTTTTTTTTATAGTTTTTTTTATGGAAGCTCTCGGCTTTTTTTAAAAAAAATTCTTAATTTTTACAAGTTATTTATGATAGTCATCTAAAACTTTTTATTTAATTAATTAAAAATATGTCGTTCTCATTTTTATCAAATAAGTTATCAAATAAATAATTAGTATAAAAATAAGGATGACATTTGCAATTATTAAGTGGTCATACCAAAGTAATTATTCTAAGGTACTGTGTTTTTTTTTTTCGTGAAATATCTATGATTAGTTAACTCACGCAACAGAATCTTTCATCCTAAACTCTCTTTTTTCCTTAAAACAGAACAATAATTACTATAAAAAGATAAAAGAGTTAAATATAAACTTTAATGTACAAAATGGAAATATAGTAAATATATAAACAAACTACGTAAATTTGACGATTTTAGTAATTAACTATTTTCATGCATGGTAGCATTTACTAATACTTAAAATAAATTTATTATCATTTATAAATGAGTAGAATAATATTTTTATATAAATTTGTTATAATAATTAAAATTAAAAATATTATATATCTTTATCTATATTTTTGATAGTCTATCGTTCCTAATAAAAAAAATGAAAAAAATCATTAATTTAAAAAATAACAAAAATTATCATGTAGATAAGTATGTCACACACAATGCCTAGAAGGACAGTAGTTATTATTAAAATTAAAAAATTTCGATTTTTAAAAGTATGATTTTACCAACAAATAAGAATTAAAGAAATGAAAAGTCTTTGTTTTTTATTATTTCAAAAAAAAAAGAAATGAAACCGTGTAATTTTTTAAAGAGTCTCACGGATCTGGGTCAACCCTACCCATATTCACAATAAAAAGTAATACTCTTAGCATAAAAAGTAATATTTTTTCATGAATGACCCAAATAAGAGATCCGTCTCACAAATACGACCCGTGAGACCGTCTCACACAAGTTTTTGTCTTTTTTAAATGTAAAATATTGAATTTTAACACTAGAATACTTATAAGTTAATTTATGTATCCTTTTGGTAATCTGTGGTTAGAAAATTATGAAATGACATGTAACAAATATAAAGAAAATAATTCTTTAATTTCTAATAATTTGTGAAAATAATTGAAAGATGAAATAAATTCTTACTAAATTGTATATTTTATTATCAAAAAATTAATTTAAACCTTTTAAAAATAAAAGTAGCATTTTGTTCAAGTTACTTCAAAATAATAATAATAATAATAATAATAAAAAGAATAGAAAGATATAAAATTTTCAAGACCAACTTAAAAGTTTGATTTACATAATATGAATGGAGGAGGAAATAAAAAGAGGAAATGGTATTGAACTAGCAACTAGTGCAATGGACAACCATCAACGGCAACCCCTTTGGCAGTGGGGCAAGTAGCCAAGTCGCAATGCTCCCCATCTGTACCCCACCAATTCACGGTTATATTCTCCATCCCCAAACCGAAATACAGCACCACCCCCATGAAGGCCAGCCCAGCGTCCAGCGCCGCCGAAAGCACGTAATTGTACCTCTGCCACCACTTCTTCCTGTACCGGAAGACAACGTAGTTGAATATCGTCCCGACAAAGATCCAGCTGTTGAAGTTCAGAGTGGAAGCCGGCGGCATGGAAGCTGTGGCCCCCAGCAGGACCGGGATATTAATCAGTTTGATCCACTTCTTGGTGGGAAAAGCTTTGTGGATGAGCCAGACGATGATTGGGGCGATTGCGCCGCCTAGGAAGCACCAGTTTAGCGCGCCGTAGTTCCCGAGCTTGCTGAAGATCCGTCTAGGGCCGACTAGTCCCCAGATCACGGATGCGTCGAAGAAGACTCGGTCGCCGGGACAGGTCCAGGGGCTGTTCTTTGGTAGTAGCTGGTCTTGGCAGATGTTTTCAATACTTGTTAGGAGGTACCATGCGGTACTGATATTGATTGTTCCGGCGATGATCGTGCCGATGAACTGATGCATGCATGAAAACAAATGATCTGATCATGCTTGATGTCACAAGATTTTGGAGAATACAACAAATTCACATTCATGTTTAGTCATAACATATCGATTTTGAAATCCCTTTTTTACTAATGGTTATAGTAGAAGTACCTGAACCATGAACATTGATCTTGGTGGAACTTTCATGTAATGGCCAAGTTTGAAGTCATTGAGAAAGGAAACTGCCTGGCTCATACTTATATACCCATAGGTCTTGAAGCATACATTTGCAATTGGTCTCCCTGGATATATTATTCCAATTATGTATTCTGTGATAACATTCAGCCCTGGTGTCTGAAATATTGATCACAAAATATGTTAGCTAAAAACAAAAAATCGGAATTTTTTCCCCATAAAACTCATGCATCATATGATATCATATCAGAATCCAACTACCTCACACACATATATGTATGCAAACCTGATTGGTGGTGGCTGTGATTATGCTGATTGGGAGAGTAAAGATCAGCGCTAGCCCTGCGGCGAAAACAAGTCCCCACCATGGTAGTTGAACCTGATCTTTCATGAAGATACAGAGTACCAGGGATAGAGCGAGCGAGAGAACCAGCATTCCATGAAACCACCACCCCGGAATGTCTTTATACTTTTTCATAAGTCTTGTGTGAATATCAGTCTTCCCTTTGTTAGAAGCACGGAATCGATCAAAAATTTCCCTGATCATTCAAATATAATGCATCAAATATTATATATAGCACATCGGCAAGGCATATATCCCATTAATATATTCAAGGTTCTTACCTCCCATTAAACATAGCTACGTGCGTGAGAGTGGCCACCACTGCAGCAAAGTTTAGCCCGTAAGACAAGGAGAAGAAGATGCTAAGGTTTATGAGCCCCCTCTCCTCGTATGCCGGAATATCAAGCTCGAACTTCTCGTTAACTATGGCCGACACGTTGTACGTCTCCCCTCGGCTATTAAACAGATGGGATGAAAATATAGGAAACGTTTTGGCATTGTAGAGGTTGAAACCCCAATACGCCATGGGTATAAGGGCGTAGACAACCGCGACGTAGCCCACGAAAACATTAAAGATGGCGAAAAATGGGGTGACAAGAGGGCTTCCGAGGAAGGACGCCACGACGGACCAGTCAAAAGTGAAGGATCCAACGCCGAGGCCTTCGAGGCCGGAGCCGATTTGTTGGGCAGTGACTGACTTAGGGAATGCTAGGCAGAGAATGGAGACGTAGCCTATGGTGGGGAAAAGGTAGCCAGGCAAAATGTACCAGCAGAAGCTGCATGCGAGGGCTATCATGAAAAATCTTGATCTTGAGTTCTTTTTGCTCTCCTTTTCATGCAGAGCCCTGAAAAAATCATTAACACAAAAACATAACGCAACTCTCTTTTATTTGTTTATATAATTAATAAATATATGCCTTATAATATAATAAAATAGTTCAATATGTGTCCTTCACCTAACAAAATACAAAGCAAGATATCACGAAAATAAAATTAAAACAAACACTAAAAAACTGCTACATCCTTCCTCAAAAGCAAATATTATTGAGACGATTACATAATCAAGGAAAAATAGTTTTTTTGTCCACTAACTTGTTCATTTCTTGATTTTGGTCCACTAAATTCACAAAATTTGGTTTCGGTACACTAATTTTTATTTTTAGTTATTTTGATCTAACTGTTGATGTGACACTAAAAAATGCTGATATAACGTCGGAAAATTATGATATGACATTGTAAATTGTTGACTTGTAAGATATCACACCAACGATTCGATTGGACCAAAATTAAAAGTTATTGTACCAAAACTCAAGATTGAACAAGTTAATGGACCATAAAAATCATAGATAGGTGAAATTATATTAATTTCATAAATATTGACATCTTGCTATGTGATTTAATTTATTATTAACAACATACATACCATTAACACATTAAATTAAATACATGTAGCTAGCTATATATCAATGATATTAATGACATATTATTAATGAGTGGGTCTCATGTGAGACCGTCTCACGGATCTTAATCTGTGAGACGGGTCAACCCTACCCATATTCACAATAAAAAGTAATACTCTTAGCATAAAAAGTAATACTTTTTCATGAATGACCCAAATAAGAGATCCGTCTCACAAATACGACCCGTGAGACCGTCTCACATAAGTTTTTGCCTTATTAATTAAGGAAGAGATCTATCATTTATAATCTTATTTTTATCTCTTTCTAATAAATAATTGTAATAAAACAATAAAGATATGAATCAAAACTTATAAATCTATATTGTAAGAACTAAACACACACGATTACATACATTACTTATAGAGTAGGTTTTTGTGAGACGGTCTCACGAACCTTTATCTGTGAGACAGGTCAACCATACTGATATTCACAATAAAAAATTCATACTCTTAGTATAAAAAGTAATACTTTTTCATGGATGACCCAAAGAAGAGATCCGTCTCACAAAATACGACTCGTGAGACCGTAATACGACCCGTGAGACCGTCTCACACAAGTTTTTGCCTTACTTATATTGTCCGCAAAGATTAAACCACGAAGTGTCTATTTAGAGAAAAGCCGGCCATTAATTGCTTTGTTTATCATGATCGTTGTATAAGAAAGAAAGAAGTAAAAAACTATGTATCTATTGAGAGAAAGTGCCATTAATTGCTTTTGTATACAATGTGGAGAAGTAGAGGTGAAGTACCTGAAGAGAGAAACTTGAACGAGACTGGCTGGCCACCACATTTCCGCAGGCTCCACCACATATTTTCTCAATATCCCAGCCCATCCATATCCCAATACCTACATTAATCATCGGAAAAAAAAATCTTTTGTAACATTTTTCGGTATCAGCGATAGAGATTTACGACGTGTATTGATTATGAATAGTTAAAAGAATTTACTTGAACTGGGTACAATTATATCCTGTGAATCAAATTTTAACTTTCATTATATGTATATAAAAACTCATACTGCATTAAAGGTTTACATACATAGCACCTTTCAAAGAGCATCACATGCATGATCACATATCGAAACAATATGTAAACTGATATCATAAAGGTTGATCTGGGTGAGTGCGGGACAGCGATCATCATCTAGATAAAGGGAAATTAATTTGTGTTTATTCGATTTCGCGAATTTTTGTATCGTTCCTAAAATTTCCGGGGTCTGCTTCTGTTTTTTCCTAAACATTTTCAAGGAAAAAATACCTTTTTTTTTTACTAATTAATCATATATCCCTAATCAAAACGGTCTCTAATGAGGTTAAAATCTAATTTGTTTATGGATTAAAATTTTGACAAAAAAAAAATAGTGATCTTAAATTTAAAAAATGGGGAAAAAAAGTAGAACAGAACCTGAGTAGTTATAACAAGAATCCAACTAGCCAAGAACGAGATCTTCCTCATATAAATAGCCTTTATGATATCAACAATCCCCACAGCGTAAGCGGAGCCACCACCGAACGCGGAGCCTGCGTTGGCGAAGATCGAGATCAACACATGCTCCTTCATGTTAAACGGCCCCGGATTCAGCGAGAACTCTCTGGATCCAAATCCGGGCAGCCGGAACTTGGTGGTGGGCAGCACATTGGCCATGAATCTCCCGATGGGCAGCGTTGCCACTTGCACAGAGATCATAGTGATGACCAGTGGCTCACTTCTGTAGCTGAAGAAAGTGTTGAGGAAAGACAAAAGAGCACATGACAACATCCCCAAGAACCACATGCGAAAAGTCCAAACGGGAAGTGTCGGATCATCGTCGTTCGGGACCGTAAGTCTCACTTCTTCGATGGGGGAGACTTCATCTTCATCGAATTCCTGGGTTTTTTGCACTGCGTTTGAAGAGTTTGTGGGCATGGAGGAATGGCCCTTTTCTTCATCGATGTTGAAGGAAGAAGAAGACATGGCTTTTAGGGTTTTCTCGGAACCTGAGGCAGGTATTTATATCTGAAAAGGCATCTTGATTCGGAAGATTTTGGAAGATTTATGGAAAAAGATATCTAAGGGATCAGTTTTGAATCCAAGAATTTTTCTTGCTTATCGGGCGATATATCTGGGAGAGTCCTGCATGGGGACTCTTATTTGTGAAAAATACATTGAATTTGGATATATTAATTATTTATATATATATATAGATAAACATATTTTGTGAAAATACAATTGTGAAAATACAATGGTTCAANACATTTTAATTTTCATGATCATACGTAGGGGTGTCAAAATTAGACACGACCCACCAACTCGACACGATTCAACCTGAAAAAAAAATCAGGTTTGAGTTTGGGATTTTCGGGTTCGTATCAGATCGGGTTGGACCCGATAGCTGACCCGAAAAAATTGATCGGGTTAATTGGGTTTTAATTTTTTTAAAAATATATAATTAATAAATATTACTTATATTTTTATATATGGTAAGTTTGAAAAAATATTTATTGTATATTTATATCATAAATTTTTATAATTTAATATTTATTTTGAAAATTTTTTATTTTCTAAACAATTGTTTATTTGATTTAGTAAATATATTTTATTTTTCTATAATTAGACTTTCAAATTTAAATAATATATATGAGAGAGATATTATTATTATGTGTTTAAATTAAAATATTATTTTTTTTGAATTTTATTTAATTTTCTTTAAAATAAATATTTTAAAAAAATCGAAATCGGATTAATCGGGTTGAGCAATTTTTGAATAGTACTATTGTTCAACCCGACCCGACCCGACCCACTTGAATTGATACCCTTAGTCATATGATTTCATATATTGTATCGGCTTCAATCTAAATTATCTATTCCAAATATATAGTAGTTAATTGACGACTATAAATGAAAATATTCAAAATAAAGATAACAATTTTAATTATTCAAATTTTCCAGATGAAAATACCGTTTTCAAGAATTCAAGATCTCCTGGATTTTGATGGCATGAATGGTAAACTGTGGCCCAAATCAAGAACAAGCTTCAACTCAAGAGAAAATTGAACAGAAATTATGCACTCTTCCGCTGGTTCTTTGCTTCGTCCCAACCCACCAACAACTCGTTGCCCACTACTTAAGATAGAAAATCAATCATGAGCCGTCGATATTTACACATTCAATTCGCTGGAGTTGACAGGTATTCATTCTGCTTATTTTGTTCGGTTTTACCCCATGCACCTACAAGTTTTACCGAGCGAGAGTGAGAGTTTGGATAATACTGTGAGGCAGAGTCAGAGATATGCATGGGTTTAAGCCTGACGAGGTTATGTACTAATGTCTGCTTGTGTCAAAAGTGGGGATCTTGAATTGGGGAAGTGCCAAAACTAGTTACCTTTGGACATGAAGAAAGTTGCAAGAATATTTAGATTTATTTAATTTATGATGTGTTCATATATGTAATCGATCTGATTTTAACTAAAAATGTATTTTCTTCCACCTAAAAATGTAGATGAAATTTAAATGAAAAATGTATCATGCTCACATATATTTAGTGTTGGGATGGGAACAGAGTTTAAAGAGGGATGATGAATAAATTGAAAATTTTTTCTTTAAAAATGACAATCTTATAACAATTTTCAGGCTGTTAAAACAAGTATTTTTGAGCAGCTAGTTTACTGGACTACTAAAAGATGAAAAGTATGAAACAGTCCAATAATGCTAGTGATATATNTGATAGTAAATTCGTAATGTAAATGACAAAAAGATTTTTATGCATGTTCGGAGATTCAAGCTCCTATGTCATTCTTTCTTCTACTTAGGAAGGCTTCTACTAGAAGACTTTGGATTTAAAACATCATGTAACAACCCACTTCAACTAGGAGTTATTTACTGCCTACGTTGAAACTCTTAATGCTTACTTTACAACTCTGGCTATTTAAGAATCTTCGATTCACTAGATACTCAGAAACAAAACTAATAGATAGCTTGTAACAGCTTGAGCTGGTGAAATAGCACAATGATTATCCTTAGAAGATCTGCTATGAACTGTTGACCTTGTGCTTAGTGAGTGGCTTGAAAATGTATAGCTTTAAGAGTGCTCAAAGATCTTTAATATGGGGATAAGATAATACGCGAGAGCGAGAGCAAGAGCGTAAGAGTGAATTCTTTGAACTGGATTTGCATATATGTATAGTTGAAAAGCTCCAATGGCCAGATATGCTTTTCAACGATCACTTGTATCGTTTTCCGACAGAATGACCTTGTCTCTATTAACATCGTACACTGCAATAAATGTCATTTAAAGTTCCCTTTGCTTTTTCATCTTTATCTTGAATAGCCTTTGTAAAGTAACTTGACTTTAGGCATACTAATAAACTTTCTGTCACATCAAGAGTTGGTGAGATACTGTAGTCTTGTACCAAAATAGTTAGTTTCAGAACTGCTGGAAAACAAGTATTTACTTTGCTTTGCACATTTCTGACTGATGGTTGGATAGTGACGATTTACATTGCATGCTTATCTAAAAGCTTATTGCGATAAGAACTTTGAGTGGTCTGCGGCTTGAAAATATTAAAGAACTTGAGCGGTCTGACTTTTTTATCAGTGGTCAGAAACCTGAAATTACAAAACATTGTATTTGTTGGTTCCCTATAACAGCTCGATATTATTATTTTTCCAATCACCAAAACATAAAGTAAAAGAAATATTTTAACAATTTCTCCCTTTTTGGGATGACAAAACCATGATGAAAATCTATATAAGACATTAAATGAAAGCGATTAAAACCAAATAGAATTGAAATAATAAATTTCATTAAGGAAATCAATTTTAGTTTTACAAGTAAAAAATAAAATACACTTATGATGAGATCCTATCTCCTATGGATAAATTGGTAGACAGTCTCCAAGCCCAACGAATCTTATGTGTAGCTCCCCGGAGAGAGAAAAGCTTTTCCACAAACACAAAAAATTTTATTACAAAGAAACGAAATGTTTGAGGAGGAGAATTTCGAAAAATTATGAATCTGAACTTAGGTTCGAGAATAATAATTTTCAAGGATTATTCCAATATTTTGGAATATAAACAAGAGCATCTAACTATTGTTAGATATCAAAAGCAGGAAAGGAAACATCAGAACTCTCACGTAAACTTATGATTCAATCTAATAAGTTTATGGAGATAGTACCAGATTCCTCTAAGCTCTCTTTAGATCTTAGAGAAATTTAGAAGACAGTACAAAATTATGGCAACATGCTATATTTTGTAGCGCAAAGAATAGAAAAAATCCTTGAAAACCAGGAAGAAATTTTTGGAATATTAAAGGATATTCAAACAAAAATTCAAAAACTAGAACAACAACCCAGTTCTAGTAAAAGAACTTCAGGAGGTTGGTTACCACCATCNAGAGGATGGTTACCACCATCATTTGGTACTGAACCTTTGTTACATCAACAAGGGAAAGCCAAAGTGGTGTCAAAACCTTTGACTAGAGAAGAAAAGATGATCAATCTCATTGAGTCTGTCTCAGAAAAGAAATTAATCTGATGACAACTTTAGAAAGGATTGTTCTGGAGGATCTACAAGAACTTGCGGAATTTTTCGCAAATCTCAAAGTTGTAGATCTAAAGATGAACACAGCAGGAGTTGAAAAACCTGCTATAACTTGGTCATCCTCACAAGATCCATCAAGGGAAAGTGTGGGATCTCAAAATATAAATATGAGAGAATCTCAACCTGATTTCCATACTGGTGGAGGATCACACCCAGCGGGAACAAGGACAAAGAGAAATCAAATTCCCTTTCACCAAACACCCTATGGGAAAACTGTTTTATATCCTATACATCCTTACGGGGTTATGCTTAATCTTGATGTAATAGATTTCAAAAACAGAGAAGAACTCATAAACGATTGGACTTTTACTATGAGAATCGTAGCAGGAACACTTGATCTCAAAAGAGAAGGATTCATTAAACTCCTAGAAATGAGTCTTATGGGATCAGTGAAAATTGCTTGGGACATGACTTCGGTGGAAACCAAAGAGTCAGTCCTAGCAGGAGAATCGATAAGCGAGATAGCCGGAAGAATGGCTACCCTTTCTAAAGCTCAATTTATAGGGGTAGACTATTTTAATAGTCAAGACACAGAGAAGAGGAAGAAATATACTCAAACTCTGTATAGTCTTGAATTACATGACATCTGTTTAGTAGATGAATACATTATGTAATTCACTAAATATAGATGGAATTCAGGAGTCGAAGAAAATATAGCTATGCAGCTTTTATTCGCAAAAATGCCAAGTCCTTGGAGAGAAATGCTCATAAGGGAATATGTACCTAGAAATCCAGATACATTAGCACGAAGAGCCTCTTTCCTAAAAGGAAAATTGGCGGAATGGTGTCATTTGGCAGCATTACAAAAGAATTACAAACGATTAAGGGGTATTAACAAACGTATTCATTTGTGTTGTAAAGAAAATGATCTTCCAACAATTATGGGAAGTAAACCACAGAAGCATAGAAGGAAAAGTTTCAGGACTCATCCTTATGTTAAAGGTGGAAAAAATTCTTGGAAACCAAGAACAGTATGGTCTAGACAGAAAGCCAAATCTTACAAATCTGGACAAAGAAGTGGACCATCAAGAAGTATGACATCTTCTCAAGAATCGAGTACATCTTGAAGCACAGGAAGAACACCTACAAAGAAAACTTTCAGAAGGGATCATACACGAGCTAATGAAAGTTTTAAGGATTGTAATTGCTGGACATGTGGAGCAAGATTTCATATCTCGACCAACTGTCCAGAGAATGAAAAAAGAGGTATTAAACGATTCAATCCAACTCCGGATATTGAAGAAGCAGTTTATTACCAAGATCTTATTCAGGTATATCGATTTGAGGACATTGCCTCAGATGAGAGTATATATGAAGAAGAAGAAGTTCTAAGTCAGAAAGAATCTGATGGAACTGAATCGGAATCTGACTAAAGACGAGGTGTTTCAACACGAAACACATGAGGATTTATCTGGGTTCTTTAGCCAGACAACAATATCTCATAATATGGTCCAAAAGATCATGAAAGAAAATCCTAGTCTACAGAGATATCATAGATTCTCTGCAGGACAGGTAGAAAAGTTCTTAGGAAATCTTGGCCTAAGAAACAGAAAGCATCATCTGATCTATAAAGTTTCTAGAAGGGAAATGACAATCTCATTGGAACTTACTGGAAATAGAATGGAGATGCAGTTAATTCTTTCTGAAGAAATTAAGGAGGAATTACAAAAACTCAAGATCGAAGTAGCAAGGACTATGTCCTGGATTCATATTGGAGCAATCCAGATTATGATAAAAGCTAATTTCAAAGAAGGTATAGATTCACCAATTGGTATTGCTATATGCGATAAAAGAACGAGGAACCTTCAAGATTCAGTACTGGGAACTATCTCAGGAAATCTCTGTGCAGGAATAATTGTAGGAGTTATCTATCCAAGGATAGCCTACAACCTGGCAGATCGAGATTTCAGTTGAGCCTTGACATTACATCAAAATTTCAAGGAAAAAAAGGCTGATGAAGAAAGGTAATAGACCATAATCTATTACTTATCAGATTTCATATGCTCTATCTAATACACATTATTCAAAATTGTTTATTAGAAATGAGTTCATTGAAATACCTGAGATATTTGGAAAAGTTGCTCAGGCAATTTATCCAGAACGAATTGAATTTCCTGTAATGCAGGAAACAGATATCCAAATACAAGGCAAACCGATTCTACAAAGGAATCAGAGTCTTAGATTGGAATCAAGAAGACTATCTTTTCAAAGAGATAGAATTACAAGCTACAGATGGGGAAAAACCCCTGTCCAAGAAACCCAACAGGAGCTAAAAAGTTTTTCAACAATAGGATAGCTTAGATGCCCAGAAGGGTGGAAGGAAGTCGAAATAGTATTTGATATTACGAAACAAATGAATCAATTTCCTTGTAATACCATCTACTATTTAGAATAACCTATGATAGGAACTTACCAAGGAATGATCCAAGTTGGAGAATTGGAAGTTCATATCACAGGGATTCCAGGAAAAGAACCAGATCAATTGGTTCTTGGACTAGAGTTTCTCAAGGAACATAAACCTTGAAAACGTCTAGAGTATGGAATGGAGTTTATGGCAGAAGATAAGATGTGGAAAATCCAATGACCACAAGTCCATTCTCCATATACATTCCAGTACGAATGTTATATGAACAATATAAGGCAGAATATTTTGCTGCTAATATTGATTCAGGTGCTTGAATCTGTACAGCAAAACGAGGAGTTTTTTCAAATAATTTGGAAGAAGAATTACCTAAGATTGTTGGACGAGATTTTTCCAGAAGAATCTTAATCTTATGTAAAAGAATTAAGATGACTGAAATAATGATTGGCGGTGCTGGGCAAACACCTTGGTACAAGGTAAAGACACCACCAATTTATTTTCATGATACATGTGCTAATATTTTGTTAGGAAACAATTTCCTACAAATGTTCAACTCCTATACTCTAGAAGATTAGTGTTTACAACTCCTTGTAACCATAAAATTATAGTCCAGAGACTAAGAGAGGCATTTTACAGAAAATTGTCAATCCAGTTACGCAGCAAGCGTGGTGATTCAGGACAACTTCTGAACTCAAAAATGAAAGAGTCTAGAAGGTTTTGAGAAACAATGCTCCAGTTGAGAGCAGATAAAACGCTCCAACCAGAAGAAATAGAATACCTTAAGATAACTCTGCATAAAAATGAAGTAGAGTTTGAATCTAAGGTATCCTTAGAAGATGTCAAGAAAAGGATCAAAGAAAATTACAATGAAGATCCTTTGGCATGGTGGGACAGAAATCAACTCAAAGCTTGCCTTAAAATTGAGGAAGGCAAAGATTATGAATTTGTCCGTTGCAAGCCTATCCCAATGAATATCATTGATCAAAGGGATATGCAGATTATAATCAAGGAACATTTGGACCTTGGTTTAATCAAAGCAGGAATGTCACCATATAGCAGTCCAGGTTTTCTGGTAAGAAATCATGGTGAGATTCTGGAGTTTGATGGGTATTTTATTAGAGAACATCTAATAAGTTGCATACGTAATGCCAAGATATTCTCTAAGTTCGACTGTAAGTCTGGATTTTATCAGATTAGGATGCAAGAAGAAAGCAAGAAATTCACAGTTTTCTCTACACCACAAGGACATTATATTTGGGAGGTATTACCAATGAGATTAGCTAATTCACCTCAGATATTTCAAAGAAAGATGAATAATCTTTTTAAAGATTATTTTAAGTTTATGTTTGTTTATATTGACGATGTTTTAATAGCGTCTAAAGATATGAATGAACATGTTAAACATTTGGAGATTTTCTCCAATGTTTGTAAAAAAGAAAGACTGGTTTTATCTGAAAGAAAGCAGTCATTGTTACAAGAAAGATTGAATTCCTTGGAATTGAAATCGATGAATCAGGAATTATTCTGCAAGAACACATACTGGAAAAAGTGCAGAATTTTCCAGAAAGTCTCAAAGACAAGAAGCAATCAAAGTTTCTTAGGAGTTGTTAATTTTGCTGGGATGTTTATCAAGAATCTAGCAAAACACATGAAAGTGTTTAGTCCATTATTGAAAAAAGATGCTAGATTTATATGGACAGATGAACACACAAAAGGACTATGCCAATTAAAGGAGATTTGTAAGAATCTTCCAAAGATGTCTATTCCTCAAGATGAGGATGATCTGGTATTGTATACCGACGCCAGTGAGCATTGGTGGGCAGCAGTTCTTACTAAGCTCACACCAGATGGAGAACAACCATGCAGGTATTGTAGTGGTTTATTCTCAGATGCAGAAGCCATTAGATGGCATATCAACGAGAAGGAATTTTATGCCGTAAAAAGGGCTTTTGAGAAATGGCCATTATTTTTACTTGCAAAGAAATTCACTTTAAAAGTTGATAACACACAGGTGAAAGCTTTTTAAATGAATAGAATTGAGTCTAAACCTGAGAAGGCCAGATTATTAAGATGGCAAGCATTATGTCAAAATTACATTTTTGATATTGTGATAATTAAATCTCACAAAAACATTCTTGCAGATTTTTTAACAAGAGATGGACAGCATTGACATTGATGCTATTATCAAGATGCAGAGCCATTTGAGGGAACACCTTGAAATGCTTCAAACCGAGTTTAACAAGTTAGCCATAAACGCAGAAGTTGTGGGAAGGCTACAACAAGCTGATAAGAGAATTGTCTCTGATCGAATCACAGGATGTTTACAGGCGTATACTCAGCTATGGTCTGTAATGCAAAAGCCTATCCTCCAAAGCATTGAGAAACCATTGATTTCCCAAATGGAGAGTTTTTGAGTACATGACTCTATACCTGGAGCAGGGGATTCAAATACCCCTAGCACAAGTGTTAAGTCGAGATCATCTCCAGATGAGTCGGCTGAAACAAAAATTGAGACCCTAAATCCTTATCTCGAGTCCTCAAGTCAACCCTTCACCTCGGGGATTGAAGAGGGAGAGATCAACCTTAGGCCTCGTACTGACAAAAGCAAAACTAAGGTTGGTACTAATGAAGCTGCAATTTCTCCATTTCAGGTTTACCAACAGAATTGGGAAAATTAAAAACAAGAATTGGCATTAACCCAGCTACCAACCGGTTGATGTTTCAGGAAAATATCCTAGGATATGGATGAAACCTAATTTATATCCCAAGGAGGTCAAAGCCTGGTATGAATTCGGGGCTCTTGCCTCAGTTTATACCACATCACCCAGCTTTCCAGAAATTTCAGGACTACCCAAATTGATTCAGGAAGCTGTTCATGAAACTTCGGCGAATAATGATTATTTGTCTAGAGGAGATGTTTTGGAGCTATACTTTTTTAGTGCAGCACCAGAACCTGCAAGGAAAGGATCACATGAAGCCTTTCATTTCATCAAGTTAAGGAGGCCAGATACAAATAATCAGAAATTTATCAAGGACCCTCCAACAGAAGAAACACCCCTGATCGCTTCAATTACTGAAGACGATATTTCTACTAGAAGAGCATGGGGAATATCAGTCTGTCTCACAGAGATGGACAAAGTCAAGTTTCCATTTAAGTTTTATCAAAATTCGTTAAATGGATCATTCTTGTTAAATACAATGACAGGAAAAACCACAAGTTTTGTAGAAGAATTATTTGAAAAGAAAAGAAATCTTATGTGGAACAGCAAGCTACCGGCCAGCAAAGAGACTCGCTGCAAGTTCTGTAATATGGTACATATAGGAAGATGGTTAGAAAACATCTGTCTTGAATGCCAGAATAAGAAAGAACCGGAGTTCGGTAAAGGTTTTAAACCGAGATCTGATCGGAAACATTTTACCGAAACAAGGACAAGTGGGGAATGACCACAAGGACATTTTTCTCGAGGATACAAAAAACCAAAGATTCCTCGACAAAGTTGAAAAGAGACATGTGACTAGCCCAATAACCTAAAGTAAACCCACCATGAGAGTGGAAGAACATGACCACCAATAATTGGTGGTAGATGACAAAAGAACATTGGATACCTTATCTTTAAAAGACTAAATGGAATCCAATGAATAAAAGCAAGAAAACTGGTCCCAAAATTTTACCTATAAATAAGAACGAATGGGAACCAGTAATTCACACCAAACCAAAACTTAAAGATGTATTCTACATATCTGAAAGTTTTGAAAAGAAGAATCAAGTATAAGAGAGTGCAGAAGGAAGTTTTGAGAAGTTTGGTTCAAACTTTCAAAGAAAAAGGAAATGAAATTACAGCAGATCTCTTGCAAGCTCATTTCTACTGGTATTGCCAAGAAATAAAAGAAGATGAAAAGTTAATTTCTAGACTAATAATCTAGAAAAGGACATTTCAAGAAAGTGGAAGGACCATCACGAAGGACCGCTCAACCACTAGATGGTCCATGTGCAAGCTGTAAAGGCTTATCAAGATTTGGAATCCGAGTTTCAAATCTGAAGAAGCCTTCTATAAATAAGGCAGGAAAAAGGAAATGAAGATCATCAAATTAGGGTTGTCCCTCTCATGTATTATTTTCAAAATTTTATCTACTACTGTACACCCTAAGGTAGGAAACGAATTAGGGTTGTGCCAAGTGCTGCTGAAGGAATCTGCGTCGGTAACCATCGGTTGCGATCGTGTGGTTGGACTGTGAGGAGCAGATCGTAAAATATGGTGGATATAACCCGGTGGCATTCTGGTAAAAAAAGGTATAAGATTTAATTTATTTTACGGAAGCATGATGGGCCTTTAAAAGAAAAGAAAAATCAATTAATTTAAAGATTGAGGGGTATTTTGGGAAAAAGGGAGTGAGAAGAAAGAAAGGGGTCAAACAGGTACTGAATAACAATTTTCCCATCTCCTATAGCCTGAGCAGCTGCTGCCACCTCCTCCTCTTTTCTCTTTGTCTTCTTCTTCCATTGTTTTTCTTTCTTCATAATTGGCACTCTTAGTCTACCGTTTCCAGTGTTGCAACTTCTTACACTCCACTTCCTTCCTTTTGTCATTATCACATTGCATATATTATAAGATTTCTTGCAGCTGGCCACCCAAGGAGTCGAATCGCACATCCATATGCTGACGAATTTTAGCTATTTGGGAATGAAGCTCGACCTCCATATTGTTCTGAACACGAGAAATTTGAGTGGCTAGAGCAGTGTTCATGTTGACAGCTTGATTCTTGATAGTATTTTGAGTACCAATAGCAATTTGAACTTGAGACTCAATAGCGTTGATACTTTTCATAATTTGGTTCTTAAAGCTGTCAAACATAATTTTGTGGGCAAAATTATTGATCTCAATATCATTGACTGATTGCAAAATGTTGACCAACTGAGACATCAATTGATCAAATGGAGACTTTGTAGGGGAGTCTAATTTTTGTTCCAAGAAATCTAGCTGAGGAGTAGAAGAAAGGCTGGCTTGAAGTTTTGAAAGTTTATCAGTTGAGGATGGAAGCGGTTAGACAACAGCTTGCTCTTGTTGCGTCGATTCATCTTTGTCTTGCAGATTTACAAGTTCATATTGAACTTGTTCTATAAAATCACTATGAACTACAATCTCCTTACCAGGCTTTTCTTGAGCTTCATCTTTCTCTTCTAGAACCGGAGATTGTAGGTTCAAATCATTATATGCGTAGGAGCCTTCTATCTCAATGGATAGCTTTGGAATGATCGGAGAAGATAGAGCCTTTTGAGAAGTCTCAAAAAGGGATCGAAGTACTTCATCCACGTAGATTAGAGAAACCTCCGGAAGGTCCTCATAAATGATCTGTTTTGGAGGAGATGAGATAGCTTGATCTTTTGAAATTTCAGACTGCTCCATCAAACCACTGGTCTGATTTTTAACCTCTTTATAAATGAGTTGAGTGACTACTTCCATGTGAGTGGGTATCTCAACCTCTTAAATCTTTTCTTCTAGTTGAACGACTTGATATTCAGAGGCAGACTTCTGCACTATTTCCATTTTAGGCTGTAGTCCAGCTTGAATTTCTCCTAATTCAAAAACTACAGAAATGTCTTATTCTACAGCCATTGGCAGCTCATATTCTTGGCGCTTGAACTTTATGTTCATGGACTTGCAAAGTGCATCCATTTCAAGTTGACTAATGATGACTGCCTCATCTTTGGCGGGTGGAATGTGAGCTGCAAAATTTTGACACCTTTTTTGACTGCCGGCTGGATTCTTGGTGTTCATCTTCTTCTTGAGGGTATGCTCTTCACTTTTTCAATCTTAACCATCAAAAGTTCTTCTCTGATTTGAACATTTTTCTTAACTACATATCGACTGTGTTCCAATCTAACAACTCGACCTTGTGTATTCTGGTCATATCTACCAGCTGGACTTTCATTTGTTCCAAAAAATAAGAGAGAGGAATCACGAAGCTTGGAGACTGATTCTCTTTCTTCATCATTTATGTGAAGATTTTAAACAAAATATATGACCATTTGAAGTCGATCTTGGAGGCAATGGAATCCATAACGAGAAACTTTTCGGTAAAAATCTTATCAAAAGCTTCAGTTTTGGCTAGCGAACATTTTCTTATAATGTCAGCCAGAAGCCTATGCTCTGGCTTTAAGTCCTTCTAGGCTGTAGGCAGTGGGCATATCCAAAAAAAAAAGCCCAAGATGGTAAACTAGGTCCTCTAGTGATCAGCGTTCCCATCTAATAGAGAGGCCAAAGATGTAAGGACCACTGGTAGGTCAAACATTTCAACAAATAGTTTCTGGGATATGTTCAAATTCATCCCACCCAATGTGCAAAGAACCGAGCCATGCTCGAACTTTACTATATTGAAAGAGCTTTCTAACAACTTGAACATTGGCGTCATAGCATCCTACTTCATGGCTAGGACGAATACAAAATTGATTGCCGAGGTGTTTTCAGAGTATAAATTCATATTGAAGTAATTTGGGTGAAACGATTTGACTTGAGTGAAGCGGATATAAAACAAGAAAACAAGAGAGAAAGCAAGAATGCAAAGAGTTTGAGTAGGTGAGTAATTGAAAAGAAATAAAGTTGGTGAACTTGAGTCATATTTACAATCCAATATGAAAGACATGACAGTCCACGTGTCTGTATGTCATTAGTTGAAATTTGAAGATTTGAAAAGTCAAAAAGTGACTTTAGGAGGTTCATATATCCGAGTAGAAAAACATTATTTTAAAATTGGATAATAATCATCATAACAATAATTATGTAATTAAAATTAATTCAAAAGTTGAACTAATTTGAAATCGAATGGTTCAAATAAGATTAATTTAGTTTAGAGAGATCTAGTCAAAGTAACTGATAAGATTAATTTTCCACAAACTTTAGTCGTTGCGGTCAGACTTTGTGCACTGACTTAATATATTGTTTTATGGCTTGAATTTTGTTTCCCCTAAATTTATACATTAATTCAAATCAACACTGAACACATTATGAAAATTAAAAAACTTAGTGTCTGATAGTGGTTTAGTGAATATGTCATGGCTTGTTGGTTTGTCGAGATGTACTCTAGCCTAATGTCCTTCTTTATAACACGATCTCGGATGAAATGATGTCTTATATCAATATAATTGGTTCGAGAATGAAGAACATGATTGTATGTGATTGTTATTGTACTTATATTATCACAGAAGATTGGTGACTCAGCGACTTGAATTCCATAATCTCTTAATTACTGATGAATCCAAACTAATTGGGCACAACAACTCTCAGCGGCTAGATATTCTTCTTTAGCCATTGATGTGGAAATAACTTTGCTTCTTACCAAAACAAGAGATCGGTTTATCTCCCAAGAACTGACATGAACCGCTGGTGCTTTTCTTATCAATTTTGAATCCTGCATAATCTGTATCTGAATATCCAACAAGGTTAAAGCTTGAGTCATTGGGATACCAAAGATCCACACATGAAGTTTCTTTAAGATATTTAAGTATGTGTTTAGCTGCAATATAGTGTGATTGCTTAGGATTAGCTTGAAAATGAGCACATGGACAAGCCGCAAACATGATATTTGGCCGGCTGGCGGTCAAATATAGAAGTGATCATGTCAAGCCTCTGTACATTGTGATGTCTACATATATTTCCTCCTCGTATTTGTTTAGCTTGATTGAAGAACTCATTGGAGTTTGGCAACAACACAATCCTCAATGCCAAACTTTTTGAGTAGATCTTTTGTGTACTTGGTCTGACTAATGAAGATGCCAATTTCCAGCTGTTTGACTTGCAAGCCGAGAAAGAATGTGAGTTCTCTCCTCATGCTCATTTCAAATTTTTTCCTGCACCAGCTTTGAAAATTTCTCATACAATTTGTGGTTAGGGGAGCCAAAAATGATGTCATAAACATATATATGTATGATTAAAGCATGATCACCCTTAACAAATTTAAATAGAGTCTTATCTATGGTTAAAATTATAAAATCATGATCAATTAGGAACTTAGATAATGTATCATACCATGCACGAAGAGCTTTTTTTAGACCATAAAAAGCCTTATCTAGTTTGTACACATAGTTAGGGTTAATATGATTAACAAACCCTAGAGTCTATTCAAAATAAACTTCCTCATTTAATAGCTATTAAGAAATGTTAAACTTAATATACATTTGATAGATCTTAAAGCCCTTAAAGACAACACATGCTAGAATTATTCTAATGGCCTCAAGTCTAGTAACAAGAACAAATGGTTCATCAAAATCAATTCTTTTTCATGCCTACAGCCTTGAGCTACAAGTCTAGCCTTATTTCTTATGACTGATCTACTTTCACATGTCCACACGTGTGTTTGTGTGTGTGTATATANGAGAAATTATGTACTCTTCAGTTGGGTTTTCGCTTAACCCCCACCGAGCAGCGACTCTTTGCCCACTACTTGAGGAAGAAAATCAATCACGAGCCAGTCCCGTATATCTGCACGGTCAACATTTACGTGTTCAATCCGATGGAGTTGACATGATTTATCCATTATGCTTATTTTGTTTGGTTTTTCCCCCATGTGCCTACAAGTTTTACTGAGCGCAAGTGGGAGTTTGAATAATATTGCGAGGAAGAGATATGGATGAGTGTAAGCCTGATGATGTTACGTATTGGTTGTGTCAAAAGTGGGAATCTTGAATTGAGGAAGTGGCCAAACTAGTTATCATTGGACTTGAAGAAAGTTGCATGGATATTTAGATTTAATTAATTTTTGATAAGCTTATATTGTAATGTTTGAGATTATTTGAGTGTTAAATATTTACTGAGTATTAATGCAAGCTCAATTAAAAATATATTGTATTCTAAATTTTAGTCTTTCTATTTATTTTTTTATACAATTTTCCCAACATATTTTTTGTATCGGACAAGATTATGAGCTATGGAACTTTCTAATTCGAACGTTATTTGTATCTCATGAACTCTATGATATCATTGAAGAGGTATGAAATACATACTCCCGAGAAGGAATCCACGTTAACAATAGCAAAAAGAAAAGAGCATAAGGAGAACAATACTAAAGATGCAAGAGCCTTGCCTATATTCTCCAAGGGGTTATCTGTTCTATCCTACCTCATGTTACGGGTTTTAGAACTTCAAAAAATGCTTGGGAAATATTGAGAATCAATTTGGAGGCAATGAGAAAGTTATCTCAATTAAATTACAAAATTTTCGGCAAGATTTCAATAATCTAGCCATGAAGAATTCTTCTCCGGAGTTTTACGGCGGTTAATCAAATTCGAGGATATGGTGATACCGCTGAAGACAAAAAGATTGTAGAAAAAGTGTTGCGGAGCTTACCAGCAAAATTCGAGCATATTATTGCATCAATTGAAGAATCCAAAGATTTATCAAAATTATCTTTGGATGAACTCATGGGATCTTTGGCATCACACAAGAAAAGAATGAGCCGACTTACTAGTCAAAACTTGGAACAAGCATTTCAAGTCAGGGCTAGTATTTTAGAACAAAAAAATAAAAAAGATGATCGATTTGAATAAAGAAATAATTATGTGCAACAAGGTTCAACTGGAAGAGGTCGTGACAGAAATCAAAATTTCCGAGCACGAGGTCAAGGAAGAAGAAGCAACTTCAACCAACAAAATTTTAATCAGAGTTCATATTCTTATTGTCGAATTTGTATAAGAAGTGTCCATGACACCAATGACTATCGAAACAAATGTAAAGTATGCAGAAATGCGAATCAGTTGAAAAAGATTTCTGGTACTAGACCTTCGAATACCAATGTTATTGGAACAAAATGGATTTTCAAAAATAAAACAGATGAATCTGGTAACATTGTTCGAAACAAGGCTCGGTTGGTAGCTCAAGGGTATACGCAGGTTGAGGGGGTGGATTTTGATGAAACATTCGCTCCTGTAGCCCGAATTGAGTTAGTCCGACTGTTGCTTGCTATTGCATGTCATATGCATATCAAATTGTATCAAATGGATGTAAGAAGTGCTTTTTCAAATGGAATTTTGAATGAAGAAGCATATGTAAGTCAACCCAAAGGATTTGAAGATCCACATCACATGGACCATGTCTACAAACTGAAGAAGGATTTATATGGACTGAAACAGGCTCCACGAGCATGGTATGGTAGGTTGGCTGATTATTTGATCAACTTGGACTTTAAACGAGGTGAGATTGATAAAACCCTTTTTATTCAAACTTTGAAGCATGATATTTTGATTTGCCAAGTCTATGCAGATGACATTATCTTTGGTGCTTCATCACAAAAGCTTGCTGATAACTTTGTTGAATGCATGTCATTACAATTTGAAATGAGCATGGTAGGAGAGTTGAATTTCTTCCTTGGATTGCAAGTTAAACAATTGCATGATGGTATATTTTTGTGTCAATCCAAGTATGCTAAGAATATGGTTAAAAAGTTCTTAAATGATAATTCTAAGCAGATGAAAACTCCCATGGGGTCAAGTGAAAAACTGTCTAAAGATGATTTTGCCGACGGTGTTGACAACAACATGTACCGCAGCATCATCGGTAGCCTTTTGTACTTAACTGCTACTCACCCCGATATCATGTTCAGTGTGTTTTTATGTGCTAGGTACCAAGCAAATCCAAAAATATCACACCTAAAAGCTGTGAAACGCATTCTTAGATACATTGCAGGTACACTAGAATTAGGATTGTGGTACACACAAGAAACAAACACAAATTTGGTAGGATTTTCTGATGCTGACTGGACCGGAGACTTAGATGATAGAAAAAACACATCGGGTGGGTGTTTTTACCTAGGGAATAACCTTGTGTCGTGGTATAGTAAGAAACAAAATTGTGTATCCCTATCCACTGCTGAATCTGAGTATGTAGCAGCCGCTAGTTGCTGCTCACAACTTGTTTGGATGAATCAAATGATTGAGGATTATGGTTTTCATAGTGACATCATGTTAGTATATTGTGACAATTCGAGTGCTATAGACATTTCTAAGAATCCTGTTCAACACTCTCGAACAGAACACATAGATATAAGACATCACTTTATTCGAGATTTGGTTGAAAAAGGCATGATTCGACTGGAATTTGTTAGGACTGAAAACCAGCTGGCTGATATATTCACGAAACCTTTGGACTTTGAGAGATTTTCCAATCTTCGGAAGTCTCTCAGCGTGTGCGTACAATAATCACACACACATGTTGTCATTGGTGTTGCCAACACCGGTGACAACACCATTTTTGCATGTCTATTTTAGGATGTTAGGCATACTGCATAATAATAATCATCTTATTTATTTGTGTCAAGTCTGAACAGTGAAGGCAATTTCTGAAAGGTACTCTCTGAGTGTTCATACTTCCGATCAAATGTTGAGGAGAAAATTATGCTCGATCCAAGGCATCGAGTAGTTGAGGATGTTCATGGAAATCGTGATCTTGTCCAATGTGAAAAAGTGACTTGGAAAATGTGAGCATAAGGTGAAAAACAGAAAAGAGGTAAATAAAAAAAATTAGAAGAAAATGGAAAAAGCTACCTAGAGGAGTCCATTGAAGACCGTTCTGCTAGTGTGGGAGCTACCACTTCTAAGTAAAAATAGTAATGAAAAAAGCTACCTAGGGGAGTCCATTGAAGACCGTTCTTCTAGTGTGGGAGCTATCATTTCTGAATCAAAAGAAATTTTATGGAAGTTTGAATAAAACTCAGTGGTATTGCCAAGAGGTATTGTCAACACCAAGTTCAGACACATCACAATTTATATATTGCCTGACATTTTGGTAATTCATCATATTGGAGGCATATTTAGGACATGCATATTGATTTTTGTTTCGTGAATTCATCATGTGCAGTGACATATCAGTTTTGACCTATGACAGTTGATAAAAACCTTGACTACCTAGATTTTGAATTTAAGTGTCTACTTGTGTCAGTGGGTTATAATCGACGTGGGTTTCACTGGATATTCTTTTGAAATCGTCGTAACACGAGGTTGAATCAATTTTACTGTTCGATTTTTGGAAAGAACCATAATTAGTGTTTTGGGTAAATTTCGGAAATATTACCTTTACCGTGTGGATTTTTCGGAGATGAAAGATTGCATCGGTGTATTTTATCTGTTAGAGTAAGAGTATATATGTTTTGTTGCTGTTAAATCTCTGATAATTACTCTTGCTTGTTCTTATTTACTCTCGCAATCTTTCCATGCTCTCGTGATTTCTTTGTGCGTTTTTGTGTGTAACTCCTGATGCACCTTTATAATTTGCTCTCACGTTCTGCAGGTGGCTGAAGATACTGCTGGTGTTGAGTCCGATGTTGTCAACACCGCTGACAACACTGACTCTTTTTATTATGCTGCCCAAATTGAGTTTTTTCTACGACAGATTCAAAAGGTCAAAGAACATGTGGCTGAGTAGATGATGTTTTTGGAATTTGGCTTACATTCTGGTCAAAAAGGGGGAGTATGAGGACTAAAAATGCAAAGGAATGATGCTGAAGCATATGGAGTTGCTGAGATTGAATGAATACTTATACTTTTTCTTTAATGTTGTTTTTGTGTTGCTCTTATATCTATTAGCGTGATTAATGAATTTCTCCTTCGTATGTCTTCTTATATTTTCAGGTGTTCTAACGATGGTGTTCACAACACTGTCAACAACACCAGTGCTCTAACATGTTCTATTCAGGGAGAGATGAACTTTGACTCAGGGGGAGACACTCTTTAACTCAGGGGGAGCTTAACGGATTGAGATGCTTGCAAAGATTATCATTTTTGGATGTTTTGTCCAGAAAGGCAAAAAGGGGGAGATTGAAAGGGATATTTTATTCCTTTATTATTTTGATAAATTGATATTATCAATTTATAATTTTGCCTTTCTAGATTTCTAGATTATTGCTTGATTTATTTCTAGATTATGAGATTGTGTTTGATTTGTTTCTAGATTATGAGATTGTGCTTGATTTATTTCTAGAGAATAATATCTTGCTTGATTTATCTCTAGATATTATAAGAATTGTTTTTAATATAATTTTTATCTATAAGATATGTTATCTTTGTTTAAAAGAGTTTTATATCTAATGAAAATCTTGTTTCTATATTTTCTAGGATTCTTCTATGGAATAACTTTTAGGTCAAGCCATGGATATAAGTATGCATAGCATTACAGCCGTAGAGAGGGGCAGAGAGAGAGAGAGAATAGGGTTGTAGAGAGAAAGTTGGACAAAGACCTTTTCATTGAGAAGAAAATCACAAGAAATCGAACATATATTTGCTCTACAGTTTTTATGTGATCGGCAATCACTTTTGTAGGAGCTTTTCGTGTGAGCCTTTTGGTTTGACTCTTTCGTGAGGTCGGCAGATGAGCGCATACATAGAAGAAAAATACAAGAGCCGAGTCTATTTTGATGAGATGTTTTTTGGGTGATCGGGTGATCACTTTGCAGCGCAGGAAAGTTGCTGGATTTTTCTGAACACACATAGAGTTCAGATATTGAAGATTTTCGTGTGAAAAATTTGGGTGATTGATTCACAGATTCACTGTGTTGCCGATTGGTGTTGCCAACCCTTGAAGAACAACACTGACGCAGAGTGTTGATCGAAGAGTGGTCTCTTTTGGTTTTAAGCAACACATTTTTATTTTATGCATCTAGATTTGATTTGGGTTTTTGATGCATATTTTAATTCCTTAGAGTGTCAAGGAATTTGATTTTATTATTTTCACTAGTATTGTTTTTGTGTAAACGATTTACATATTTTCTAGTGAATTTTTTGCCATGAGGCATCGCACAAGTATTCGTACTTGTGCATAATTTAAAACTGGTGTTTATTTATTAAAATTATATTTGTGTGTTAATAATTAATTTCCGCTGCCGTGTTGTGTGTCGTGTTGACAACACCGAGCACAACACTAACTTCTGATACACACAATATATATTTATTTCCTGTACAACGTCCCTTACACCTTTCATGAATCACTGCAAAGAAAAAGAGATCCATAGACAATTCACTCTTGAATACAATCCAAAACAAAAAAGTGTTGTTGAGCGGAAAAATCACACAATAGTGGCATCCACAAGTGAATAATCTTAAAGTATTTGGTTACATTGCTTATTCTCATATTTAGCAAATAGAAAAATTTGATGATAGAGGAGAAAAACTTATTTTTATTGGTTATAGTGACGAATCCAAAGGACATCGGTTACTAGATCCAAAAACAAATAATCTGGTTATCACCCGTGATGTTATTTTTGATGAAAATCAATCATGGAACTGGGGGAAGATAAAAAGATGAAGACATAAATTGAATATGTATATGCAGTGTTCTAAAAATCCCCGCCTAGGACAGCTTAGTCGGCGCCTAGGTGCTGGGCGGTCCAAAACAGCCCCGATTTTAGGCTAGTCGAAACTTCTAAGCGCCACCATATTAATCGACCGCCTGGCGCGAAAGTCGCCTAGGCGATTTTACAATTAAAAATCTGCCTAGGCAGTTTACAATTAAAAAAAACAAATTATGATATTCCTAATTATAGTATATATGCATATCGGATTTTGAGTTTGAATCCGATACAGAAGAAGTATTGGAAAAATATGGAGATAAACTAGAAGAGTTAGATGTTTATGTTTAATATCAATATATTATATTGGAAAAAATGTTGAACAAATTTAATTTTCATTGTACAACGGTTGTAGTAAAGTAGTAAACTGATGTGGATGATTCATATATAAAAATTTATTAATATATATTTATTATTACAATTTTAAATTTTATAATAATATATATTTCATATTAAAACATAATACTCATGAATCACTTAATGAATTTAAGCTTTAAAAAAAACCGCATAGACAACCGCCTAGGCCCCGCCTAGTCGCCTAGGCGCTAGGCGGTAAGTAACCGCCCGCCTACCGCCTACCGCTTTTAAGAACACTGTGTATATGTGATCAATCAACATGCAATTTCAAGAAATTCAAGTGATCAACCACATACCAGTTCTAGGCCAAGATCAAGTTCATCATCTGAGGAATTTTATCAAGAATCTGAAAGTCCAATGAGAATAGTACGAAGTCTCACAAAAAAATTATGAATCATGTAATGTGACATTTTTTTACTTGAGAGCCACAAATATTTTAAGAAGCATCCAAGGAAGAAATTTGGAAAGATGTTGTGGACGATGAAATTGCTATTATTGAAATTAATAACACATGGAAACTAGCAGATCTTCCTAAAGGAAAAAGTGTGATTGATGTCAAATGGATTTACAAAACAAAGTACAAAGAAGATGGCTCAATCCAGAAACACAAAGCCCTATTAGTTGCAAAAGGATATTCTCAATAGCCAGTAATTGATTTTAACGAGGCGTTTTATCTAGTTGCTCATATGGAGACAACTCAAATTGTACATGCTCTAACTACAAAATTGGAATTGTCAACGTATCAACTTGATGTAAAATCAGCATTTCTAAATGGAGATTTGAGGAAAAGGTTTATGTGGAGCAACCAGAAGGTTATTTGGTCAAAGGAAAAGAAGACGAAGTTTATCAGCATGGATTGAAGCAAACACCAAGAGCCGAAACATGAACACTGGAAAATATTTTCAGAAAAATGGTTTTGAAAGAAGCCAGAACGAACAATCATTATACATAAAGAAACAAGGTGCACAAGAATTTCTAATATTTTGTCTTTACGTAAGTGGTTTGATCTATACAAGCACACATCATGTAACGTCTACTAATTTTAAAAGCGCGGAAATATATATATATATTTTTTAATAAAAGCTCGCATTTTCGAAATAAAATTTAAAAATGATCTTAAGTATTTGACAATAAAAATAGTGCGTAAATATATACGAGTAAAAATTGTGAAAATCATCAGCATATCAAAACCAGCGTATAAAAATGTTCATATCATCTCAAATCTCATTAAAAAAAATGCGGAAAACATGTGGTCCTCGGGTCGTGTCACCCCACCAGGTCTGTCTACTCAGTGTTCAGCACCTCCAGTCCTCTCAATAACAAGCTCACCTGCATCACACACGCCTAGTGAGTCCAAAGACTCAACACACCTGTACCTTTAAAAACAAGTACATATACATAGCACACAGCAGTGAAAAATATCATACTCGACATATCTGTCATGAACTTAAAAGCATAACGTAAACGTGTCGTATAAAATCATGTCGTGTCAACGCATGTCATCTCATAACATCATATACGTGTCAAAACAGCTCATCGTGTCATCATAAACTTAAACCTTTACTTTTAATTGAATTCAGTTCATTAGTTGTGACTTTCGTATCAGCTCTATCGATGGATCCATCTATAAAACCGTGGTACCCGGTGGCAGGGGACATCAGCGACAGCATTACCCGCTCACTGAGCCCGGCCTCAGCTCATCATATCTCATGTCATCGTATACATATACATCGTCAGTCACAACCAATTCACATCCTTCAAAAATATTATCATTTTCATCACTTAATAAAAACATGCATATGCGTAACTTTTTCTTTAAACCAAGCATGCAACGTATCTGTCGTAATTCCATAAAAATCATGAACATGATGCATAAACATTTAAAATGTCATAAATTTGTGCTCAAGGTGCTGCCAGGACCAAAATCTCACCCCGTGTGCAAAATGACCATTTTGCCCCTGGAAACCCAAAAATTATCGTTTCAACCCTGGATCTCTAAAATTGACCCGAAACTTACCAAACTCCTTAAAATATTCTAAAACATTATTAAAAACATTCCTAGACGTAAACTTAAGCCCAAATTCAACTTAATCGATTCGTTTTAAAACTTGGACCGGGGTCCCGATTTTAACCCGAATCACCTCGAAACTCAACCAAATTTTTCCCAACTTTTTACCATATCTTATAAACACTTATAAATCCTAAAACAATGTAACCAATCCCCTAAACCCACGGCTGAAACTTCCAGGAAATAACAAACTCTCGGCCACCTCCCCTTTGTACAATCAGCAAACTACCCATGGCCCTTAACCTTACACCCTTCGGTCCGCCCTTATTCCACCACTTGTCCATCCCTTAAGACTCATCATTAGGACCTTAATGACCCATCTAAACTATGCTAAACCCAAGCAAGAAGCCACTACACAATCACGTGAAGAAAACTAGCCGAAACTACCATTTCTCCCTCGCTTCACACCAAGCTTCCAAGGATCGAGCTCCTTCCTCAACCAAACACACATGACTCCTTCCTAACATTTTACTAGGCTCGACAAGGTCTGAAACATGGCTGGGTTCGAACCCATGCACAACAGAATCCCCCATACATCGCCAAACCCATTACCGACACAAGAAACAAGAACCGTAGTCTACCCTAACACCCGCTGCATGTTCTATCTTCCAGATCACAAACCCTCTCCATTACGGTGATGACAGACCCCAAACCACACCCTATGGCAGCCCCTTGCACGATCTGTAGGAAAAAAACGTGAGTGACAACAAGAGAATGCAAGAAACACATGGAAAATTGGAAACCATTAAGCTCACGTTCGGATCGGACGATTCACAAACACAACCATATTACAACATAATAAATCGTGTATGATGCATAAAGAATGGTACAAATGCGTGCCTTGGTGATTTGAAGTGTAAGATCGAAACAAGGGAACCCGGATGGACAATTCTTGCGAGAACAAGCCAAACACCGATGCTTTCAGCTGTTTGTGTGTTGAAACCGAGGGGATGGAATCTGAATAGGGTGAGTGTCGGCTGATACACGTTTTGGGTTAAGGGTAAATGGTGCTTAAATGCTAATTATATTGTTAATCAATTGTTAATAATTTGTTAATGGGCCACAATTTCTTTTTAAAAGTTTTAAAAGCGTTTTAAGCTCGATGAGCTAAAAATTAGGCTCATTAAATCCAAATATACTCCCGAAAAATATTTCGTTTTAGAAAGATTTTGAAAATATTAGCCGAACCCTTAAAAAGTCCCCCGATTTGATAAAATTTGCGTGCCGATAAAAATTAAAATCATGCGGATAAAAATACCCAAAAATTCCCATTTTTGAAATATACACTTAAAAAAACCTTATTTAATTAATAAAAATTAATCATGTAATTAAAATAATTTTCTTGGAAATTATCCGGTCTCCAATCATCGTTCGAACGTGAAATGCATCTTAAAAATCTTAATGTATGAACTTTTAAAATTTCATGAATTAAATCCTATAATGCATTAATAATGCATAAAAATAATTAAACACAATTTAATAAAATAAACATGCATTTTATGCTTCAAAAGAATTTAATAAAATACCAAAGAAATTTAATAATTTGCAAACATGTGGTTCACGTGGACCTTTAAATTTTTGGAACGTTACACATCCTGTCACGGTACAAGAATTCAAAAAAGCAGTGATAAAATAGTATGAAATGACAGATTTGGGCCTCATGAAATATTTTCTTGGGATTCAAGTTCGGCAACCCAAAGGAAAAATATTCATTTCTCAAGAAAAATATCTGGAACAACTTCTAAAAAATTTCAGACGAACAATTACAAACCAATCTCAACTCTTTTAGCAACAAATGAAAAGTTACAATAGAATGATATAGCATAAAAATTCGACACAAAAATGTATCAAAGCTTAGTTGGGTCCTTGATTTATCTAACAACACGAGACCAGATATCGTCTATCCAGTCAGCCCAGTATCAAGATTTATGCAAGATCCGAGCAAGTTACACTTTGCATGAGTGAAAAGAATTTTACGATACCTTCAAGGTTTGGTATCTAGTATGTCAAAGAAAAATCAAACAAACTAGTTGAATACACAGAAAGTGATTGGGCATGATGACTTGATGATCGGAAAAGCACATCTGAATACGTTTTTTGCTTGGGTTCAAAAATAATATAATGGGCATGCAAAAAGAAAAGACTATTTCACTTTCTTTCGTTGAAGCAGAATATATTACACCCACATATGTAGCTTGTGAAGTAGTATGGCTCAGAAGAATTTTATCAGATTATTTACCAAGCTTCTGATATAATGATGACGTAGTTCAATATGCTTTGATCTAGAATGAAAAATTGGATTCTTTGTAATTGCTAAAGGGAAATAATATTCTCGACTTTAATTGATATAATTCCCTAGATTTTTAATTATTTCTCTAAAATTATTTTTCCTTGTTGATTTGATTGAGTAGATTATTTTATGTGATTTTGCCTTTCTTAGATAAGGAGACAATCATTCAAAAGTAATCTAGATATGTTATTTATTGGAATGATTTAAAGAGATATGATATCAATGGTTAAATAGAGTTTATTTCTAATAAAACTCTTACTTTCCTTATGTTATAGGTTTCCTTGTGGAGTTAAAAGTCTACATCTATAAATAAGAGATCAAGGACATCATTGGGTTCTTCCCTCTCGGCTTCTTCATTGAGAATAGTCATACACACACTTGTGCATGCCGAGAATATCAAATAAATAATTCGTCAAGAATCGTGCTGTTTTGTGAAGAGTGGTGATCGCGTGTTGCCTTGAGTGTTGGGAACATCTGCAGACAACATCTGTGAAAAAGTTGGCTGAAGATCATTTTTCGTGGATTCTCTTTTGGCTCACGTTTTTAGCTTTCTTGTTTTAGTTTTTATTCTGGTTATTTGTTTTAGAAAGTTTTATTTTCTCAAAGTGTTGAGGAAATTGATTTTCGTAAAAATCACTAGTGATAGGTTTTTGTGTAAACGATTTGGTTTCTAGTGATTAATTTTTGCCATAAGGCACCGCACAAGTATAAATACTTGTGCATATTTAATCTTGTCCGTTTATTCATTTAAAGTCGATTTGTGTTATAAAAGTTAATATTCCGCTGCATGTTGTCCAAGATGTTGTAACATCTGGCACAACATCTAATTCTGATAAAACACAAATTTGCTATTTTAATTGCCGTTTACGTATTTATTCATAAATGTCAAACAACGTATTCCTTACAAGTGGTATCAGAGCTTCCACTTGATATACTAAGTGCTGATTCTGGTTTTTGTTTTTGATTGACAGATATATTCAAATGGACACATCACTTGCCAATGCAGTACTTTGACCACCAGTCCTTGATGGAACTAACTACGGTTTATGGAAGGTAAAAATAAGGTACTACATAAAATCCATAGATGAACGAGCATGACAACGTGTCATCAATGGATGGACTCTTCCCAAGAAAGAGACAGCCTGATAAAACCAGAAAATGACTGGACTGCTGATTAAGTACAAAGTTTGAATCACAACTCAAAAGCACTGAATGCGATCTTCTCTTATGTGGACATGAACATGTTCACCTTGATTACGAACTGCACCTCTGCCAAGGATGCATGGGAAACTCTTCAAAAGCATTGTGAAGGCTCGGAAAGTGTGAGGATGACAAAGTTGAGAATGCTTACCTCAAGGTTCGAGAACCTGAGAATGGAAGAAATCGAAACTATAACATATTATGATCGACGTCTCAGGGAGATTGCAAATGAAGCTTTCAGTCTAGGTGTTCTCATATCGAATGAAAGGTTGGTCAGCAAAGTTCTCCGATCTCTGCCCGAGAGGTTTAATATAAAAATATGTGCAATTGATGCAGCTAAAGATACAACTTCAATGACACTGGAAGAATTGATAAGTTCACTCCGCACCTTTGAAATGAACATGGATATGCAGAAGAAAGACGAGGGAAAGACTATAGCATTTCAAGTCTCTAATGACTCTTATGATGACCTTCTTCAAATATTCAAAGAACTTAACGAATCCAACCTTTGTGAGGATTCCATTGCTTATATCACAAAGAAATTTGGGGATTATTTGAAAAGAATTAGAGATAAGAAAGCTAGAAAATCCTCAAAATTTCCAAGTCTTCCTGCACCTGAAAGGCCACAAAAGCTCCCTACCAAGCAACAATTTCAACCAAAGGATGAAGGCAAGGGACAATACAATTCAAAAAAGTATGATTCAGTGCTGTGTAGGGAATGTAAAGGCTTCGGTCACTATGCCAATGAATGTGCCAACAGATTGCGAAAAAATAAAGGCTACAATGTTTCCCTAAGCGATGAAGAATCTGATGTGGAGGAGAAACCTACTGAAGAAGAAAATCATACCTCCCTGACTGCATTATTGACAAAAAGACGCTGGTTGCAGGTGAATCCTTTAGGTGTTGCCCTAGGTGTTGCCACACCTGGCCGCAACATCTGCGAAAAATCAATCCGTTTAAAATCTACAACTTCTGGAAACTCAAGTGCGGATGATGATTTGGAAGCTGATGATGAAGAAATCACTCTTGAGAGTGTACAAAAGCTATATGAAGAACTGTTTGAAGATTGGACCAAAAAAAACAAGCTGAATTCTACTCTTATGAAGGATAACACTGATCTAAAAGCAGTGGTTGCCAAACTTGAAGTAATTCTGAGCAAAAAGGATTTGAAACTATGCAAGACTAAGGATGAACTTCAAAAGGCAACTGAAACCTTGTCCAAGTTCAATAAGAGCACATCAAAACTTGAATCCATACTTTTGATGGGAAGAGATGACAAGAAAGGCTTAGGCTTCAAAGACAGTGTGCTTGAAATTGGTGAATCTTCCAAGTCGACTGTTTTTGTGAAGGGAAAGGCCTATACATCTCCACAACCACAACCCAAGTCACAAATCAGAAGCTGTCCACCGAAAAGACAACCTGCTGCACCTATTCCTAAGAAGAGAAAACGCAGGTATGTATGTCATTACTGCTTTAAGCCTGGTCATATCAGGCCCTATTGTTTTAAGCTCTTGGATGACTGCATGAATCAAAAATTGAGTCGGATGTTGCCCCGAATGTTGTCTAACATCTCCCGCAACACCTCCTACCACCGACCTACAGTAAAACAAATTTGGGTAACAAAGGTAAAAACTCACTGTAATGTTGTCTATACTTCATTGAAAACTAACACTGCAAGTCATTGGTACTTTGATAGTGGAAGTTCACGCCACATGACGGGATCACGAGAATATCTGATAGGATCGATTAACGTAGCAAGAGTGTTTAGAAGGGGGGTTGAATAAACACTCACAATTAAAACTGATCTTTTTGAGTTTTGAGTTCAGTTTGGTGATGAACTGATTCTCGGAATCTTGCTGGTCAATGTCAATCAGTTAAACTAAAGTAGTTGCGGAAATTAACTGACTGAAAGATAGAATACAAAACTGAAGTAAAATACACAAGGATTGTTTCTGGATGTTCGGAGATTTCAATTACTCCTACGTCACCCCTTCTATCTCAAGGATAGGATTTTCACTAAAAGACTTTGATCGAATACAAGATTTGTACTGACCCACTTCAGTTTGGACTTATCACTGCCAAAAGCTGAAACTCTTAGTATTACAAAATGTTCTCAGTGCGTAACCGATCTTAGCACTATCGAATTTAACGATTATTATAAAGTGCTAGTGATCTCAAATTGTAGCCTTGACTGCTACAAATAAATCAAGTAAGGGTGAGCTAAGATTTTGACAGAGTAACAGAAAGCTTTGAATAGAATGATCTGTGTTTTTTTTTTTCAGCTTTTCTTCTGTCATATTTATAAGCTTCCCTTCCAACGGTAACTTGAGTTATATTTTAATCTTTGTATCCGTTGATTGCCACTTCATCATTCCTTGGGCATTGTTTGCTTCATTTATTGTAATGCGGCGTCTTAATTGCTTTAGTCGAAATGCGTTGTTCTAAGCTGTATTGATTGAAGTACGGCATTTCATATTCAGTTTCAATCTGCTATGTCTCTTTGTAGGTTGAATATTCTTTCCCGAGACATGTTTAGTTGAAGGAAGCATACGGCTGAATATATCAACTGATCGGTTTCCAACTGATAAGTTTTCTTTATTAGATCTGCTGATTTCAGTTGTTAAGTTCAGTTGCTGAATATAATTGCGTGTATAAGTTGGTTGATCAGTTTGTCAAACTCCAGAATTTAGAGTTTGGTTCATATTTTGTCAAACGCCGGAATTTCGTTCCCAACAATTTCCCCCTTTATGGTGTTTGACAAAACTAAGTAAATAATAATTGATCGTCTGAACGCATTGTAGATAAAAGAAGAGGTTGATCTTGATCATCTGAAAGCTGAATAATAATCCACACGAATACGAGATAGACTTGTAGAGATTTTTCTTCAACGAGAAGATTTCTTCTGTTGTTCTAGAATCTCTTTGATTTCTTTCTCCTTTTTGTCAAACAACTCCATCTTCAAGGATAATTTTCGAACATCTGTTGATAGAAAGTTGACAGAGTTGGATATATTTTCAACAGAAGAGGTTAAAGCGATTTGAAGTACATCTATCTTTCTTGATACGAGTGTCTCCACAACATCAACTCTTTTGCTGATAGAGTCTTGAGTCACTGAGAGACTCTTAACCAAACCTTTGTTCTTCTGAATATCATCCACTGTTCGAGAGAGAGATGTTAAAGCATCTTGAATTATCGTCAGTTTCTGATTGTTGAATTTTTCAGAATGTTCCAGTTTCAGAGAATGCTCTAATTGAGTATGCTTTATCTTGTTTACATGATCAATCATTTCATTCATATTCTGCTGAATTTCCTTAATTTCTTCAAGAACTTTATCAAGATCTGTAGAAAAATGAGGCGGAAACAAACAAGACGTTCCTGGTTCCGTTGAGACTTGATCAAAGACCACCATGGTCTTATCAGATATCATCGTTTCAGATACAGTCTGTGCTGGAACATCTGTTTCAGTTACTGCCACTTGGACTGTAGGAGGTGAAGATTGATGATGATCAGCAAAGATACTTTCCTGGTGAATAGGAGAGACTGCATGATCTTCAGTTGATTGATCATGAGCTGATGCATCTTTTTGAAAATCAGCTGAGACTTGAGCTGGCTCATCAGTTGGAAGTTTTTCAGCAGTAATCAACACAACCTCCATATTTTCAGCAATCTGTTGATTTGGTGATTGGGCTAGCCACCACTGTTTGATCCTCTATTTCAGAAACAACAAACTGAACTGGTACTTCTGTTGAGATAGGAACCTCTTGAGCGATTTGATCAGTTGAGTGATCAACTTCTTCAGAAATGGGTTCACTCATAAGAGATTCTTTCGCCATTGCTTGAATAATTTCATCAATGTTGGCAAAAATCAACTCGGCTTCAGAGTACATCTGATGTTCCACAGCAGATGATTGTGGCACGTCCTGAACAGGTTTTTCAGCAACCGGTTGTGGAGATGGCTCTTTCTGCTGGGAGGAGAAGGTATCTTCTTTTGTTTTTGAACTGGAGGATTTTTCAAGGAGAACCAATTCATGATCTTGTTCCCAAAATCTGATTTCCATTTGTAGGCCACTAAGATCTGTGTCCAGATGGGTGAACACCGCTCTATCATAATATGCAGTTGGACCTACGGGATTATAGTTGGATTTCAGCTTTTCAACCATTCTAGTCAGCTTTTTGGCTCGAATTTGATCAAAGAAATATTTTTGCCTCTCCAATGCCTAGGCAATAGTAGCAGCTTTGACTATTTTCAACACAATCGCTTCAAGTTTAATAAACTTTTTCAATTGGGATTGCGCTTCAGCTCTTTGGAAAAAATCTCAGTCCTAAACTTCTTCCAACTGTCAAAAGATTTTAGTTTCGATGTGGCAAATGCATTGACCTGTTCCTAAACCAGGTCAATGTGAGTTTGGATGCTCTTCAACTAGCTTGCCTTTTCCTTTTTCAGTAGTGAGAATGTGAGGAATATCCAAACCAGAGTGAGTGGTGTCCACTGGTTCCCCCAATATAACGCCTTTAGATCTGACCGGAAGCAAAATGGTAGGGCGATTTACATGAGTCGAGGGAGCTCTTACTTTAGAGGGTGCCTTTTCTTCAGTAAATGAATCATCAGGTGGAACAACCTGCAAAGGTATAGCCTGAATAGGCTGTTGGGCAGCTGATTAGGTCAAACTCTCAGTTGGAATGAATTTCACCGCTGTTATTGGTTTAGTTCTTTGCGTCCTTGGTCTCTTGACAAGCTCAGGAGAAGGAGTTTTCTCCGAATCTGATTCGCTGATAATCAGTTTTCGTTTTGCAGTCTTCAGTTGGGCCAAAGTTTTGGCCTTCTTGACTGGTGTTGGAGCAGGTGGTTGCGTCCCAACCTCCTGTTTGGTTTTCAAAAACTGTTTGGGAGAAATGTCCAGTTTGGTCTTTGGCGGTAAGATGTTTTTGGCAGTGAAGACCTTGAACTTTGATGATTTTCCAGCATTGTCACCTACCAATCCCTTTAGTTTCAGAAGATAACTGATTGGAATGGCAAAGCCTCTTGATTGTTTGGTAGATTGAAGCATATTCCTTAGAATATTGAAAATAATGTGCCTCTAGTTAGCTTTCTTCTCTCCCATGATGATGGTCATCGCTAGGAATTTCTCAAGAGTAAGGGCAGCATAAGAGCCGGCCTTAGCCAATATGCCCTTCGCCACAATGTCGGCTAATAACTGAACCTCATGCTTCAGTTCCTTCTTAGGATCGGAAACTTTAATTTTTCGCCCATCAGCAGACAGCAAAGATTGCATTTCCTCAATGTCAGATGTTTTGACTTCAGAGAAGCTGACGTACCCATCAGTTGGCAAAGAGAAAATTTCTCCGAAGGTCTTTTCAGATAGGATCAACAGCTGATCATGGACAGTTACCGAGATACTTCCATCAGTAGTGACAAACCCCTTCAGATAGAATTCATTTACTTCCTTGGGGTATATCTCCTGCGAAGATTTTCCCAAAAACATCCTGAGACCAGCAGATTCAATCTTCAGAAAGACGTTCTTAACATCAGCTTCTTGAACTGATAAAACTGAGTCAAAATCAATGGCCATAACGTTCTGCACGTGAGCTGGGATTTGATTCGCCATTTCGAAAGATAAAATATCTGAAATTCGTAAAAGATAAGCTTTGGAATTAGTATGCTCTTAGGAACTGATTGTATGCGTAAAAAAGAAAATTGAATTGAAGCGGGCATAATACATTTGTTCGTGACTGTTCAAATTCGGGACACGTGTCAGTCCAAAAAATTTGAATAAAAATATGTGTACATGTGCTGTAAGCGTGTGTGCAAAAAGTGAGCGGTTTAAAATAGGCCACATTATGAAACTGCAGTCACGTCAGTTGATTTGGAATATAATAATTTTTTTTTTAATTTATTAACTTATGTGAGAAGATTTGTAAAATATCCAGCTGAACAATCAGTTGGGAAACTGATTCATTTCAGTTGAGAATTCACAAACAATTGTCCTCTCAGTTAACATTTTCAAAAACTTATATTCACCCTTAATGGGTGCATAGAATAATTAAAGTGACGATATAAAATAAATTTAAGGGTCTGAAAGATTATTGTTTGCTGAAACATTGACGGCCCTTCAGCTTCCATGATTTTCGGCTATAAATAGAAGTAACACGGTTAGTTTCAGTCATATTGGTGAAAATATTCAAGACAAAAAGAATGGCAGATACGAGTAGCTCGAGTGCTTCGCCGTTTGCTCTGGAGACCAGGAAGGCTGTTGTAGAAGATGAAGTCTTCTATAAGAGTCTTCACTACTAAGAAAAGTTACAGAAGCTTGAGTTCCTATATAATACTGGGGAGGCTACCACTCCTGAACTGGTGGTAGAGATGAAAAAATTGCGGGAGCACTTGAACATAGCTGTGTGGGTGGACGTCTTTAAGGATGGTCATATCTATCAGCTAATGCTTCGAAAGGAATTGAAAATCCTTAAGCGCATAGCTGTTTCTCAGAGCTTTGTCAAGACATCTACCGCACCTTTATCCGCTTGGTTGAAAATGTGGATAATTGTTGTAGAGGAAAAATATGATGATGTAATCCGTGCAAACGTTTATGGTTGAATGAAGTATTTATATGAGCTTAACTTTGTTTTTCTCTTTCTTTTATCAGTTGACTATGAATTGAAATCAGTTAAGCATTAAGTAATAAATGACAAACTGATATCAGTTGATAATGAACAACTGATAAATAAGAAGCCTGGGTGAATGAGAAAAACGCTTCGGTTGACTCGAGACTCTTTAGCTTCTTCAACATTTAATGTCATCTGTCTATAAGAAAGACGATAGAGATAAAATGTGAGATAATAACAGTTCAATATGTCGGATTCAAGTAATTCTGATGCATGCAGCAGTACGCATATTCAAGTTACTGAACAATTAAGTCCTTATTTAGAAGAGTTGAAGAAAACGATGGAGGAATATGTCTTGACGAAAGTGATGTCAACATGGTTCAAAATTCATGATTTGCAGAGGATAAGTAGTAGTGGTGCTGCTCCTTCTCGTGCTCAAGCAGCAACAGCAAGAAAATACATTGATCGTTTTGAAGTCAGGCATGTTACAGACCTGGTTGATGACAATGTTCTGTTACATGCAATGCTATGGAAGGAATGACATGTAATTGAGAAGATTTCTACAACTGAATCATTTTCTAGAATCCGAATTTATGAGTTGAATAATTTGATTACAGAATGGCAAGATTCAGTTGGTTCTAAGTTATCTTCTGTAATATGGAATCGATTTTATTCTTAATAAAGTATCATTTCCAATTTGTTGTTGTGTTCTTATTTTCTGCAAATAATTTTATTAGTAAAACAACATCAATAATAATTTTAAGACAAGTCAATTAAACCAAGAATATTGCGAAAGTAAGAAAACTTAGTCTCGGGTAATGGTTTGGTGAAGATGTCAGCTTCTTGTTGCTCAGTTGAAATATACTCCAGTCTGATGTCCTTCTTCAAAGCATGATCTCTAATGAAGTGGTGCCTGACATCTATATGCTTGGTCCTTGAGTGAAGAACTAGATTATAGGTGATGGCAATTGTGCTCGTATTGTCACAAAATATGGGCGATTCATTCGTAATTACTCCATAATCTTTCAGTTGTTGCTGGATCCAGATCAGTTGTGCACAACAACTACCAGCAGCAAGGTATTCTGTTTCAGTTGTTGAGGTAGCTATGGATGTCTGCTTTTTGCTGAACCAAGAGATCAGTCTGTCTCCTACAAACTGACAAGATCCACTTGTACTTTTGCGATCAAGCTTACATCCTGCATAATCTGCATCTGAATATCCAACTAAATTGAAAGTAGAGTCTTTAGAATACCATATCTCAACATTTTGTGTACCTTTAAGATATTTCAAAATTCTTTTAGCAGCTGAGAAATGTGATTGCTTAGGATTTGCTTGAAATCTAGCACACATACAGACATCAAATACAATATCAGGACGACTGGCAGTTAGGTACAACAATGAACCTATTAAACCTCGATATAATGTCGCCTCAATTGATATTCCCCCTTGATCAGTGTCCAATTTTACTGATGAGCTCATGGGAGTATTTGCAGCTGAACATGATTCCATGCCAAATTTCTTCAGCAGCTCCTTTGTATATTTAGTCTGACTGATGAATATACCAGTCTCCAGTTGCTTCACTTGCAGTCCAAGAAAGAATGTCAGTTCACCCATCATGCTCATTTCAAACTTATCCTGCATTAGCTTATCAAACTTTTCGCATAATTTGGGATTAGTTGACCCAAATATGATATCATCAACATAAATTTGAACTAATAAACTGTGATCATTCTTAGCAAATTTGAACAAGGTCTTATCAACTGATCCAACAAAAAAATCATGATCAGTTAGAAATTTTGAAAGAGTTTCGTACCAAGCTCTGGGAGCTGGTTTAAGGCCATATAAGGCTTTGTTCAAATGACATACATGATCAGGAAAGTTGTGATTTACAAAACCTGGGGGTTGTTCAATATATACTTCCTCTTATAGTTGACCGTTCAAAAATGCACTCTTTACATCCATCTGATATACCTTGAATTTCTTGTGTGATGCATAAGCAAGAAAAATTCTGATTGCTTCCAGTCTTGCAACTGGAGCATACGTCTCATCATAGTCAATTCCTTCTTCTTGCCTATATCCTTGTGCCACTAATCTTGCTTTGTTGCGTACAACTGAACCATCCTCGTTCAGTTTATTTATGTATACCCATTTTGTACCTATAATAGTTTTTGAAATTGGTAAGTGAACTGATTTAGCTCTTCTTGCATTGCATTTACCCAGTTAGGATCAGCAAGAGCTTCATCAGTTTTTTTTGGTTCTAGTTGTGAAACAAAAGCTGAATAGATAAATAAATTTAGCATTTGATTGCGAGTTCTTACTGGATCAGATGGATTTCCTATTACCAGTTCAGGTGGATGTGATTTTCTCCATCTGTACTCAGTATTTGTTGTATCAGCAATTTCTTCAGTTGGTAACTGAACACAGTTTTCAGTCTCAGTTGGTGCTTCGTCAACTGGTATTTGAATGTTATCATTATGCTATGTCAATTGATCATCAGCAACGACTTCCTGCACATCTGATAGGTCCAGTACTTCTGGTTCAGGTGTTTGAGATATGTTTTGATAGCCATGACTTTCATTTTTGTCATCATCTTCCAAGCTGATATCTGTAAATCGATCAACTAGCTCAACTTGATCAGTTGGCTTATTAGTTAGTTCAGTTTCATCGAAATCAACATGAGCAGATTCTTCAACATTTAGGGTTTTCTTGTTGAAGACTCTATAGGCTATACTAACTGATGAGTGTCCAAGAAATATTCTTTCTGCAGATTTAGCATCAAACGCTTTTAAATAATTTTTACCATTATCAAGAATAAAACATCTGCAGCCGAATATTTTGAAATAAGTAATTATACTTTTTCTTCCATGCCAGATCTCATATGATGTTTTTATATGATTCTTATTAATAATTGATCTGTTCTGAGTATAATATGCAGTGTTTACTGCCTCTGCCCAAAATATTTGAGAAATACCAGAATCAGCAAGCATTGTTCTGACAGCTTCTTTAAGAGTCTGATTTCTTCTCTCAGCTACACCATTTTGCTGAGAAGTTCTGGCTGCTGAGAGCTCATGCTTAATTCCCGCATTTTCTAGGAAATTTGAAAGAGTTTGATGGATGAATTCAGTTCCTGGATCAGATATGATTCGATCAATTCCAACTGATTTTTCATTTAAAAGTCTTTTGAAGAGCTTTATTAGTTGCGAAGCAGTATGGTCTTTAGATTTGAGAAAAATAACCCAAGTAAATCTTGAAAAATCATCTAGGACTACCAAGGTGTATTTCATTCCTCCTAAGCTCATGACTGGTATAGGACCAAAGAGATCCATGTGCAACAGTTCTAAGCATCGGGATGAAGATTTACATCCATTGTTTTTAAAAGAGGATCGTACTTGTTTACCATACTGACATGTTGAGCAAAGTTTTTATTTTGAAAAGTCTATTTTGGGCAAACCAGTTACAAGTTCATGTTTACTCAGACAGGCAATGGATTTAAAGTTTAAATGATTTAGTCTCTTATGCCACAACCAGTTTTTAGATGATTTGGAAGCAATAAAACAAACTGGTGAATACGTTTGATCATTCCAACTGACTTTATATGTGTTTCCACAATGTTTGCCAGTTAGTATGATTTCATCAGTTGAAGTTTTGACTAAACATGAGTTTTTGTCAAATTGTACTGAGAATCAATTGTCATATAACTGACTGATGCTAATCAAGTTATACTTCAGGTTTTCTATTAATAGAACATCTTTAAAAGTAAAGTTACCATGGATAAGCTTACCCTTACCCACAGTTCTACCTTTGGAATTGTCTCCGAAACTGATGTTTGGACCAGTGTATTTGATCAGTTGGGATAACGCACTTGCATCTCCTGTCATATGTCGCGAGCATCCACTGTCCAAATACCATATTGAGTTCTTGTTTGTACCTGTTACCTACAATCACACATATAATATAACTTGGTACTCATATCTATTTGGGTCTTGAACTGATTAGTCCCTTAGGAATCCACACTTAGATTAGTCTAACAGACTTTCCAATAGCTGTATTCCAAATGGTTTTTCTCGGCTTTTGTGTGCTTGGTGTGTAGTGTACAGATGATACAATATTTGTTTTAGGTTTATTCAACTGATTGTTCAGTCTATATCTCTTCTGAACTGGCTTGCAGTTATAGTAATAGCTATTCGAATAGTTCTTGTGAGACCTCTTTGATGACTGACTTTGTGAATCAGTTGAGAATTTTTGACTATAACCAATCTCATATCTTCTAGCCTTGTTCATATTCTCAGTAGGTTGCTCAATCAGTTTACTGGGCTCAATTTGTTCTTGTATCACTGCTGTTTTGACAAAATGAATGTATTTCCCTTTGTCTATTTTTGGATTTGGTTGAGTATCATTTGGATATATTTCTCCTTGAGTGTTGAACCCTAAACCAGTTTTATCAGAAACTGATTTTTGTGAATTCTGCATCTCATTCATTGCAGTAGATGACTTGTTCCAAGACTGAATGAGCTCAGTCTGGTTTGAGTTTTCAAGAATCAATTTTTGGATTAATGACTGATTTTTGTTTCTCTATGCTTTTATCTCAGCAATTTCCCTTTTTAGACTCAACCTATCAACTGCTTCATCAGTTTTTGTTTTATTGTCTGTGGGATCAGTTTGCTTTGCTTTGATTTTTTCAAATGATGATGCAAGCTTTTGATACTCATTTACCATGTCATGTAGTGTTAGAATGAGTTCTTATCGTGTGAAATCAGTTGAGCTGAAATCAAATACCTGTTGACTAGTTGATTCTTCTTCTGCATCATTAGCCATTAAGCACTTGACTTCCTCATCATCACTAGAGCTGCATGAGCTTTCCGGTTCTGACTCCTCACTGTCAGTTTCTGCCCATTTAGATTTGTTTTCTTAAGCTAAGAGTACCTCATGTTTCTTTCTGAATGACTTCTTATCTTCCTTGGGTCTTCTTTTGTGCTCATATGATTTCTTTCTTCTATCAGTTGAGCCTTGATTGTCCTTCTTGGGTTTAGGACAATTAGCCATAAAGTGACCTGATTTGCCACAGTTGTAGCAGGCATTTGATTCATCTTTGGAACTGTTCCTTTGGTACGGCTTCTGGAAGTTTCCTTGATTCTTTCTCATGAACCTTCCGAATTTTTTGATGAACAATGACATAGCATCACTGCTCAACTGATCAGCAGATTTCTCGACTGAACTGATTGGTTCTGTTCTGACAGCAGCTAGAGTAGTTGTGGCTGCAGGGGTAGATGGTTCTCCTTCTCTGGTCTGCAGCTCAAATTCATAAGCCTTTAAATCAACAAACTGATCATGAAGTTCAATCTGGTTCAGATCTTTGGACTCCCTCATTTCCATGGTCTTGACTTCCCATTCCTTGGGAAGACCTCTCATTATCTTCAATGCAATCTCTTTGTTGGTATACACTTTTCTAAGTGCATTTAAGTCATTGATGATACTGCTTACTCTTTCATCATACTCATGCATTAATTCTCCTGCTTTCATTTTGATGTTATCAAATTTTTGAACAGCAACTGAAAGTTTATTTTCTTTGGTTTGATCATTTCCTTCACACAGCTGGATCAGCTTTTCCCAAATTTCTTTGGCTGACTTACACATCTTTATTTTGCTGAATGTTATTTTGTCCAGCGTTTTGTACAGAATGTCTTTAGCCACATTATCAAGATTTTTTTTTCTTTTATCTTCAGTTTTCCATTCATCTCTGGGCTTTTCTATTCTTTGTGGTGCCCCTTCTGTTATGGCAACTGCTGTATTGGTTTTTAGAATCTTCATGGGTCCATCAGTTATGACATACCACATGTCATCATCTTGTGCAGCTAAATGAGCCTGCATTCTGATTTTCCAATCATCAAATTCTTCTCTGGAGAACATAGGAATTTTGTTGAATGAAGTCATGCTAGCAAGTTTATAGATCAAAAGTATTCAAGAACAAGATTCAACTGCTCTGATACCACTTGATATGATCGATTAACGTAGCAAGAGTGTTTAGAAGGGGGGGTTGAATAAACACTCACAAGTAAAACTGATCTTTTCAAGTTTTGAGTTCAGTTTGGTGAGAAACTGATTCTCGGAATCTTGCTGGTCAATGTCAATCAGTTAAACTAAAGTAGTTGCGGAAATTAACTGACTGAAAGATAGAATACAAAACTGAAATAAAATACACAAGGATTGTTTCTGGATGTTCGGAGATTTCAATTACTCCTACGTCACCCCTTCTATCTCAAGGATATGATTTCCACTAAAAGACTTTGATCGAATACAAGATTTGTACTGACCCACTTCAGTTTGGACTTATCACTGCCAAAAGCTGAAACTCTTAGTATTACAAAATGTTCTCAGTGCGTAACTGATCTTAGCACTATCGAATTTAACGATTATTACAAAGTGCTAGTGAGCTCAAATTGTAGCCTTGACTGCTACGAATAAATCAAGTAAGGGTGAGCTAAGATTTTGATAGAGTAACAGCAAGCTTTGAATAGAGTGATCTGTGTTTTTTTTCAGCTGTTCTTCTGTCATATTTATAAGCTTCCCTTCCAACGGTAACTTGAGATATATTTGAATCTTTGTATCCGTTGATTGCCACTTCATCATTCCTTGGGCATTGTTTGCTTCATTTATTGTAATGCCCCGTCTTAATTGCTTTAGCCGAAATGCGTTGTTCTAAGTTGTATTGATTGAAGTGCGGCGTTTCATATTCAGTTGCAATCTGCTATGTCTCTTTGTCGGTTGAATGTTCTTTCCCGAGACATGTTTAGTTGAAGGAAGCATACGGCTCAATATATCAACTGATCGGTTTCCAACTGATCAGTTTTTTTTATTAGATCTGCTTATTTCAGTTGTCAAGTCCAGTTGCTGAATATAATTGCACGTATCAGTTGGTTAATCAGTTTGTCAAACTCCAGAATTTAGAGTTTGGTTCATATTTTGTCAAACGCTGGAATTTCGTTTCCAACAATATCTCATAGATTATGTTGAACAAAAATGTGGTAGAGTAACCTATAGAGGGGGAGCTAAATGAAATATTGTTGGAAAGGGAACCTTAAATATTGAAGCACTACCAAAGCTCCACAATGTGCTTCATGTTGAAGGATTAAATTCGAATCTTATAAACAAAAGCCAATTGTGTGATAATAATTTGCTTGTTAAGTTTGATAAACATAATTGTGAAGTTTTTGATGAAGCTAACAAGTGCATTATGACAGGTACAAGCTCTTCGGACAATTGCTACCAAATAAGTGAAAAACTTTCATGCAAACATGCGCAAATCACCGAACTTGACCTTTGGCATCAAAAACTCGGCCATGCAAACTTTAAAACTTTAAAGAACTTGAGTAAGTACAATGCAGTTAGAGGTATGCCTAATCTCTCTTCTGGTATACCATATGTGTGCGGAGATTGTCAAAAAGGCAAACAGACTCGCGTGTCGCATCCAGTGTTGGCAACATATGGGACAACACGCTGTCTGGAGTTACTACACATGGACCATATGGGTCTTATGGAAGTTGAAAGCCTCGGAGGTAAGAAATATTCCTTAGTGTGTGTTGATGATTTCTCACGTTTTTCATGGGTTAGATTTATTAGAGAGAAATCAGATACTTTCGATGTATTCAAAAATTTGATCAAAAGAATCACCAACTTCCACAACCTGAAGGTAAGAAATATCAGAACTGATCACGGTATAGAATTTGAAAACATTTCATTTTCATCCTTCTGTAGCAGAAAAGGTATTTCACACGAATTTTCAGCACAAAAACACCACAACAAAATGGCATTGACGAACGTAAGGACATAACTTCGCAAGAAATGGCAAGGGTGATGCTAGCTTCAAAGAATATCTCAAAGCATTTTTGGGTAGAAGCCCTTAATACAGCATGTCATATTTCGAATAGGGTCTATTTAAGAAGTGGATTAACCATGACTTCTTATGAAATAATCATGGGAAGAAAGCATAACCTTAAATATTTCCATGTTTTTGGCTGTGTTACACTTTGAATGACAGGGATCAACTTGCTAAGTTTGATTCAAAGAGTGATAAGTGTTTATTTTTGGGATATGCCACTAATAGTCGTGATTATCGTATGTTTAACTTAAGAACTAGGACTATTATGAAATCTATTAATGTTGTTTTTGATGATTGTGCAGATCTCAAGAAGAAAACTGCTGAAGATGATGTTGAAGACCTTCTGGAAAATCAAATGCCACTGGAAAATATAGATGTTGCCCCAGATGTTGCAATATCTGGCACAACATGTGACACTGAAATCACCGAATCACAAGAAGATGCTCACAGGGATGATAAGGCAGTGGATGATGGATCATGTATTCCAAACAAAATCCAAAAGAACCATCCATCATCTCAAATCATTGGAGGGATACGTGAAGAAGTCCAAACCCAAAGAAAGACAAAGTTGACTATCGAAAAATGGTTGGACTAGTGTGCGTGAGTACTATGTACTCACAGGTTAGATTTTCATGCTTTGTATCTCAACTTGAACCTAAAAATGTAGATGAAGCGCTAAAGATGAGTTATGGATCAATGCTATGCATGATGAGCTTGAAGAGTTTGTTCGAAATGATGTTTGGACTTTGGTTCCACCCCTGATCAATGGCAATATAATTGGAACAAAATGGATTTTTAAAAATAAAACTGATGAGTCAGCGAACATCATTCGAAACAAAGCAAGGTTTGTTGCTTAAGGGTACACACAAGTTGAAGGGGTTGATTTTGATGAGACCTTTGCACCTGTTGCCCAAATTGAGTCAATCCGAATTTCGCTAGCCATTGCATGCTTTATAAAAATCAAATTGTTTCAAATGGATGTTAAAAGTGCATTTTTAAATGGTATCTTGTGTGAAGAAGTATATGTTAGACAGCCTAAAAGATTCGAAGATCCACATAATCTTGATTATGTGTACAAGTTGAAAAAGGCTCTTTATGGCTTGAAGCAAGCACCCCGTGCTTGGTATGGCAGACTGACTAAATACCTACTCGAAATCGGATTCAAAAGATGTGAGGTAGATAAGACTCTTTTTATTCAAAAATCCAAAGGTGAGATCCTTATTTGCCAAATCTATGTTGATGATATCATTTTCGGTTCTTCATCCCAAAAGCATGCTAATGATTTTGTTGAATGCAAGTCTACTACATTTGAAATGAGCATGGTTAGTGAATTACATTTCTTTCTTGGCTTACAAATCAAACAAATGCATGATGACATCTTTTTGTGCCAAAGTAAGTACGCCAAAAATCTGATAAAGAAATTTGCTAAAGAAAACATCAAGCACATGAAGACACCTATGGGATCAAATGAAAAATTATCCAAATACGATGTTGCCGAAAATGTTGACAACACCCTATATCGCAGCATCATAGAAAGTCTCTTGTACTTGACGGCTAGCCGCCCTGACTTAATGTTAGTGTTTGTTTATATGCTAGATACCAATCTAATCCTAAGATTTCTCACTTAAAAGTCGTAAAACGTATCTTACGATACATAGCCGGAACCATTGACTTAGGATTATGGTATACACACGAAACCAACTCAAATGTAGTTGGGTTTTCAGATGCTGATTGGGCTGAGGATTTAGACGATAGAAAGAGTATTTCTGGTGGTTGTTTCTACCTTGGAAATAATTTGATCTCATGGCATAGTAGAAAACAGAACTGTGTGTCACTTTCAACCGCTGAATCTGAATATGTGGCAGCTGGAAGTGGTTGCACTCAACTTTTGTGGATGAATCAAATGATAGAAGATTATGGATTAAAGAGTGAACCCTTGTTTATGTACTGTGACAATTCTAGTGCGATTAACATTTCAAAAAATCCATTAAAACACTCTCGAACAAAGCACATTGACATAAACATCATTTTATTCGAGATCTTGTAGAAAAAGAATTGATTCGAATGGAGTTTTTTGATACAAATAACCAACTGGCCGACATATTCACCAAAACATTAGATTTTGAGAGGTTGTCCAACCTTAGGAAATCTCTCAGCACGTGTTCTGTCTAATCATTCTTAGATGTTGTCTCAGATGTTACAACATCTCGGACAACATCTACCATGCATTTGCATCTTTAGGACTTAGACATACTGTATTGCATTCATACTGTGATATGTTGTGTTGAAACTGTGTAGCATAATTTTCTGATGCACTTACAATTCTTAGTTATCTCTTAAAACTTCACACCTTTACATGTGAATTTAGTCACAAAAGAATTGAAGAATGGTCACTTGACCTTAACCAATGTGACAAGTAATCCAAGAAGAATTTGAAAAATTGTGATTAAAACTTTGTGTCTGTGATTAGAAGGAAAGATGGAAAAAGCTGCCTAAAGTAGCCCAATGAAGGCTGGACTTTTAGTGCGGGAGCTACCCCTTCTAAATGTTAACACAGAAATAGAAGAAAATGGAAAAAGCTACCTAGAATAGTCCATTGAAGACTGTTCTTCTAGTGTGGGAGCTGTCACTTCTATGTTTAGAAAGTTATAAGTTAGTGTGAAGAAAAACTGAAATTTGTTTCTGGAATTGTAGGTGTTGTCAGAAGATGTTGCCAACATTTGTGACAACACCTTATCTGTACACATATCTCATAATTGCTCTCATGTTTCAATTTATGTTACATTATGTTATGAGGCATCCATAAGTCATGCATAAACATAACTTTGTGAATTTTGTCATGTCATAAGGATATTCGTATGAAAACAAAGAAAAATTCTATAAAAGTACAATTTTTGCAGGAAATCAAAATCATGTGCTCTTTGATGTTAAGTGGAGCTAAAATCCGATGTGGGTTTTATTTTTGGACTTATTTTGAAAAGTAATTGCACATAATTATCGAGATAATTTCTTAAGATAGTAACAGTTAAATTTTGTATGCCCGTTTTTTACCGTTGGACTGAGTCAGTTACTGATATGGCATGTTACCGTTGCACTGTAGGTTCATGTTTATCCTCTTGATTTACACAGCCTAAATTATCATTACTTGCCTAATTGTTTCTCGAATTTTCTTGCTCGCAAATTTTTCTGCTGCTCTTTGTTTTGGGCAATTTTCGTTTCTCACAATCTAAACGATGACAGGAAAGGGTTTTGATCCCCAAGATATCCGCAGTGAAATGGGTCACACAGAGGATGTTGCCCCATCTCCGGCAACATCCGATGCAACACCCACGGGTTCCAACTTACAGATCATCCCAGCTGCTCTTACGCCGGAACCCCTGGAGATTATTGCACCAGGTGAGCCTGGAAATGCACTGGACATTGATAACCCACCTATCATCAGGGTTTTCGATCCACCCTCTCCTCCAAAAAGACGTTCAAAAAGGTAGGCCGGATATAACATTGATCTCACACTAGGCAAGCGATTTCGCTACAAGGGACAACCCTCCACTCATTGATCCGGTAGAGACGTTGGGAGATGATTCAAATGACGGAGACTACGAGTTAGTTGCCCGCAAAAATCCCGTACCACGGGTTGCCGCCAAGTCTTCCTCGTCATCCACAGAAGACTCTCACCCCCTGTTCATGCCACACAGGATGCACCTAAGGAACACTCCTCGTCTGATGAGGATGAAGTATCTTTGGCCCAGGTGTTGGCTGATATGAAAAAGGCCAAAAAGACTGCACCCGCCTCTCCTGCACATGTCTCTCCAATCCAGCATGTGCCTGAGAAGAAAACTGAAGCTACCACCACCCTATCTGACAGTGAAGACTCTGGTACACACTCTCATCACTCAGCGGGAGCCCCTGATGAGGACATTGCCTCTGATGATACAAGAGATGAAGATGCGCCTGCTGCTACAAATGTTGTGTTGGATGTTGAGGACACCTTAGACAACACTGACCTCAGTGAGTATGATCTAGACAGCAGCTTCAATACCAAGTTCTATACTGAGACATCATTCTCCAACTGGGATCTTTACACTAACCGGAGATTTATTGAAGAACGCAATGCTGATATGGAAGCCTTCTCTCGAAACAATCTGATAGATTTTCTCAAGTCTCGCGGACTGTTCTCCACCATCTCCTCTGTACAGCCTTATTGCCCCAAAGTTGTGCTTGAATTCTATGGCAACCTCTCGTCGGGTGTTGGTAATGCGAGCTCGGAGAAATTTGGTAAAGTGTTTGTACGCAACAGATTGTATAATTTCGACCCTCATGTCATCAATACTTATTCCAGTACACCTGAAATTTCTGTAGGTTCTCAACCGGATCTTGATGAGGTAATATCTGTCCTAACTGGTGTCGTGCTTAGCAAATTCCCTGCTAATCCACATAAGGTCTCCGCTTCAAATCTCACGTCCCTATACTCGGTGCTGCTCAAGATTTCCATCCGAAACTGGACATCAACCACCAACACTACGGTGGTCACTAAGTCCCAGGCACTGACTCTGTTTGCCATTGGCAACTGCACTTTGAACCTTGGGCGTCTCATCTTTTATACTGTCATACAATATGCAAATGGAGGATTGAAGTCATCCAAGCTCCCGTTTCCCAGTTTGATCTATGGGATACTGGTATCCCAGGGATTTGTTCGAGATGTGAGTGAGGGACTGTCTGAATCCAGTGAAACAATCAAAATCGCCCCTGCCTTTTTCAAAGGAAACCGCAAGATTGACCTTCCCTGGATAGACCTTACCACAACACCTCTTGCTTCTGGACCTTCTCAAGGTTCCACCTCTCATACACCAACTGCTGATTTTGTGAAGATTACTGTAGCTGGAGTTCAGGCTCATCTCGACCATGCTATTAAAAAGATATCCCAGCTTAAGGCAGACTTGGTGTATTATGAGGATTTGGCTGCTGACCTCAGGCTTCTCTTGGAAGTAGGTGTCTTTCCCGGACAAAAAAGGGGAGATGATGCTCAAACGGGTGCTGGTCCGTAAGGGACTAAGGATGATGAAGAGGAAGAGGACAGTGATGAGGAGGACAGTAGTGATGAAGATGATGATGCGTAGATTTTTTAATGTTTAGAGTTTTTTTTGTTTCTGTTTGTGTTCTTATTTTGCTAATATCTCGGTCTAGGTTGCTATCTCTCCCTAGATGTAGTCGTCTTATAAACTGTTAATGAAACTATTGCAGGTGTTGTCTCGAATGTTGCCAACATTACTAACAACACTCTTACTAACAGTATTTTATTCAGGGGGAGAAAAGTTCACTAACTCAGGGGGAGTGTATTTGAGCTAAATCAAGGATAAAAGGGTTTGATCTCATTTTTGTCCAAGAAAGGCAAAAAGAGAGAGATTGTAGGGAAATAATATTCTCGACTTTAATTGTTATAATTCCCTAGATTTTTAATTATTTATCTAAAATTATTTTTCCTTGTTGATTTGATTGAGTAGATTATTTTATGTGATTTTGTCTTTCTTAGATAAGGAGATAATCATTCAAAAGTAGTCTAGATATGTTATTTATTGGAATGATTTAAAGAGATATGATATCAATGGTTAAATAGAGTTTATTCCTAATAAAACTCTTACTTTCCTTATGTTATAGGTTTTCTTATGGAGATAAAAGTCTACATCTATAAATAAGAGATCAAAGACATCATTGGGTTCTTCNTTCTGGTTATTTGTTTTAGAAAGCTTTATTTTCTCAAAGTGTTGAGGAAATTGATTTTCATAAAAATCGCTAGTGATAGGTTTTTGTGTAAACGATTTGGTTTCTAGTGATTAATTTTTGCCATAAGGCACCGCACAAGTATTTATACTTGTGCATATTTAATCTTGTCCGTTTATTTATTTAAAGTCGATTTGTGTTATAAAAGTTAATATTCCGCTGCATGTTGTCCAAGATGTTGTAACATCTGGCACAACACCTAATTCTGATAAAACACAAATTTGCTATTTTAATTGCCGTTTACGTATTTATTCATAACTGACAAACAACGTATTCCTTACAATTGCGATTGTAGAAATATTAACTCAAAAAATTGTTTTTGGAGTGTTTTGATTTTGATCTTATTCAGTTGGAATTCTTAAATACAAAAGAACATATTGTAGATGGATTCACAAAAGTAGTTGGTGTAGAAAAATTTATTGAAGTTCGGATTAAAAATTAAGAGAGGGTGTTAAAATTAAGTAATTTGTAAGCAATGTCAACTAAGGAACCAAAATGCTTCAAAATGATGTCGGCTGAAAAAGATGATTGTTGCAGCAAGTTGTCAACAATGTGAATGTGCCATCCATTTATAGTCAATAAATGTGAGCAAATTGAAATTAGATGATAATGCGATAATTTTAGGTGACCAATTTGAAATTAATATAGGTAGGAAAATTGAAATTGTATAATTGAAATGTTTGGATATATTTTCTTATAAATAACCTATGTACTGTATTGAAGAAATTGTCCAAAAAAAAGAGAGAAACAATAATTATAAGTGTTTGAGATTATTTGAGTGTAAAATATTTACTAAGTACTAATGCAAAAGCTCAACTAAAAATATATTGCATTCCAAATTTTATTGTCTTCCCATTTCTTTTAATTATCATACAATTTTCCTAATTAACATATGTATGTTATATGTTTTTAATTATAATCGAGCTATATATATGGCATGCAGAAACATATCCAAGAGTAGGAGAGGATGAATGGTACTTCTTGTAAGGCCCTGTGATTAATTATCCAGTAATTTGACATAATTAGAATAATTATTGAGTTGTAAATTAAAATAATTATTTATGCCAAATAAATTCAAGAAGTGTATTAAAAATATGTATTTTAGAATATCGGAGAATTTAACAATATAAAATGTATACATAGTTTAAATAACACACGAGTTCTTAAAATACGTAAAATCCGGATAAAATAGACTCAATTTATTAAGTGTTGTGGTCAATTATTACACACATATACACAACTTATCTTACGCATAAGAGAGGGAAGAAAGGAAATAGAAAGAAAGAAGAAAACCCAATTCCCGCAACCCTTGGAGCATCTGTGGGAAAGTGGCGATATCACCTCCGTCCGGCGTCAGAAATCGCGAAGTTTGAGCAAGGATTCGAGTAGATCGAAGCTGCTGTTCGGGTGCTCTGTTTCTGCGCGAATTCTTCCGATTTTGGGGTGAGCATTTTGTGTTGCTGCGATTTTTGTATGAATTATAGAAATGACCTAAAAAGAACTTGTAGCTCTTTGTTAGCTTTCTTTAGCACCTAGAATCATCAAATTTGGATAAGAAACGGAATTGAAATGATTTTTCTACCAAAATGCGTCAAATCGAATTCTGAAACTGTGCTGTGCAAGACACCTACTGTAATTCGGGTTTATGGCATGTTTGCACTCATATTCTAGGTTTTTGGTTAAAAAAAAAGTTGTACAGCTATGTGTTGTCTTCGTAATGATATACGATTCGTTAAATTCCATTAAAAATTGAGATAGTTATGCTCATTTTGCCGAAACTGCTCAGTACGAGATTTTGTCCGAAAATCTGTTGAGTAGCAGTGTGTTCTTGAAAATTCTGAGAATAATCTATTGAGATTATGAAGATGGTTTCAACTAGAGAAACTTAGATAATTGAGTTATCTTTAATTTCCAATTGACGGATATTTATTTGAGTTAATTTTGAGCGAGATATGAATTTTATGCTCTTTTGTGCCAAATTGGACATTGGTATGAAAAATAGTTTTCATGATCGGCTTATTGTTGCTTTGTTTAGGCCGAGTGTCTTGAAGTAAAGTTGTTATTGGATTGTCAAGTTGGTATAGGAATGTTACAGCTCGGTAATATACGATGGTAAAACATAAATTATGTTTAATTTCCATTCTGTGTTATATTGATCAGGTGTATTACTTGTTGGCTATTGTAAATTGTTAAATGCCTTCGTTGTGATATAAGTTTATTATTATGACATCTTATTGGCATTTAGCATAGGACATACAGTTATGACATTCATGTTGAGCCCTATCGTTCTTGTTAGCCCATTGTTGATATCCGTTGTTATCTGGCACTGTTGTTTATCTCGGGATCATTGTGTGGCTGATAGGCCTATACACATGAGACCGTAGATGTGATTGAACAATCCCTTGGTTAGTGCAACCTTTTGAGGTGAGCGCTGGGATTGTGTCATCTGGTTCGTTCTGTTGTGCCATCCTGTTATATCGTATCAGCTGTATGGAGGACGAGTGAGGGGTGTTATTCAGCACAGCTTGGCATACCTCGCATACTTGGCAGGGCGGTTTAGCTGCATGCCGGTGTAGCTCTCCTATGTTGTTGCTCGAGCATTATTCCAGTTGTTATCGTACCGTTTGTTGGCTCCTGTTATCCCGATTATTCGTTGAGCCTTTCATGCATTGCATATTACATTTTATTATATGATTATGCATGATTTATTATTATTGTTGTTATTGTTGAACTGTTTCATACCAGAATCCTAACCTTAGTTGTTTACTGGGGGGCTGCTGTGGTTGCTATTGGGCACCATGGTAGATCTCCCGAGTCGTTTTGAAGCATCAGGCCGAGGTTCCGCCAGTGGAGCTCGGGATTGAGGTTGGATTGCTTGGTTCTGTCAGTGGAGTTTCCCAGTTAGTCTATATGTATATCTTGAGTTTGTTTCAGTCTTGTATTGTAGTTTACTTGCCGGGGAGATGCCCCGTGTATTTGTAGCAATATTTGGTTGTTTTTGTGATGTTCTGAGTCGACCCTATTATTCTTATGATCTGGTGAGTATGTGGTAAGTTTTAATTTCTGTTTAGTCCTGACCAGTGCGGCTATGGTTGTTGACTTTGGTTTTTGTTTTTATGTCTCTAGTTGGAGTATATTTTGATATAAAATGCTGCTTGAGTTTTTCGGGATGTCCTGCTTATGGGGAGGTCATGCCGAAATTTTTCTAGGCCCTGAGGTCTGTTTTAAAGTATTTTAAACCATTTCCGCTGCAGTTTTAAATCAAACCATTATTGTTTGATCATTAATTGTCGTTATAGTAAATGAGCCTCACATCTTGGTTTCAGAGCGTAAACTAGGATACGCTCGAATTAGAGTCTATGACACTTGAGTCTTGGCACTAAAATGGTTGTTGCGCCTGTGTATGCTACTTGACAACATGCTTATGTGATTATATGATTTGTTTACTTCCATTCTAATTGTTTTGGTGTTTTATCGTATTGAATGGAGGGAGGTGGAGAAATTCCTGTTGATGAGATTCTTCTAGCTCGTGGTCGAGGTCGTGGACGTGGTAGACCTCGTGTCCATGTTGCTGATGATATTTTTGTTGAGCAAGTTGCTGATCAATTAGAGCATCTTAGGATGGATGAGTTAGTTGCCTGTTTCCACTCAATGCATCCACCTCGATTCAGTGGTTCGGAGGGAGCTGAGAAAGCATAATTGTGAATTTTTGAGATTGAGGAATTGTTTGATTTGATTGAGTATCCTCCAGAGTGTCGATTGAGATTAGCTGTGCATCGGTTGAAAGATCGTGCCAAAATGTGGTGGTCTACTACATTAATGACCTTAGATGCGCAGAGAATTGTTCCATCGTGGGATATATTCAAGATGAAGTTTAAGGAAAGTTATTGTCCTCCATCATTTTATAGCTCTAAGGCTTCGAAGTTTCATAACTTGAAGCAGGGCGATATGTCAGTTGCGGAGTATGCGGATACTTTTTATGCTATGCTGAGATATGCTCCTCATGTTGCTGCAAGTCAGGTTGCTGTTGTCGAAAGTTTCATTGAAGGATTGAACGATCATCTGCACCCTTTTGTTTCTATCGGTAAGCCACTGAATTATCTTGAAGCAGTGGAAATAGCAAAAAGGGCTGAAGCTAGTCTTAAGAGGAGTGCAATCGAGCTCCTACCCAACATCATCATTCGGGAAGGCAACAATTCAATAAATCTGGTTCTAAATCTCTTCGTTCACGTGGGAAACAATTTAAGAAGCCTGGTTCTAGTTCTTCGAGTTCGGGGAGTTCAGGGAACCGTGGTGGATATCGCTATAGTGGACCTTACTGTGATCATTGTGGAGGCAAGCATTCCAGTAATCAGTGTGTTGGAGTTCAAGGGGTTTGCAATGTTTGTGGTCGGCCGGGTCATTTTGCTAAAGTCTGTCCTCGTAAGACGGGGAAATCAGCCCAGGCAGGTAGTGGAGCTCAAAGTAATAGAATTCCAGAAGCGTCCCAGTCTTTCCATCAGCCTAGTCGCCCTTCGCATCAGAGCAGAGGGCAAGGTGGTCAACAGAATCAGTCATCTGTTCATGGATTTGCCTTGACTGAGGATGAGGCTCAGGCAGCTCCAGGTACTGTCATTACTTGTAACTGTACTCTATGTGGTTTTATAGCACGAGTGTTATTTGATACCGGAGCATCTCATTCATTTGTTTCTCATGCATTTGTCGTTTCGCATGATCTTCGCACCACTAGTATGAATTCCAATCTATCTGTTGATACTCCGATGGGCAAAATGATTATCACTGATAATGTGGTGTTCAATGTGGTTTTGTTTCACGATGAAAATGTTCTGTATCTAAATCTCATAGTCCTGCCTATGCATGACTTTGATTGTATAGTTGGTATGGATGTTTTGACTGCAAATCGTGCCACTGTTGACTGATATCGCGGAATAGTTCGTTTCAGGCCTAGCTTTGCTCCTAAATGGAATTTCTATGGCCGTGGTTCTCAAGCCAAGATTCCTCTAGTTTCTGCCATTGAGATGAATCGATTGTTAGATTCTGGTCATGAAAGTTTTCTGGTTTATGCTGTTGATCTATCGCAAGATGAGCCACATATTTCTGATATTCCTGTAGTCTGTGAGTTTCCTGATGTGTTTCCATAAGAGATTCCTGGTTTTCCACCAGAACGAGAAGTTGAGTTCTGTATCGAATTAATGCCAAGAACTGAACCCATATCTCGAGTACCATATCGTTTAGCTCCTGTTGAGCTAAAAGAACTGAAAGAACAATTACATTACTTGTTGAGTAAAGGTTATATTCGTCCGAGTTCTTCACCGTGGGGTGCACCGATTCTATTTGTCAAGAAGAAAGATGGTACGATGCGGATGTGTATTGATTATCGGCAACTGAATAAGTTTACTGTCAAGAATAAATATCCACTTCCTAGGATTGATGACTTATTTGATCAGTTGCAAGGTACTTCGGTGTATTCTAAGATTGATCTCCGTTCTGGGTACCATCAAGTGCGAGTCAGACAAAAAGATGTGCCGAAAACAGCTTTTCGCACGAGATACAGACACTTTGAATTTTTGGTTATGCCTTTTGGTTTGACCAATGCTTCTGCTGTGTTTATGGACTTGATTAATCGAGTATTTCGTAAATATCTCGATCGTTTTGTGATTGTATTCATCGATGATATTCTTGTCTATTCCAAGTCTGAGGAAGAGCATGCCAAACACTTGAGATTAGTTCTTTGAATTCTTCAAAAGAAGCAGTTGTACGCCAAGCTATACAAGTGTGAGTTTTGGTTAGATAAAGTTGTGTTTCTGGGCCATGTCATATCTCAACATGGTATTTCTGTCGATCCAAGTAAAGTAGAAGCAGTTCTGAACTGGGCACGACTGACCAATGTGCCCGAGATTCGTAGTTTCATGGGTTTAGCTGGTTATTACCGAAGATTTATCAAAAATTTCTCAAAGATTGCTAGACCTATCACTCAACTGACTCAGAAAAATCAGAGATTCATTTGGTCTGATCAATGTGAGTCAAGTTTTGTCGAGTTGAAGAAGAGATTGACTTCTGCACCAGTTCTTACCATTCCAAGTGGTTCTGGAGGATTCGTTGTTTGGACTGACGCATCAAATCGAGGATTAGGTTGTGTACTGATGCAGCATGGCAGAGTGGTGGCCTATGGTTCTCGCCAGTTGAAACCGCATGAGTCTAAGTATCCTGTTCATGACTTGGAATTGGCTGCTATTGTTTTTGCTCTCAAGATTTGGAGGCATTATTTGTTTGGGGAGCAATTTGTAATCTATTCTGATCACAAAAGCTTGAAGTATATGTTCTCTCAGTCAGATCTGAATATGAGACAGAGACGTTGGATGGATCTTTTGAAAGATTATGATTGTGAGATCCAGTATCATCCGGGAAAAGTGAATGTCATTGCCGATGCTTTGAGCCGTAAGGTTATTGGTGTTAATTTATCATCGATTCATGTTTCTAAGTTACGAGAGGATATTTGCTCTTCTGGGTTGCATTTTCAAATCCAAGGTAATGTTGTTTGTGTATCTCAGATTTCTGTTGAGCCAGAGCTGATTCAGATTGTAAAGTCAGCTCAGAAAACTGATGATCGAGTTTTGAAATCTTATGAGTTAGTATCTCAAGGACACCAATCTGGTTTCTCAATTCACTCAGATGATTCTCTTCGATTGAATGGTAGATTGGTTGTCTCAGATATTCCTGAATTGCGTGCAGCCATCCTTAAAGAAGCTCATTGTACTCGATATAGTATCCACCCAAGAGGCAGGAAAATGTATCATATTCTACGGCCTCAGTTTTGGTGGAAGAATATGAAAAAGGATGTGGCTGAGTTTGTGTCTCGTTGTATGATCTGTCAGCAAGTCAAAGCAGAACGAATGAGACCGGAAGGATTACTGCATAGTCTTGAGGTTCCTCAGTGGAACTGGGAGCACGTGGCAATGGATTTTGTCATGCATTTGCCACGTACTTCTCGTCATTTCGATTCCATTTGGGTGATTGTCGATAGATTATCTAAATCAGCACACTTTATTCCGTATGAGAGAACGTATTCGTACAAGAAGATGGCTCGTCTGTATATTGAAAATGTTGTGAGACTTCATGGAGTTCCGGTTGCAATAGTTTCAGATCGTGACCCTAGATTCACATCAAAGTTTTGGACTAGTTTCCAAAAAGAAATGTGTACACGACTTGCGATGAGTACTGCGTACCATCCTCAGACAGATGGTCAGGGAGAGCGTACGATCCAGACACTTGAGGATCTACTTCGAGCAGTGGTTATGGATTTCAAAGATAGTTGGCAAGAAGCTTTACCTCTAGTAGAATTTTCATATAACAACAGTTTCCAGGTGACTATTGGTATGGCTCCTTTTGAAGCTTTGTACGGCAGACGATGTCGATCACCTCTTTGTTGGGATGAATTTGGTGAGAAGCAGTTGACTGGACCTGACATTGTTCAGGAAATGCATGATAAAGTCCAGTTGATTCTTCAGAGAATGAAAGCTGCTCAAGATCGGCAAGCTAGTTGTGTTAACAGACGTCGTGGACCTCTAGAATTTCAAGTTGGAGATTTTGTGTTTATGAGGATCTCTCCGTTTATAGGTGTTGTTCGTTTTGGCATGAGAGGTAAGTTGTCACCTCGTTTTGTTGGCCCCTACGAGATTGTTGAGCGTATTGGGACTTGCGCTTATCGTTTGGATTTGCCCCAGTCATTGTCTGGCATCCACGATGTTTTCCATGTTTCTATGTTGCGTAAGTATGAGCCCGATCCGTCTCATGTGATTCAGCCTGATGAGGTTGAACTCGACCCTTCTCTATCGTATATTGAGTATCCTGTTTGTATAGTGGATCGTAAAGATAAAGTGTTACACAATAAAGTTATCCCACTTGTACGTGTTCAGTGGTCGAGGCATGGGGTAGAAGAATCAACATGGGAAACAGAAGAGAAGATGAGAGCATCTTATCCATATCTGTTTGATTCTTAGTATTGTACTGTTGTTGTTGTGCCGTGTATAAGATGCATGTGTGTAAACTGAAATTTCGAGGACGAAATTTGTTTTAAGGGGTGGAGAAGTGTAAGGCCCTGTGATTAATTATCCGGTAATTTGACATAATTAGAATAATTATTGAGTTGTAAATTAAAATAATTATTTATGCCAAATAAATTCAAGAAGTGTGTTAAAAATATGTATTTTAGAATCTCGGAGAATTTAACGATATAAAATACATATAGAGTTTAAATAACACACGAGTTCTTAAAATACGTAAAATCCGGATAAAATAGACTCAATTTATTAAGTGTTGTGGTCAATTATTACACACATATACACAACTTATCTTACGCATAAGAGAGGGAAGAAAGGAAATAGAAAGAAAGAAGAAAACCCAATTCCCGCAACCCTTGGAGCAGCTGTGGGAAAGTGGCGATATCTCCTCCGTCGGCGTCCAAATCTCAATCGATCTAAAGGGGTGTCTTCCTAACATCCTAGGCTTCGATTCAAGTCAGAAATCGCGAAGTTTGAGCAAGGATTTGAGTAGATCGAAGCTACTGTTTGGGTGCTCTGTTTCTGCGCGAATTCTTCCGATTTTGGGGTGAGCGTTTTGTGTTGCTGCGATTTTTGTATTTTGAATTTGTAGAAATGACCTAAATAGAACTTGTAGCTCTATTTGTTAGCTTTCTTTAGCCGCTAGAATTATCAAATTTGGATAAGAAACGGAATTGATATGATTTTTCTATCAAAATGTGTCAAATCAAATTCTGAAACTGTGTTGTGCAAGACACTTACTGTAATTCAGGTTTATGGCATGTTTGCACTCATATTCTGGGTTTTTGGTTAAAAACAAAGTTGTAGAAATATGTGTTTTCTTCGTAATGATATAAGATTTGTTAAATTTCATTAAGAATTGAGATAGTTATGCTCATTTTTCCGAAACTGCTCAGTACAAGATTTTGTCCGAAAATCTGTTGAGTAGCAGTGTGTTCTTGAAAATTCTGAGAATAATCTATTGAGATTCTAAAGATGGTTTCAACTAGAGAAACTAAGATAATTGATTATCTTTAATTTCCAATTGGCGGATATTGATTTGAGTTAATTTTGAGCGAGATATGAATTTTATGCTCTTTTGTGCCAAATTAGACATTGGTATGGAATATAGTTTTCATGATCGGCTTATTGTTGCTTTGTTTAGGTCGAGGGTCTTGAAGTGAAGTTGTTATTGGATTGTCAAGTTGGTATAGGTATGTTACAGCTCGGTAACATACGACGGTGAAACATAAATTATGTTTAATTGCCATTCTGTGTTACATTGATCGGGTGTATGACTTGTTGGCTATTGTAAATTGTTAAATGCCTTCGTTGTGATATATGTTTATTATTATGACATCTTATTGGCATTTAGCATAGGGCATACAGTTATGACATTCATGTTGAGCCCTATCGTTCTTGTTAGCTCATTGTTGATATCCGTTGTTATCTGACACTGTTGTTCGGGATCATTGTCTGGCTGATAGGCCTATACACATGAGACCGTAGATGTGATTGAACAATACCGTGGTTAGTGAACATTTTGAGGTGAGCGCTGGGATTGTGTCATCTGGTTCGTTCTGTTGTGCCATCCTGTTATATCGTATCAGCTGTATGGAGGACGAGTCATGGGTGTTATTCAGCACAGCTTGGCATACCTCGCATACTTGGCAGGGCGGTTTAGCTGCATGACGATGTAGCTCCCCTGTGTTGTTGCTCGAGCAATATTCCAGTTGTTATCATACCGTTTGTTGGCTCCTGTTATCCCGATTATTCGTTGAGCCTTTCATGCATTGCATATCACATTTTATTATATGATTATGCATGATTTATGATTATTGCTGTTATTGTTGAACTGTTTCATACCAGAATCCTAACCTTAGTTGTTTACTGGGGGGCTGCTGTGGTTGCTATTGGGCACCATGGTAGATCTCCCGAGTCGTTTTGCAGCATCAGGCCGAGGTTCCGCCAGTGGAGCTCGGGATTGAGGTTGGATTGCTTGGTTCTATCAGTGGAGTTTCCCAGTTAGTCTATATGTATATCTTGAGTTTGTTTCAGTCTTGTATTGTAGTTTATTTGCCGGGGAGATTTCCCGTGTATTTGTAGCGATATTTGGTTGTTTTTGTGATGTTCTGAGTCGACCCTATGATTCTTATGATCTGGTGAGTATGTGGTAAGTTTTAATTTCTGTTTTGTCTTGGCCAGTGCGGCTATGGTTGTTGATTTTTGTTTTTGTTTTTATGACTCTAGTTGGAGTATATTTTGATATAAAATGCTGCTTGAGTTTTTCGGGATGTCCTGCTTACGGGGAGGTCATGCCGAAATTTTTCTAGGCCCTGAGGTCTGTTTTAAAGTATTTTAAACCGTTTCCGCTGTAGTTTTAAATCAAACCATTATTGTTTGATTATTAATTGTCGTTAGAGTAAATGAGCCTCACACTTCTTCACCCCAAGAGCCCAAAAGCATCCACATGGAAATAGACCGGATCGAGCTGCCGATAAGTGGTATTGAAGGCCTTTGGTGCCGATAAACAAAATATATCACAACAACGTTTGCATTGGACAATCTTCTTTACCAAAATATCTACAACTTGAACCCATCAACGAAGTGTTCCTGTCAGAGGTTTCTGACGATCAATCATCATGAAGAAACCTTTTTAAACAAGGAAATAAAACAGTTATTGGAAAAGTAGCATGCATGCTGTTTCAGGAAAGGAATATAGACAAATTATTTAGAGGATAAGTCTTCGGTTGATTGGAAGCTGGGGAATGTTTTTTTCGTCTTTGAATCTTTTTTCTAGTTTTGGCCTTCTGATCTTGAATATTTTAGATATGGCGATGGAGCTTGTCATTCATGTGTTTTCATTTTAAAACAATTTGCAGATTTGGCTATGTGCTTTCATTTTTTGAAAAAAAGTTCATAATATCATTTACCATTGATGACCTAAAGAAGACTTGTCAATTTTAGTAAAAAAAAATTGACATAAACAAGAGGAAGTACATTCCAGAGGAAGTCTAGTATTCAACCATGACAATCCACGTAACTGCATACTATACTATAAGATACTGTTTGGTTCAAGTACTTGTAAGTACTAATATAAATAATCATATCATATCACTTGTTTTGTACAAGTATTATTTATCTCAATCAATCAAATTATTAATTATTTATTTCACATCAATCGAATTCGTAATAATTTATCTCACATTAATCAAATCAATAATATAAAATTACGATATTATCGTTAATAAATAATATTATTAATATTCTATTAATATTTTCAACAATGACAAAATGGTAATATCATATTATCTCAAATTTAATCAATCAAATCAATTAAATCAAACACTATATTAATTATCATTTTCTATTTATTTTATTATTACAAAATATTACTTATCTCCATACTATATATCTCATACCATGAACCAAACGGTACCTAAGAGTTTGCGTGAACATATTAGAGAAATGAGCTTGGGACAATACATGTATGCATTTTTTTCTTAAATAGCACAATATATTTTGTAACGCTTTTCTTAGAGGAAATTTTTACTAATTCAATAAATTTCTGATACATAAGCAAACAACACCAGATAAACTATTAAAATACAAGCAGTTTTCCACTATGATCTTGTTTATGCCAAAAATAAAATTAGCCTAATATTTACAAAGCCCAAGCCCAAGCCCAAAGAGAATTTTTTAGTCAATAAAGTTCCACAATGAAAAAGTTCATCTGTTATGAAAATTTTGAATGAAGCAGATAGTGGACTGACAAGGAGATCGGTCGAATCAAATGATCGTGGGATAGTGGAAGTAGGGGAGTGGGAAAAAAATGCCCCAGAAACTAAACAAAAAGAAATCAATCAACAGAAAAAAGAACACAACATTAAGCAAAATTAGCACGTCCAGTCGGAAGATACACCGCCAAAAAGATATTAGTCTGAGAAAATAATGGGCAGAAATTTCACTAACCTTTGAAGAGGAGCTGAATGAAGAAATGATCGTCCAGGTAGTTTTGTCGATGATATAATTGAACAATTTTAAGGCCAACAATATGATCATATTTTGACAAAGAAATTCAAGAGCTTCAACTGAATAATCAAGAAAATAAAGGAGTAAGTACTGAAATTGACGTGTAAGAATCATCAAAGCTCATGGCTAATGACATTTGGCTGATGTGAAGGCTGTTGTTAGTGAAACCAGCAAATTTGTAAATGGTGCAAGTCAAGAGAGCAACTGTCCCAAAGAGGTTGAATAAAGTTTAGAAAGTGGTAAGACAAGTAACACTACCTCTGAACTTTAACACTCCCCTGTCATGAGAAAAAATACACACCACATTGAAGAGAGAAATTACTGGACAAAGAAACCCATTTTATGCCAGGGGAAGTGGAAATAGAAACCCAATGCTACATCTGCATCAGTTGTATATTGTGAATAATCCAGTAAATCAACCTTGCTTTTATAAAGATGGAGTCAATGGTGTTTTTCAAGGTGGTAATACTAGTTTTAATGTAGGTTTTCAGGCTCGTGGGAACATTATTATTTCCATCCACTCCCAGCCAGGAATGTCTTAGTGATCATAAATTCAAAAATGGTAAGGGAAATTGTTCATGATTTGTATGGCCGACCTTAAGGCTAATTGACCACCCATAATTCCACAAATCGTATCTATGTTGATGGATCAAAATAATCCATTTCCCAAAGGTTACAGAAATCTAGATTTCAAGTTATTTTCAGGAGATGGATTATCAAGTGTGGAACATATAGCCAGTTTCACAATACAATGTGAGGAGGTGGCTAATCTGGAGAATTTTTCCAACTTGAAACTCATGTTATTTTCTAGTTCTCTTACTAGCATAGCTTTTGCATGATATGCATCTCTTCCTAGAAATTCAATTTTGAAATGGCAAGAAATGAAAAGACAATTTCACACATAATTCTATAGAACAAAATCAGAAGTGTGTCTTGCAGATTTGTCAAGAGTTACTCAAAGAAATGTGAAGTCTATTGATATGTTTAATCTATAGATTTAAAAGAAAGAGAAAATATGAAAAAAAAAATTCTGAAAATAACAAAAAAATGTTTGGGTTTTGAATTAAGGAAGAATTTTCAAGGATGAAGTTCCAAGATTTATTTGAATTGTCTACTAAAGTCACTGAATACGATGATTTGTCGAAAGAGTAGTTTTACAAAAATTAGCTTACAGTCCAAGGAGTGGAGGGAGTTGCACTTTCCGAAGTTCATACCAATGATACATGTTTGTAGCTTCTGCTGAAAAAAAGGCTAGAAACATTAGAGAGTAAGAATGCCCAACCAATACAAGAGATAAAATATACTTTTGAGGTTTTTCAAAATATGGGAATATTTGATTTCCTGGACAGAAAAGTTCACCATCTTTCCACAAGATCATCAAATTCCATCTAAAGAAGAGTTGAAAGACCGAGAATATTATAAGTATCACAATTCATTTAATCATGTTATTGAGAATTGTTGGACTTTTAAAATGTTTTAGAGGATAGAATAAAAAAACGGGCGATCAAATTCCGTAAATTAAAGAAACAATGGCTAATGATGAGGGTTGTTTTCCCCCCGGTGGCCGATGTAAGAATGAATGTTAATAATTTGCGAGCCTGTTTTGTATGAGAAGATGAGAGAAACGAATGTGGTTCCAGAAAAGAAAATAAAGAAATGTTTGATCCCTAAGGAGAACATATTTGAAGTGAAAGAAAAGTTTGATCGTGATGGTGATGTGAAGAAAAAATTGCACAGAAGGACAGCATATGAGGACAGTCATTCCAGAGATGTAAGGGAGTCCACGACTTTTGGGCCAAGGAACCAACACTTTTGAAAAATATTGGTGGATTCACAGTCAATGAATCAATTTTTTATTTTTAAATTATCTTATAAAAATAAAGAAAGTCAACATTCTTCTATGAAAGTGGTCGTCTTTGGGAAAATGAACTATTTTAATACTCACAAACCATTCATGTAAAGCAAGGGGAGTTGGCACAACCTTCGGGAATTTAATCACCAAATCATGGGAGTCTTGTGCACATAGAGAAGTTATATTGGTTGGGACCAAGGAGTCCAAAATATTCGATATTGCACCCGAAGAGGATAACTAAAAGAAACATGAAGCCTACAAAACAAACTAATGAAAAACAAAAAGCATTAATAATGATTAGATTTGTTTTTCCCTGTAAAAGTGAGTTGGGTGAATAACATAAGAAATTTCCTAGTTCACTTACCAGAACCCAAAAAAAAAAAAGAAAGACTATTGAGACAGAGAGCAGCAGTAAAAAAAAGAGAGAAGAATTTAACAATAAAAAATAAAGTGATGAGAAGTTTGTAAGATTAGCCGCTGAGAATAAAGATGTTGATGAGAGTGATGAGTTATTGTGGTGGTGATACCAATAGGAGTATGACTATAAATTTCATTGTGGATAAATTTTGTATTACGATGGATTGTGCTAGTACTGGTGGATTGGTTTCCTGAAGGATTCCAAGATCAGTTTATATGAATACCCCGACATCAAGTCAAGTTTTGGAGAAAAACACTCAAGTCTAGTATCATTTTGCCACAAAGGCCGGAGGTTCAACCCATCATTTAAGAAGTTGATGATTAACTACACTAAGGGAGAAAACGAGGAAGCAATAGCCACGGTGTGGAAGCTTAAATTTTAGAAAATTTTGAAAAAAAAAAAGTAAAAGATGACAAGATGATAATGAGAATTAATGGTGCTGAAATTGTGTTTAAAGAGTGGTTGAAAACCAATGAACCTAATATGAAGGAATTAATTATAGTGCCCTTTCAAAAAGAAAATAACAAACATGAAGTGCAAAATACATTGAAAGAAGTAAACATGGGAGAGTTTGAAGTTCATACAGTTGTGTAACATTTTAGATAAAGTAGGCTGCATGTCCACTTATATACTTTGTTTGTGCATGTATTAATGAATATTATTTAATGAAGATAAGGACATAGATGTAAATTCATAATTCAAACTCATATATTTACAGTAGTAATAGATTAAAAAAATAGAGTGTAAATTTCATTTCAAAAAATGAAAGAAAAATTTAAATTTTATTCAAAAAATGGTGACTAAATTTATTTTTCTTCAATTTATTTTAGAAGCTATTAAAAGCTGATAGAAATAAACAAAAAAATATTTATTACTATTATCGTTTCAAATTTCATTGAAGATATGTTTTTTTTTAAAAAAAAAAATGGAGTACAAATTTCATCACAAAAAATAAGACTAAAATTCATTTCTCTTCAATATTTTTTAAATTCCATTAATTAATAGATGAAAAACATGGATAAAAAAAATAATATTAAAAATGGAGTGCAAATTTCATTAAAAAAAATGAAGGCTAAATTTCATTTTTCTTCAATTTATTTTAATTTTATTAATTAATATATGGAAACTTGAGATATGGAAGTTACCCCAATTGCAGACCTATAAACCAAAGAATGCAAAGTTAATATTAAGAAACTCCCCCACTTCCTAGAAAAGTCCATAACAGAACGAGGAGCTTATAACTACTGGATAGGATAGTGAATTCCTTCGTAGGTTCAGGACCAACGCCAGAACCATAGCTTAAAAAAAGAACAACCCCATGTCAAAGAGACTCCACAAGTCAATCAAGGCCATCAAACCAGTTCACCATCCATCTTTCCGATGAATAGCCAAATATCACCATGTTATCAAACTTCATGCAAGAGTAAAAAAAATGCAAAAGAAAACAAGGTAAACAAAATTGCATAAAATAAAATGAATGTTTTTTGTGAACTAAAGAGTAGAGAATTATAATGAAAACAACTCTCAGTAAAGAGGAAGCTAAATGGTAGGGAGTTAATTGCTTTTTTCTATAATTCAAAAAATGGTAGCAGTTGTACGAGATTCTGGCCCAATTTATTGGATAGAATTCAATAAAGGTGCAAGCTGAATAAAATCACATCAAAAGAGTATAAAACTTAACAAAGTTCTTCAAGGCAAGATGCAAAAGAACATATGAAGTGCATATGCAAATCCCAAAATGCCAACATGGGGTGGATAGTGATGAGTACAAGCTAGAATCACATGTGAAGCAAGACAGTCAGAAACACTATCTACGCCATTCTCGCATATATTTCATAAAGGAAATCTAAAGCACATTAAGAAATGCACATAAGAGCAAGGATGAAAAACTCCTTCAATCTTGATAATAACCAAACTTCAGGTGCCAATTCCATTATCTCAAGAATTCAAATAATGAAATACTTGAATCTATATACAAGTAAGTTGAGCATGAGTACACAAAATTAAAAGAAAAGAAAACAAGAGAACTACATATGGTCATGTGATATGGAGAGTTTGCTTGTGGAGTCACTTTGACCATGGGCATATCAACAATAGGGGCGAAAACTAGATGGATTATCAGAACAAGTTTGGGGTGTCAAATTTTTGTGGATTTTATTTGGGAAAATTGACGAAAACCATAAGGACGCTTAAAGAAGCAAAAAATAGGTTGGACCATTCCTCAATGTGATACGAGATAGTAAGCGAGAGGATTTGGGTCGGAGCACATCCAGCGGCAGTGACTCGAGGTCACAAGAATTTTTTGAGCACGAGAAGATTTTAGCTGCGAAAAAAAGGAAGAAGATCGGGGTCGGTGTTGTGAGAAGGAATCGAGAGTGGACCGGAAGATTGTGGCTCACAATGGCAACAAGCTGAACTAGCCAAGAAGGGCATGCACAGCCTTGGCTAGGGGTGAGTGCAAGATCTTGTGTTGTGAGAAGTGACAAAGATCGGAAAATAGAAACAATGGCTTATTGCAACTGGTATGACGACAGTCTCGAAGGTGGCGATGGCGTGGCATCAAATGTCGGGGGAAATTTAGGGAAGAGGGAGTACATCGTGACTTATTTAAAAAAATAAGGATCCATAAGTCAATTTACATAAATTTCTCTATGTTGTAAGTGTAAATACACAGTTAAATTTATTAAAATCCTAACATCTCATTTCATTCATTTCATTCAGTCGACCTAAATCTCTCATTCTCTACGCAAATCGTTTTTCCTTCCCTTCCGTCGACGAAGATTGATTTTTATTCCCAAAAATTCCCTTCCCTCGACGCGACGCAAACTCAATCGAAGAAATGGCTAACCAAAATCTGACAATTTTCACGTTTATTTCGATTTATTGCTTCTGCGTGCATGTTGAAGAAGAAAGGGTCGACCTAGTCGACACAAGCTTGGTCGACCCAAAAAAATTTGGTCGACCCAAGCCCACTTTTTTTTGGTCGACAAAAGAACATCGGGTCGACTCGACTCAAGCTTCAGTCGACCCATCCAAATTCTCCATTTATTTTTCTAGCATATTTATTTGTATTTGTAACATGTCTATTTGCCAAGAAAACTAGGCAGAGATGCAATTTTTCGATGTAAATTGACACTTGAATCCAGATATATAAAAATATTGTCGAGAAGATTCATCACTATTTGAACAACGACGAGAGAGCCCTTTTTTTCGAGCAGTCTCCTTTTGGTAATTTGGTTAGGTATCATAGATATTTTAACATTTCTAGTCAAATTATCTGGTATTTAATGAGTAATCAGATAGTTGATACTGGTAGTGATAAGTTGTGGATGATCGTGCGCAAGAGGCCGTTTAGATTTTCTATGTTGGAGTATTGTTTAATAACCGGTCTCGATTGCGCTATAGAGCCCGAAGATCTACCAGATAGAGGTGTCTTTGGCACGACACACTTTGCCAATAAGTCTGAGATTGTTTTGAGTGATTTGGAGGCAAAGATGAGTGTCCAAGTGCAGAATGAGACTGGTATAGATGTGGAGAAGTTGAAGATGGCTAGTTTTTACTTCTGTTGTGTCGTCTTCAGTGAGGGGACTAGGAAAAAGATGATAAAGATCGACCCTAAATACTTGAGGCTTGTCGATGATTTGGATATGTTTAATACTTATCTCTGGGTTAGAGTAGCGTATCGTGATGCGGTCCGATGTTTGAAGAAGGACCTTTCAGGGCGATATACTTACCTCACCAAGGCACGTACAGGGTCGAAAAGAAGTTGATGGCATGTAACGCCCCGAAAATTTAAAAGTCTACGTGAGCCACATGCTTGCAAGTTATTAAATTTCTTTGGTATTTTATTGAGTCACATGCATGCAAGTTCTTAAATTTCTTTTGTATTTTATTAAATTCTTTTAGAGCATAAAATGCATGTTTATTTTATTAATTTGTGTTTAATTATTTTTATGCATTTTATGCATTATTATTGAATGAAGGATTTAATGCATGAAATTTTAAAAGTTCACGCACTATGATTTTTAAGTTTCATTTCGCGTCCCAACGAGGATTGGAGACCGTAGAATTTTCAGAAAAATTATGTTATTACACGATTTATTTTTATAAATTAAGTTAAAGCATTTTTAAATGTATTTTTCAAAAATGGTAATTTTTGGGTATTTTTACCCGCAAGATTTTAATCTTTAACATAAAGCAAATTTTATCGAATCGAGGGATTTTTTTCAGAGTTCGGCTAATAATTTCAAAACTTTTCAACATGAAATATTTTCGGGAGTGTGTTTGTGGGGACCCGGACGCTAATCATCTTCTTAATCGTCATTGGGATAATTTGATCAATGTAATTAATATGGGTCTACAAATTTTTTTTTTTATATATAGTGCGGAACGTAATGGAATCAATCTAATTATACATATCAGTATAATAGTACAAGTCTTGTACAACAAACATCAAACTCAAACTAAGGTGTAACAACTAAATGTCAAGTGTTCCAAACCCTATATACATCAAAGTCCGAAGTCTCCACTCTAATCACGATCTCTCTCATCTTCTTCCTGACCCCGATCATGTCTCACCTGTTGCCATGCACACATAAAAACACGACAACAGCCGGATAATTCCGGTGAGAAATACATCCCAGTATAAATCAACAAAACATGCAATCATATAATCGATATAAAAGCATGAAACAAATATCAATCACATGTATTAAATCTGAAAACATAAATCGATATAAAACTGTAAATAACTCGTGACTCTACAGCTCAGACGAGACTCATTCCTAGTCTAGGGATCCCGGTTTCCAGACGTTGGCATACTATATCGAATCTCAGTAATAGAAGTAAATCCACTCCTAATCAAACATCGATATAAACCAAACATCAAGTGTCTTGACCTATCCGTCAAAGACTTTGGCACCTCCGCCAATAACTCCTCTGTGACAATGTGCAATGGGCCAGTGACTACTCTATCACCGTCTGGCACCTCTGTCACAAGACCAATCGTCTAATCACGCTTTCTATAACTCAATAGAACAAGCATATCAATTCAAATCAATGCATATAATAATAATAAGTATGTGGTTTAGGGAAACTCAAGTTATATCTAACTCGAGTCATTCTCCCAGGTTCGACATTGACTTATACCTTTCTTTCGTAGTCTCGGTCTGAAGCAATATAAGTGTTGAACTCAAGACTGTCTCTGTAAATCTGAAATGACATATCGAGAATAGCAATATCAACATTCCATTCACAATTCAATACCGAATCTGATCAATCTGAATTTAATTCAAATCAACGGCATAACGGCACAATCCCGATATCCCCGTCAATACAATAACAACATATATCAATTACAAACCATAACCCATATCCGTTACAATCTGTAATCAATCCATAATCCAAATCTGTTCAATTTCAATCGATAAAATTAGAAAATCATAACAATTCCAAAATCAACTTGTTCTTCGATCTGATTACGGTTCTATAATCTCTATATACTCAAGAACACATATCAACAATTAAATCACAAATCCTCCAACATCTAAATTTCGAAACATGCTGGAAATGGATGAAAATTACCTCCCCTTGAAGCTCTTAAGGTAAGGATCAAGAATCTATACTTGGATTAATAAGTTGATGGTTGGATGTTGCAAAATGAAGTTTTGAAGATAAAAAAAAAAACATTAAGGAAGCTAGCCATGGATACTCTCGGTTTTCCCCATGCCAATTCTGAATTTTAAGTAAACAATGACACGTTCAAGGGATGGCCAAGACAAGTGTCCCATTTCAATTTCCATATTTGCACTTTAGTCCCTCAACTTTTCACTATTTGCAAAACGGCCCCCGCTCAATCTTTTAATTCAATTTCAATCCTACTTAATTACAACAAAGCCGTGGAATCTAATTCACCATTCCAAAATTCGTAAACTAAATAATCTCGGATTAAGGTGATATAATCTCGGGCCTTACAGTGTTTGAATTTAACGAGTCAACTTTTAAACTCATCGGGCTTAAATATTCTTTTAATCATTTAAGTATCAAGGTTAGAGCTCATTAACCTTTTAATTACTAACTCATTTAAGCTAAATCAAACCCCTTAACCTCCCCGTAACCCCCACAGCCGATATTCACCCAATCTTTTCAGAATTTCCTCGGCTTTTGGCAGCAGCAAGTTCAAGGGACACGGCCACTTCATTATCAATATAATTAACCCTTAAATATTTCCCTTAACTCCCCACTAAACCTATTTACGTTTCAATAGCCGCCCACCTCCTCCACTCAGCTCATTTCTCTCGGCTTCAGCACTCCCCCAGCTGCAAGGTTTCAACCAAGCATTTTCTTGCGAGAAAACTTCCCCCAGATCTCAATTTTTGCATCGTTTTTGGTTCTTCCACTCATCAAGGCATGCTTTTACTTTTGTTTCTCATCATATAAGCCATAAATATTCTTTAAAACATGTATATGTACGTTCAGATTTCGATCTTGCATGTGGGTGCGTTTTTGGTGGGTTTTATCATGAAACTTGCATCATTTTGATTCAACCACTCACGTTTTCTGATATGTGGTGCAAGGGGCTGCTGTGTTGGGTTGTCAAGGGCAGGTACATATCAAGAGTGAGAGTTGTAGGTGCAGGAGTGTGAATTTGATCGAGTTTTGTTTGAAACCGTGAGGGCTGTGCAAATCGGGAGGGAGTGCAGGGGGTTCGGTCATTTGTTTCTTTTTCACCAGTCGTGCGAGGGCCTTCTCCAGCCCTGGACCAGACCCTAGTGGGTCTGAGTCAGGGTCTATAATGGCTTGAGCCGTGATGAAAACCAAGGAAGAGGCGATCCAACTAAGGATAAACGATTGGTCTCGTTAGGGAGTGTGATGCGCTCTCTTGGTTACTAGTGGTTAGGAGAGTGCATGGGGTCAGTGGCTTGGTTCAGGGGTGTGCCTCGGTGTCTTGTCTTTGTCTACAGTATGTGGGTTTATGGCTGAAACGAAGGGGTAGCTTGTGGTGTGAGTTTTAAAGAGATAGGTGCACATGAGGTGCCAAGATAGGATATGACCGAGTGATTTTAAGCATATTCTGGAAATTTCACCCGTGAGTGGGAGGGTCTAATGACATTGATTTAGGATCATTAAAGTGTTTTAAGATATGACAATAAGTTGGAAAAAATTTGGCTGTGTTTTGAGTCGATTCGGGTTAAAACTGGGACCCCGGTTCGAGTTTTAAAACGAATCTATTAAGTTTGGCTTGTGGGTTCGAATTTACGTCTAGGAATACTTTTAAAAAATGTTTTGGGACATTTTAAGGAGTTTGGTAAGCTTCGGGTCAATTTTAGAGGTTCAGGGTTGAAACGATAATTTTTGGGTTTCCAGGGGCAAAACAGTCATTTTGCACCCGGGGTGAGATTTTGGTCTTAGCAGCGTCCTGAGCACAAATTATGATATTTTAAATTATTATGCATCAAGTTTACGATTTTTACGCTATTATGATAATTATGATGCATGTTTGGTTTAAAGGAAAAATTACGTATACGCATGTTTTATTTAAGTGATGAATATGCTGACACGTTTTGAAGGAAGTGATTTAGTTGTGACTAACACGATGACACGATGACATGTAAGGCCCGGACTCAGTGGGCGGGTAATGCCGTCGCTGATGATCCTCGCCACCGGGTACCGCGGTTACACGTAGATGGATCCATCGACTGACATGATGATATGATAATACGAAAGTCACAGCTAATGAACGGAATTCAAATTAAGATTTTAACACGTATATGCTATTACGATGATACATGCTATTACCATGCTTTGACAGGTCATGGTTACACATACGATATGATAACATGATGAGACATGTTTTGACACGTTACAATTTTGCACGACAAGCTTATGTTCATGTTTTTAAGCTCATGAAATGTATGTTGATTATACTATTTTTCACTGCTGTGTGCTACGTATATGTACTTGTTATTATTGGTACAGGTGTATTGAGTTCTTAGACTCACTAGGCGTGTGTGATGCAGGTGAGCATTTTGATCAGGGGACAGGAGGTGTCGAAGACTGAGTAGGCAGGCGGGATGTGCGGTGACACGACCCGAGGACCATTATTTTTCCGCATATTGATTCATGTGTTTTGAGAGGAGTTACACATTTTTATATGTTGATGATTTTACGATTTTTACACGTTTACGTTGATTTTAGATGACGTTAGTTATTTTTAAACACCGCTATTTTTACAGTCAAGTGTTTAAGATCATTTTTAAATGTTATTTTTTTCTGCATGCAAAATATTTAAATGTTTATTTTCGAAAAATGAGCTTGTAAAAAAAATTTTATTTCCGCACTTTTAAAATGAGTAAACGTTTCAGTTGGTATCAGAGCCGACCTCTCCTAGTACGGTGTGGGTTCGGGGACGAACCAAGCGGAAGCTGGTGGGCATGTGAGGCCCGGGGCCGAAGAGGGCGGGGGGTGATCGTCGGTGCCATGAGGTTGCACGGACAGTGAGCGGCTCCTGGCAGGCTTCTAGGCGGAGGGAACATGAATGAACTGATCTTACACCGGAAGGAAAGGGATTCCGAGACTGTTCAATGTAATGGACTGTACAGTTGAAGAGGGCTTAAAAGATTTGATATGTTCTACTCATACCACAAAGGTGCATCTTCTTTTCGGTAGCTCATCACCTAAGAACTCCAAAGTTAAGCGTGCTTGACTTGGGGCAATTCTGGGATGGTTGACCTCCTGAGAAGTTTCCTAGGGTGCGTGTGAGTGAGGACATAATCACGCTGGAAAGACTCGTCTTGGTACAGTGAGGACAGTCGTCGAATCTGGGGCGTTACAGTTGGTATCAGAGCAAGGGTCCTGTATAGGGTTGTGCCACCGCCAGCTTCTGCTGCTCAGTCTTCAAGCCTCAAGTCTGTAAGCTTTTATGATTTAAATGTTTTAATGCTCACCTGTATGTTTACATGATATACGTTTTACAGTACATGTTTATCTGTCGTTATCTTTTGAGATTAGATGCTTTAAAATTTTTTATGCATGTTGCGACATGAAATGAGAAATTATATGATTTTCATGCATGCTGGCTTTGTGGTGGAATTGGACATGAATAATAATTTTGTTATTGGTCATTGGGAAAGGTTGGAAATGATTTGTCTATATTGATTTTTGATTTGTAAGTACTGATGTTCTACTCTTTGGGTCACGAGTTAGTCATAAAGATTATGAATGCTTCTAGGACTTGTAGATTTTCTAAGAAATTATTGATGGTTCGTGGTTGCTAGTCGAGTTAATTTTTGAGGATTCCAGGTAAGGATTAATGATTCGAAGACTACGACAACCCTTAGGATTATAAATGTACAATTTGAGGATTTTAAGTATCTATGAAAATGTAAGATTGGATATGATAAATTATTTATGATGCATTCTCTACCCAGTTGGGTTTAAGGATTGAATTGCACGAATTGAGAATTTTAAGGACCTAATTGTAATGACCAATAATTTGAGGACCTAAGTGCAAAAAATAAAATTCTAAGGGACTATTTTTGAATTTAACGAAGTTTGGGATTAAATTTTGAGTTCGAAGATTTTAAGGTTTAATGAAGCAAAAATCGAAAAATTTTATGGGGACCAAAATGCAAATTTCGAAGAGTTGTAGGGCCAAAAATATAATTTTTGAGAACTTTAAGGGTCATATTGCCAATTTTGAAATTTTGAGGATTTAATTCGAATTTTTGAGAAACACTTGGGTAAGATCCGTAAATTTTCGAGATTTTGGGAATTGATTTCGGGTTTAATAAGATTAAAATTATTGAACTTTATGTTACGAGAAACCTATAAAGTTGAATTAGGAACGCCAAGAACTTATGGGTAATTGTTGGATTCTCGGGATTAAGGACGAATTGGATAATTTTTGAGGAAATTAAGAATTAATTTTGCAATTTTTAAGAAAGTTGAGGACTAATCTAGCAGTAATTTATAATCGAATAGTTTTCAGTGATAGGAATTTTCGATGATTTAAGCTAGAAGGGATTATTAGAACCTTGAAGTATCTGGATTATAATGTTACAAAGAATGGTAATCAAGGGCATTGTAGGATAAATCAACATTGGGCTTGAAAATTTAAGAGCAATGAATTAATGTTGCGGCAAATTAAGAATTAAGAGTGATGAAAATTTAAGGTGAAGTTGATCAGTTAGTTAAGTTATAAGAATAGACATTGAGCAAACAAAATTTTGGGAATTTAAATTTGATGTATCATAATTTTTAATCGTGATATTAACAGTTAAGATTATACCTTTGTTGGAATTAAATTTTCCTAGAAAGTTGTGTATGATTGATGGTTAGGTTGCTTGATAGACACATGTAAGAATTGAGGTAGAAAACATTGTCTTGAGGAATTTTCATAAGTCATTAAGAAACTTGAGAATAAGTGAATATGTGTGTTTGAATTATGTTACCTAATACTACTTGGGTTGCGTAAGCTTGAATTTTCAGTTTATGAGATAGATGTTCATACAAAATTTTTGGATGAAATAAAAACAAAAAGGGAATTAAGGGTGTTCAACATAGGTTACCGAAGGAGGAATGTTAAGATTTTTATCGAGTAAGAAATCTAAAATCGTGATATGGAGGTTATAGAATTTTATGGGTTATAAGAGAAGTTGATTTATTAGAGTAAGTCTAAGGCTATCATGGGGTAACCTATTAAGTTTTATACGCTAGACTTAATTAAGCATTGATGATACTTAAGAATACGACATTTGTTCAATGAGGAAAGTCCCGAGTCTTAGGCCTCAACTATATTGTAATTGGAGAGAGAATAGTTTAAGCATGTATTTGATACTAGAAGGGTTTTATTACTAAGGTAGAAGATCGAGTTTATATATTTTGGGTTTTATGAATTATCACTACTCGAATTTAAGATTTGCAACAATTTAATATTTGGGATGTACTCGCAAATAGTAAGTTACGTAAGTTTGATGCCGTAAGATAAAGATTCGATTCAAGGACCTTAGGCTAATTTTGGTATGGGGTTGAGATAAGATTTAATTTTTAAGTGTATTACCGAGGATAGAAGTTGATCTGTAAATTTTGGTGCTAAGGTTTCTTAAGTCGAACTGCATAAATGCTAATGTAATAGGTCAATGAACATCGCGGGCATAACATAAGAAAAGTAAGATGCAATAAGTTTGGACTGTCATTTCTGATATAGGAAATTGCGAGAAAAGTCAAAATTTGATGACATAGTAGAATAAAACTAAGCCACTATAAATCGTCTTAAGTTACGATTCACAAACGAGGATTTTGACAGGCAAAATAATTAGGATCGAGGAGACGTAAGAACATCTTAAGATTTATTATTTTATCAGAGTAGCGCCGCAGAAGCATGGACCGTTGGGATACTAGAATGAAGTCTAAACTTTGTGATTATCAAGAATAAGCGAATTTCGGGGACGAAATTCAATTTAAGGGGGGAAGATTGTAACGCCCCGAAAATTTAAAAGTCTGCGTGAGCCACATGCATGCAAGTTATTAAATTTCTTTGGTATTTTATTAAATTCTTTTAGAGCATAAAATGCATGTTTATTTTATTAATTTGTGTTTAATTATTTTTATGAATTTTATGCATTATTATTGAATGATAGGATTTAATGCATGAAATTTTAAAAGTTCTCGCACTATGATTTTTAAGTTTCATTTCGCGCCCCAACGAGGATTGGAGACCGTAGAATTTTCAGAAAAATTATGTTATTACACGATTTATTTTTATAAATTAAGTTAAAGCATTTTTAAATGTATTTTTCAAAAATGGGAATTTTTGGGTATTTTTACCGATAAGATTTTAATCTTTAACAGAAAGTAAATTTTATCGAATCGAGAGATTTTTTTCAAAGTTCGGCTAATAATTTCAAAACCTTTTCAACACGAAATATTTTTGGGAGTGTGTTTGAATTTAACGGGTCAACTTTTAAACTCATTGGGCTTAAATATTCTTTTAATCATTTAAGTATCAAGGTTAGAGCTCATTAACCTTTTAATTACTAACTCATTTAAGCTAAATCAAACCCCTTAACCTCCCCGTAACCCCCACAGCCGATATTCACCCAATCTTTTCAGAATTTCCTCGGCTTTTGGCATCAGCAAGTTCAAGGGACACGGCCACTTCATTATCAATATAATTAACCCTTAAATATTTCCCTAACTCCCCACTAAACCTATTTACGTTTCAATAGCCGCCCACCTCCTCCACTCAGCTCATTTCTCTCGGCTTCAGCACTCCCCCAGCTGCAAGGTTTCAACCAAGCATTTTCTTGCGAGAAAACTTCCCCCAGATCTCAATTTTTGCATCGTTTTTGGTTCTTCCACTCATCAAGGCATGCTTTTACTTTTGTTTCTCATCATATAAGCCATAAATATTCTTTAAAACATGTATGTGTACGTTCAGATTTCGATCTTGCATGTGGGTGCGTTTTTGGTGGGTTTTATCATGAAACTTGCATCATTTTGATTCAACGACTCACGTTTTCTGATATGTGGTGCAAGGGGCTGCTGTGTTGGGTTGTCAAGGGCAGGTACATATCAAGAGTGAGAGTTGTAGGTGCAGGAGTGTGAATTTGATCGAGTTTTGTTTGAAACCGTGAGGGCTGTGCAAATCGGGAGGGAGTGCAAGAGGTTCGGTCATTTGTTTCTTTTTCACCAGCCGTGCGAGGGCCTTCTCCAGCCCTGGACCAGACCCTGGTGGGTCTGAGTCAGGGTCTATAATGGCTTGAGCCGTGATGAAAATTAAGGAAGAGGCGATCCAACTAAGGATAAACGATTGGTCTCGTTAGGGAGTGTGATGCGTTCTCTTGGTTACTAGTGGTTAGGAGAGTGCATGGGGTCAGTGGCTTGGTTCAGGGGTGTGCCTCGGTGTCTTGTCTTTGTCTACAGTATGTGGGTTTATGGCTGAAACGAAGGGGTAGCTTGTGGTGTGAGTTTTAAAGAGATAGGTGCACATGAGGTGCCAAGATAGGATAGGACCGAGTGATTTTAAGCATATTCTGGAAATTTCACCCGTGAGTGGGAGGGTCTAATGACATTGATTTAGGATCATTAAAGTGTTTTAAGATATGACAATAAGTTGGAAAAAATTTGGCTGTGTTTTGAGTCGATTCGGGTTAAAACTGGGACCCCGGTTCGAGTTTTAAAACGAATCTATTAAGTTTGGCTTGTGGGTTCGAATTTACGTCTAGGAATACTTTTAAAAAATGTTTTGGGACATTTTAAGGAGTTTGGTAAGCTTCGGGTCAATTTTAGAGGTTCAGGGTTGAAACGATAATTTTTGGGTTTCCAGGGGCAAAACAGTCATTTTGCACCCGGGGTGAGATTTTGGTCTTAGCAGCGTCCTGAGCACAAATTATGATATTTTAAATTATTATGCATCAAGTTTACGATTTTTACGCTATTATGATAATTATGATGCATGTTTGGTTTAAAGGAAAAATTACGTATACGCATGTTTTATTTAAGTGATGAATATGCTGACACGTTTTGAAGGAAGTGATTTAGTTGTGACTAACACGATGACACGTAAGGCCCGGACTCAGTGGGCGGGTAATGTCGTCGCTGATGATCCTCGCCACCGGGTACCGCGGTTACACGTAGATGGATCCATCGACTGACATGATGATATGATAATACGAAAGTCACAGCTAATGAACGGAATTCAAATTAAGATTTTAACACGTATATGCTATTACCATGCTTTGACAGGTCATGGTTACACATACGATATGATAACATGATGAGACATGTTTTGACACGTTACAATTTTGCACGACAAGCTTATGTTCAGGTTTTTAAGCTCATGAAATGTATGTTGATTAAACTGCGCTATTTTTACAGTCAAGTGTTTTAGATCATTTTTAAATGTTATATTTCTCTGCATGTAAAATATTTAAATGTTTATTTTCGAAAAATGAGCTTGTAAAAAAAAATTTATTTCCGCACTTTTAAAATGAGTAAACGTTTCATGGCAGCTTCCTTGTCGGTGGTTTTGTGTTGCCTCTGGAGGTATATTATTTTTTGAATGTTAAAGTGGATTTGTTATCTTTATTTCTTCTAATTACATTGTTTGAAATTTATGTTACAAATCCTCGCTTATGAATATTATCCGAGCGTGACACAAAAGTTTGCAAAGAGAAGAGATGTGGACGGTTTGATGTTGCCCAGGATGTTTCAGTGGGTGACTAACACGTGGCCCTCAAACCGTGCCTCATCTGCTGTTGATGTCAGTGCAGCCTTTGGTGACTGTGCTATAGATGTAAGTATATGAATTGATTTGATATAATAACTGTGGACATAATTTTAATTAATCTGATACAGTATTAATTAAATATAGGATTGTCTTGGATGTTTGACTCCTACTCTTGAGGAGCTCATTTCACTGTATTATACGACCGGGGTTTTGTTGATTCTACGCCCGATACGTTTATCACTCGGGTACTCGAGCTGTGGAGGCAATGTCAAACAGTCATATGTAGCGAGCACCCTCTGAAGTCTCCCTCAATCCAGCACACGCCTGTATCTCTGGATGGTTCGAGCACCCCTTCAGCACATTCATCTCCGGATGGTTCCAGCACCCGTTCTGGTGATGCCACTACATCCAGATCCAGCTCCAGCTCCAGCACCAGTTCTCCCATACGTACGGGTCCTAGAGTCCACTTTGGACTCAATCCTTCTCGCCGCCCATCACATCTGGACCATCATTTCGAGAGGCGGTTGACTGCATTGGAGGATTCCGTTACGACTATGCGTCTTGAGATGAGAGCAGGATTTATTGAGACCAGGGCGTGTATCAGGAATATAAATGTGGCTTTCGATGACTTGAGATCGAGTTTGACCGAACAAATTAGAGCGGGTTTTGCTGAGATAAGGCCTCACAAGCCAGGTGTTGCTGAGATCTGGTCTCCGACACAGTGCATCAGGAGAGAGATTTTAGCATAATCTATAGCAGAGGGCGGAAGAGGAAATCATGTGAGGCAGATTTTGGTGAGTTAATTTTATTAATTATATTTATGTTTACATTAGAAATTGATTTATTAGAATTGTCATTCTAATTTTAATTTGTTTTATGTATGATGTTAGGTGTGGATGATATTAGGGCTAGGAAATTGACAGTAGTATCCAAACACACCCACAACGGATATTTGAGCATAGCCTTCCAATCATAACAAAGGAATCCTCCGAAGGTGAGGTAATGCACTTTTTTGATTTTATATTTATGTATAGTATATTAAAAAATAAACTTTTTGTTTTTAGATATTCAAGTGACTCCTGAAGCGGTTATGTCAGGTGGCGAGGCGACACCGTCGAGAGGTTAGCACACCACAACTTATCTATTCATATTTGCATTAAAGTTGTTATGATTTATCAATTTACGTAGGGAACCATCAGTTTGTGGAAATTATAGATGACAGTGTGAGGCAATTTGCGGAGAGCATGACTTTTAAGGTAAACAACTCGCTGGCGCGAGTCAGGGAATCGATGCTCGTCCGTTCGCCGAGTTGGATTACAGGTTTTTATGACGAATATGATAAGTCGTTCTATGGGCCCATGGTGATCGCGAACTTGCCTGTCACTGTCTCTATAAGCATTTACAACTCATGTATATTTGTAGAGCACTTATTTTTAAACTTTGAAAACCTATTCTTCTGTCGAATTCAGCACATCGGTGAAGCTCTCCGGGGATTGCTTGAGATGCAGATCTGACATCCTGAAGTGATGTCACTAGATGTGTCGTTGATGGATAGGCAATTCTACACTTCGATGTCAGTAGTGGCCGAAGATAAAGACAAGGTTTTCAACACAAATCTTGTGAGGATAGTCAAAGGTATTGATCAGAATGGTCGTGCCTCTCGTGGGAAAATGCACGAAGAATTCTCATCCCTGTCCACACAGATAGACGCTAGTTTTTGCTAAAAATCGTGGCACAGGTCAATAAGTGCAATATATTTGACTTGTAGCGAAGGCACGACCCCAAGTTCAAAGCTCTGAATGAGGACATAGAGCATATACTTATAAACGCTGCTTGTCTGCTATCCATTGTTGGGAACAACACACACCTTGATAGGTCATGGTATATAAAGCTACATGATGAATTCAGAGCCAAGATTAAACAGTACGTTATCCTATCTCTAATGTGTAGTATGTTTAGCATTGATAGATAGACTAATAATTTTATTACTCTTTCTATTAAAAAAAATAATTATTTTTTTACTTTTACATTGAGGATTCAGGGGCATTTGTATTAGCTTTTGCTTGATATGCTTTATCGAGAAAGAGTGAGCAAATAGTACTAAATTTAGATGACAGACTGGTATCTGAGTTCAGATATTTTTTAGCCAGTAATATGTTTGATAATCATTGGACATTGTTTTGATGTAATTATTGGACATTGTTTATAGTCTTGTTGTTGTATCGTACATTGTATGTAATTATTGTACATTGTTTAAAGTCGAATTTTGTTGTTTGTCAGTTTGGGTCGACTGATTGCTTTTTGGGTCGACCATGTTGATTGTGGGTCGATATGCTTGCTTTTGGGTCGACCTTGGTGATTTCTGGGTCGACCATGTTGATCTGGGTCGACACTGGTCAACCAACCATGTTGATCTGGGTCGATCATGGTCATTTGTGGGTCGACCATGTTGATCTGGGTCGACATTGGTCGACCAACCATGTTGATCTGGGTCGATCAAAATGATTTGTGGGTCGAAAATGTTGATTTGGGTCGATTATAATGATTTGTGGGTCGAAAATGTTGATCTGGGTCGATACTGGTCGACCATGGTGATTTAGGGTCGACCCTGTTGATTTTGATTTAAGGGTTTTAGTATTTGAATCAAATAATTTCACAACTATGTTACATTTTTTAAGAATTTCACAATTATGTTACATTTTTTTACATATGAATCACAATTTTACAACTATGTTACATTCAATTTCACTACTATGTTACATTTTTTAAGAATTTCACAATTATGTTACATGTTTTAACATATTAATCACAATTTCACAATTATTTTATATTTTTTAACATATGAATCACAATTTCATAACTATGTTACATTCAATTTCACTACTATGTCACATTTTTTAAGAATTTCACAATTATGTTACATGTTTTAACATATTAATAACAATTTCACAATTATGTTATATTTTTTAACATATGAATCACAATTTCTCAACTATGTTACATTTTTTTAAGAATTTCACAATTATGTTACGTGTTTTAACATATTAATAACAATTTCACAATTATGTTACATTTTTTAACATATGAATCACAATTTCACAACTATGTTATATTCAATTTCACAACTATGTTACATGTTTTAAGAATTTCACAATTATGTTACATGTTTTAACATATTAATCACAATTTCACACTTATGTTACATTTTTTAACATATGAATCACAATTTCACAACTATGTTACATTCAATTTCACAACTATGTTACATTTTTTAAGAATTTCACAATTATGTTACGTGTTTTAACATATTAATTACAATTTCACAATTATGTTACATTTTTTAACATATGAATCAAAATTTCACAACTATGTTATATTTTTTAATAATTTCACAATTATGTTACACGTTTTAACATATTAATCACAATTTCACAATTATGTTACATTTTTTAACATATGAATCACTATTTCACAATTGTGTTACATTTTTTAAGAAGTTCACAATTGTGTTACATTTTTTAACATAACATACAAAATTTCACTGTTATGTTATATTTTTAACATATGAATCAAAATTTTACAACTATTGGGTCGACAAAGCAACAATTATCTAGCAATTTGGGCCGACCCAAAGTTCCAGCCTTTTGGATCGACCCAAAAACAAAATTGATGTAGCCAACAAAAGGTCGACCAAGTTGATCCCTCCTTCTAGGTCGACCCAAAGACTGGGTTGACACAAATGCTGTAACTTTGGGTCGACCCATGTTGCTTCGGGTCGACCCAAATGCTGAATCTGCTTCTATCTTTTGCTAAATTCACCAATCGAAGGAAATCTCTTCTGTTTTCTTCTGCCAAGTTTCTTCTCTAACAAAGGAGGCAATACCACGGAAAAATTAATGTTACGTGGCCATTCACTTTCATCGGGAACAGGATAAACAGTCTCTGAGTAAGCCATGCCCAATGTCATAGTAGAATAGTACTCAGAACACAAATCATATAAATCAATCTTGGCTAACCAACTGGCTGCAATGACATGAACACATGAGATTCTATCAATATCAAAAACTCGGCATGTGCATCTTTTAGATTCTAGGTCAAGTATGGCCGAATGTCCACGACTTCTAACATCAAACTCAAGACGTCCTAATTCAAAAACTTGCATTCCATGGCATCAGTGAACCTGCTACAAAGAATCCTCTCGATGGTAAGGGTCAGATTAGTGGTAGCTGCAATTGATTCGTGGCGATATCAGGCAAACCAAGATGAGGCAAGTTTCTGTAAAGAATCTACAATTGCAATGATTGGAAGCTTTCTCTCTTCAAGTAGTCTAGCATTGATCGACTCAACCCTGTTTGTCTTCATAATATTGTAACGGGCCTTTGGACAATATGCTCGAGTCCATCGATCAAGTGAATCTCTCTCGTCCAAAAACTACGCGGCCTCAGGATATCTATTCCAAAAATCATTGTATGCAATATCAAACTCGACACGCTTATAAATTTTTGCAATGTACAGAAATATTTCGGTTGCACCCATCTTTTTGCACCTATTTTTCAAGTTTTGGGCTAAATGCCACGTACAATGACCATGATGCGTATTTCTATAGACACTAGAAACCGCATTAATGATTCCCTGATGTCTCTATGAAATTATCACCATTTCATCCTCGTCTGGTACTATTTCTAACAACTTCGTTAAAAACGAACTCCACGAAGAAGTACACTCGACATCTACTATTCCCCACGCCAAAGGATATTGGTGATAATGTCCATCTTGTGCTGATGCCACGAGTAAAACACCATTATACTTTCCCTTCAACCACGTACCATCAATTGATATAACTTTCCGCATACTTCGATATCCCTTGACGTATGCACCAAAGGCAAGAAACATATACTTGAATCGATTTTCCTCGTCGACACATAAGTCTGTTATGCTTCCTCGATTCATCTTCTCAAACATGTGCAAATAACAAGGCTATACAGTAAAACTCTTCGTAGGATCACCTTTCAAAACATTGTCTACTAGTTCTTTTCCTCTCCAAGCCTTGTAATATGATATATCAGCATTCATACTCTTGCGCATCATCGCCATCACCGCTTTTGGTACAATTGGCACTGGATGACCTTGGAAATTATCCACCAACATATCACGAACAACAGCCGAACTCGCTCTGCGGATTCTCTTGCATCTCCCTGTCAAACCATATGTGTGTGTATTGCAATATGTCCGAACGGAGAATGCATGTGAATCATTCTTAATCTTTGAGGTCCACATTCTCCACTTACAATCAGACACTATACATTTTACGGCGTACACTTTTTGGCTACTTTTTACAGTCTCAAATTCAAAGCAAGCTTCCAAACTGATTCTACTTAACTCTTTTTTCACCTCTTCTCTGTTTGGAAATTCTTCACCAACAAACAAGTTTGAACCATCCGTGAATGAAAATGTGTCATTATCAATATATACATCTGCAACCACATTTGCGTCGTTACTTGCAACCACATTTGCCTCGACCTCAACGTCATGGATGACATTCACATCACGTGCTTCATCATATATCTTAGTCGTGTTACTATGATCCACATGGATGACATCCACATTATGTGCTTCGTCGAAAAACTCACTGAAATTATTACGTTCCAAAGAAACAATATTCAAGTAAAAATAATCATCAAAATGTCTATGTTCGTTAAAATTACTATTGTATTAATCAATACCAACTCCGTGCACATTATCAGAAACATCAAAAGAAGCAACATGTTCAATTTCAACTTGAAGCACTGGCCTAGTTCTCGAACAACCAAAATACAAATATGCTATCAAATCATGGTCATTCTCTATATAAATCGGTTGAATGTTGCACGGCAACTCTAGAAGATAACTCAACCTCAAGTTAGCAATATCTTCTACTTTCCCAGCTCTATATAGTTCACTTCTTAAATTTTCAAAATAACAAATATCATCATCTACCGGAATAGCAACGAACTTTGCATTGGACCCTTGATTCCATCCATTTATATACCAGCTCTTCACTCACTTCCCATTTACCATCGAAATGAACAACAATAACTGTAGGCATATCCTACAAAATTCACCAAGGATAATTAGAATGAGAAAAAATTTATATATAAAAAAAACATAAATAAGCGTGGCCACACCAGGTTGACCCAAAATTTTGTTGGTCGATCAAGAAGAATTAATTCTTCTTGGTTGACCAATTCTTTTGGGTGGACTTTTGTTTCTGGGTCGGGACGACACATAATGAATATTATACTAGAACCAGCAGAAACCAGGTCAATTAAAAATTTGATTTGGCTAAATGAAGAAAACAATGACATGGGTCGAAGGAAAATGGAGAAAACTTACTTGTTCTGACAGAATTTTTTCCTTCAAATACAGAGGAATCGATCTTCAAATATAGAGGAATCGGTCTTCAAATACAGAGGAATCGGGAAAGATTTGGATTAGATTTAGATCTAGATATGAGGAATGAGCAAGAAGAGTAGACAGAGAGGAGGTGGTGAAGTTGGATTTAATGTAATGCGGAAGAAGTTGAGAGATAATTGCTGGGGGTAGATGACTGTTTTAATGGTTTTTTTATTTGGGGAGCTGGTAACCTAATTTTAAATGGAAGATGTGGGTCGACGGAGAAAAAAGAGAAGATGACAATTAATTAATTAATTAAGTTAAAAGTTTAATTAGTTAATGTAATAACCAAGAATCAACTCTTTTTTTCTTAAAAAAAAAATCAGAGTCCTTGTTTTTTAAATACTTTGTGTCTCACTCCTATTTTTTTAATTGGCCCCAAATGTGGGCCAGACATGAGTTGAGTTGTTGGCGAACAGGAGAAAAAATGATCGAGAAATATTGATAATCTATAAATTATGATCACAGACAAAGGAAATGAAATTATTTTCTGGATATTTCAACACAGAGAATAATCTGGTGAACAAGAAGCGGGACAAGAAATTTTGAATTTAATTTTGGGTCTTGACAATGGAGTTCAGCAAGACCTAAAAGTCTTTGGGCTCATGGGTTGAAATTAAAAAAAAAACATCGGGTCTAAAAAGTTTAGATAAAGAAATTTGGCTCTATACCCGCGAATGGTATTTGTTTGTACTAAAAATAAAATAATCCCAATATTTGAGAAGCCTAAGCTCAAGAAGAATTTTTTGGTCAATAGAGTTACCTAAGAAAAGCCTATCAGTTATGAAAAATTTGAAGGAAGCAAATAGTGGGTGGACAAAGAGATTGTGGTCAATGATCTTATGTTGAAAATTCTGTGCAAATATTTCAAGTAGCTTTATTATCCTTGAGATAATCAAATCAGTATAGGATCGCTAAGCTTTTCCTTATAGACAATAGGGCACCAGGGACATCAGTTTCGACAGGAGAGCATGCTATGGTGACCCATGACATTGTAGGTTCACGTCTTTTTTGAGAGATATGAGACACCCAGAGGTAGATCTACAACAAGTCTGTATAGTCTCGACGCCTTGTTGTCTAAGCACTAGTTTCCCGTTTGATCCTCGATTTCTAGTATATGTTTCATGCATGCAATAAAGGTTTGTATACTCATACACTATGTCCTGGGCGATTTGTCGTTCCCGTCTTTGCGTTCCACGTATTACATTTAAACTCTGATTAGGATTCATTAGTTTATTTTTGCATGCTTGTAATGTTTAATGTAGACGTAAAAGGTAAGAGTGCTACAACAAATGTAAAATTTAAATATATTTGGATTTTTTTTATAACTATGACAAACTTCATGTGAGGTAAATGTAATTATCCCTTCTTTTGAATATTCATTTATTATATATATAATTGATATTAGTCACACTTTATTTTATGAATCAATTTATTTTCTTGAAAATAAATTTATTAATCAATTTTACAAAATAAGTTAAAATATATATAACATAAAATACAAATCATACAGACATAAAAATATATAAACACTCATTTTTTAAAATAATACAAAAATAATAGATAATAGTTCAAAAATTCCTTTTTGTGAACTATGAATGACTATGTCAAGATAATTTTTTTAATGTAACGTAACTAATTTTGTTTTGCACATCAATATTACGATTATTATTTTTTATTATTATTTTTTGGATCAGTTAATTACAAGCATATAGACTAATACATCGTGAGCTTGTATCCATGTTAGCACGAATACTGAGTAAATTCATATAGTAACTACTTAATATTCCTCCTTATTTTCTTTTAAAATGATTAACTTAAATTGTTACAAGAGTCGATTATACCTCATTATAAAATTATTTAAATACCAAATTTGAACCCATGTGGAATAGAGTACTACATCGTCACCTTTATTCTTATCAAAATTGTACAAAATTATAATATTAATTGTTGGATATAATAATTCTCTCTGTTGAGTAGAGCAATCGAACCGTAAATATTTGAGTTGTACTATTATCATCATCTATAACTTTTGGTAAAATAATATATACTCGATCTTACAATTAATATTAGAGTTAAGGTCACATGTTCTATTGTTATTGATTGCAAGAAATACAATTATTGAGAGAAGGATTGTTGGTTGCAATAATTTTTCATGTTGAGTAAAACAATCAAAACGTGGTGCTTGAGCTGTTGTATAGTTTAAAATTTTTGAGTTGCATCATTACCATCAACTATAATTTTGATAAGATGTCTTATAATAATAATTTTAATAATAATAATATTGGGGTTTTTATATTAAAAAAAATAAATTTAAATTCAAAAATAAGGTGAATGTTTTAGTTTTTAAAAATAATACAAAATACGAGAAGATCCAGAAGTGTAAATTGTTATCAAACAAACACATATACATGAGGTGAAACTTCAATTTTTTTTTTTTTAAAAAAAAGAAATTTTGTGAACAAAATACGGCCATATTTTTGCCTTTTTTTAAAAAAATTCCTCTCATCTCTTTGTTATAGATCTTAAAAATGACAAAAACTTGTGTGAGACGGTCTCACGGGTCGTATTTTGTGAAACGGATCTCTTATTTAGGTCATCCATGAAAAAATATTATGTTTATGCTAAGAGTATTACTTTTTATTGTGAATATTGGTAGGGCTGACCCGTCTTACAGATAAAGATCCTTGAGACCGTCTCACAAGAGACTAACTCTATAATATTTTATTATAAACCCCAACCCCGATGAAAAAAAGTAAAATTATTAAAAATTAAAAATTACATGATCAAGACGGAATTGACGAAGTACATTTATAAAGACACGAACATAAGTGATGAAAATTGCAATTTCCAAAATTTATAAATAATTCAAAATTTTGGTTCTGCTTGATAATAAGAGTGTGCATGAACCTATATATTACAGAAATGAGCTCAAACTTCCACATTTCGGCGTTTCAGTGGGATTTCTTTAGATTTATATGTGAATCTTGAATATAACTTCCAACAAAATTCAGAGGGAAAAGTTAATAAACAATCTTGCAGCCATTAAAGAGGTATATATTACTTTCCCTCAAGAATCCTTTGCTGTTAATCTTTCCAGCTTGTTGCATTAATTCTCATTTAATTTCTCAGTCGCCGCTGAAGCTATTGATCATCTTCATCCATCAAGTTTTGATTTTGAAGCTTTATATTTTTCTTGTTTTGCATGAATCTTGTAGGCTTTCGAGTTTTCTTTTTCCCAAGAAAATTCAGAGGGGAATTTGATTAAGCAATCTTCAAATAATATCCAAGAATCATTTCGCAACCACATTGTGATTTATGATTCTCTCCATCTTTTGCAGATACCTGATATATGATGATATTCAGATTCTAGAATAAATAACCATTTTCAAGAATTCAAGTTCTCATGGATTTTGATGACGACATGAATCTTGTAACCTGTGGCCCAAATCAAGAACAAGCTTCAACTCAAGAAAAAATTGGACAGGAATTATACACTCTTCCGCAGGGGTTTCCCTTCGTCCGGACGGACGAAGAAGTCATTACCCATTACTTGAAGAAGAAAATCAATCACGAGTCGGTCCCGTATATCTGCACCGTCAATATTTACGATTTTAATCCACAGGAGTTGGCAGGTACTCATTCTGCTTATTTTGTTTGTTTTTTCCCACAAGTTTTACCTTAGCAATTTTGTTTCAAGCGCGAGTCGGGTTTAAGCCTGATGAGGTTACGTGCTAATGTCTGCTTGTGTCAAAAGTGGGGATCCTGAATTGGTTAAATGCCAAAACTAGTTATCATTGGACTTCAAGAAAGTTGCTGATGAGTTTCTGTTCTGTTTTTAAATACAATTGAGCTATATATACTGCAGAGACATATCCGAGTTTAGTAGAGGATGAATGGTACTTTTTCACCCCAAGAGCCCGAAATTATCAGCATGGCAATCTACCGAATCGAGCTGCTGGTAACGGGTACTGGAAGGCAACCGGTGCCGAGAAACTAATATATCAGAACAACGTTTGCATTGGATCTAAGAAATCTTTAGTCTTTTACGAAGGAAAGGACCCAAATGTCAAAAAAAGTGATTGGATCATGCATGAGTACGTGGATTACCAGTCTTCAGGACAACAACAAGACAGTGATGCCATGCTGGTAAGAACTGTTTCAACTTAATAACTTTTTTGCAACGTTCGATGCTACGTTTTCTGTTGTAAATACTAAATTGTGTTCTTTCCTGATTCTTCTTGCAGCTAGACAGCTGTGTGCTTTGTCAGATTCATATGAACTCCAGCCAATTCGCAAAAAGTAAAAAGCGGGCTTTTGCTTCCAGTTCTTGTCAATTTGGCCACCAAGAAACCGACAAGTCCTTCGAGAATGAGAAAGAGGCNCAGGAGTGTCGATCGGTCGGGTTTCGGGTCAACCTGCGAAATTTTTATTTTTATTTTTTCAACCCGAACCCGAACCAACCCGAACACGAACCCGTCTAACCCGACTAACCCGCTTAACCCGAATTTTATTTATTTTTTTAAAAAAAATTAATGAAAAAAATTCGAAAAAGTAAAAAATAATAATAATATTTTAATTTAAACACATAATAACAAAATTTTCGATTTAAATTTGAAAGTTTAATTGTAGAAAATTAAAATTATATTTACTAAATCAAATAAACAATTGTTAAAAAAATTAAAAAATATACAAAATAAATATTAAATGATGAAAATTTATCATATAAATATACAATAAATTTTGTTCAAACATACAATATATAAAAATATAAGTAATATTTTCAAAAAAAAAAAGTTTTCGGGTCAGCCTGCGACTTAACCCGAAACCCGTCTAACCTGGCACTAACCCGAACCCATCCAACCCGACCCGAACCCGAAAACCCCAACTCGAACTTGATTTTTTTCGTGTTGGGTTGTGTCGAGTTGACGGATCGTGTTGCATTTTGCCACCCCTATGTTTTCATTTTATAAAACTTAATAATATCAATTTACCATTAGTGAACCGAAAACTTGAAAATGTAATTACATAAACAACAGAAAGTACATTCCAAAGGAAATCAAGTATTCAACTATGAGAATCCACCAAACTAAATACTATAAGACTATGCATGAATATATGACAGAAATGAGATAGGGACCACACATATATACATTTTTTCCCTAACTACTACAACGTATTTTGTAATGTTTTTAGAGGAAATTTATACTAATCAACAAATTTGTGAAACAGAAGCAAACACCACCAGCAGCAACCAGATAAACTATTAAAACACGGGGCAGTTTTCCACTGTGATCCCTTTGGTTGGGGGGCACGTTGCGAGATCGCAATGTTCAGGGTGATGAGTTCCCCACCAATGTATCTTTTTATTCTCAATCCCCAGAGTGAAGTAAAGAAGAACAGTCATGAAAGCAATACCTGCATCTAAAGCGGCCAAAAGGATATAGTTGTACCTTTGCCACCAGTTTTTACAGTATCTGAACACAAAGAAGTTGCAAATCGTCCCTACGAGTATCCAAGAATTGTAGTTTAGAGCTGTTGCTGGCGGCATACTAGCTGTTGCTCCAAGCAGTACAGATTGATGAGTGGAATATTAATCCACGATTGTCTTGGGAATTTCTTGTAGAATTCCCAAACAACAGCAGCAGCCAAATATTCGTTTAGGACTCACTAGTCCCCATATGACTGATGCATGGAGAAGACTTGATCACACGGACAAGTTCACTTAAAATTACTCAACATAATGATATAATTATTTTAAGTTGATGTTTTATGTGAAAATAGATGTAAATAAAATAATTAACGAATATTGTCATTAAAAAATAGAAGGGAAAAAACAGAGATTCTTTTCGCAATCCATATTTTTAATTAATTTATTTTAAATCTAAAATTATGTATACTTTAAAATTTCACGCATAAAAATATGTAAAAAAATTCACATATTTATTTCTTCCAAAAGATTTGGAGATGTTAATCACACTATATTCAAATAAAAATAACCTACCAATATGCAACACATTTTTTTAAGCAATATGCAACAAATTTTTGTTAAAATAGACTCCAAAATTCATCCAAAAATAACAGAAAACAAAATTATCACAAAAGTAAGTGTTAATGTCATTCGTATCGATAGAATAAATAAGCAATATCAACTTAGAACAACTATCTTTATTCTTCCCGGTAAGAATTTTTTATTCCTATGATGCCATTTTATGTACATATATCAATCTTTGATTAATGCAACTTATTATTTGAATTCTTTTCTCCTAAAATATTTTCAAAATGATAATAATGATAAAAATAGTGGGAAGCATTATATTTTCATTTACAATTAATGTAAAACCTAAAACCATCTTTTGTGAACACAAATATACTTTCAAATGAACTTGAATGCAACCCACTAATCGCCATTTTGTATCACGAATCTTGCTCGCTCTACCGCTTCTCTTTGCAGCCACCATGATTCTCAGTCCACTTTGATCCACATCTGTAGCAGAATTCATGCTTACACCTGCAAGTCATATGCACACACCCCTCGGCCTTTTCGATATACATCTTGCATTTGGGGCATTTCTTCCAGTTCTTTTTCTCAGCAAGTTTTTTCACTATCTTCTCGTCTTTCCCACGTCCCTTTCTTGCATACAGCTTCTGGAATTCCTTGCAGGTGAACTCGGAATGCCACGGGACTTGACATTCCGCGCAGAATGATCTCTTGCATGAAAGACATTCTATCTTCTTCAAAACTTCCCCCGAATCGTTCACGAGCAAGGCTGAACAGTCGAGAAAAGGGCAATATAGCTTCTGGGAGTTGGGAATCAGCGATAGACACAGCAACTCATGCCATTTTACAAGTATATCGTTCGGGACCATCATTTGGCAGGCTTCAAAGTTTAGTACAGTCTTGCAGTATAAAGCCGGGCAAGGGATGATTTTCAGATTTTCTTGAATCTTGGAGATGATGTGGTTGGAAGTGCACTCGTAACAAAAGGAGTGCGAGCATCCGTCATTTTCAAACATCTGCCAGCTTTCTTTGTTCTCTAAACAAATTTCACAGAAGCTTAGGGGAGAATCCTCGAGCATACGTTCATAATTTAGCATTTCAGGGTTGGGAATAGGTTCTTGCAATGATGAAGATGCATTATTTGGAGGGGCAGAGGTGAAGAGAGAAACCAATAATGCTTCGTGAAACTGTAATTCCTCTACATATTCGACATCTGCAGTGGTGATTCTGCCACTTTTGATTATTTGAGAGCATACTGTGAATAGAAATTCCCCAAAAAAAGTGAGAAAAATATCAGTTTTTAGTTTGTAAACAATTCGAGGTGATATTTGACTAGCGTGCACAATACAGGGACAGTTAAACGCTTACAGTTTCCTTCTAAGACAATTAAGTACGCTTAAAAAACTAAAACTCCTACAGGGAAGCCCTCATCTACGCTAAAAGCATAATCAAGAATATGGAACCTGGCTCTGCTGAATGTTTCTAAACATAAGATTGAATAATAAAAATGGATTCAAATGACTCTTATACATCTAATATCAATGATGGAATCATGAAAACATGTCCTTGATCTTTCCAAATCACTAGCAAAACACTTCACAAACTAGCAACAATTGGCAACAGAAACATTGAAAGTATATCTGGTGACTTGCTCCAGTCAAGAAAGTACAGAAAACACGTAGCTTTAACCATAATATAACACAGGAAAAATAGTTTACGCCATCTGGCTTGCGTAGAATAGGCAAAACATCACAGACCCATTCCAAGGCTTACAAATATCATTGCCTTCTTTTATTACTACCTCTGCCCCTCATTGAATTTATCTTTTCCTTTTCAGGTTATCCTAAACAATCATTTTCTACAACAACAATTTTCTTTCCTCAATATCCCACTCAAACAGGGTGATATTGCATCACTAACATATGAATCTTCATTCTCAACCCCTACCTTAAACCTTATACAAGCTCAAGATTGTAAGTTCCTTATAAGGGTATGCTTGTATTTCAAATCCATGATTTCGATGAATTTCATAGGGATTCCATTACAATATTGAGCTTAAGAGTCAACAATAAAGATGGATTTCAAATCCTCATTGGTTAAAATCATTCACAGTCCAATTCTCAAAGCAACAAAAGATGGCCTGATATCTTTTAATCCAACAAACACAGAATAAATAAGCAACAATTGACCCAGCTGGGGGGCGATTAAAAATCAGCTCCTGCCTCGCTATACGATTAAAAAAAAAAAAATTGAGTAGCATCGTCATCACCAGTCCTAGCTGCCCCCAAAGAACAGCTGGAGCTTGATCCTAAACACGAAATATTGAATTATCATCTTCATCTCCCGCCTGGATGTTTCAGCCAGACAAATCATCGAGTACCAACTTCAGAAAATAACACAAAATATGCAAAAGTTTAACCCATTCACAATTCAGTCAATTATAGAGCTGCCAAATAGCACCATCCATTCCACTCTAAAGAACAGCAGACAGCAACACAAACCCATCAAGACAAATGGAAAAAAAAACGATAAACATTCACCGTCTCTGGACATGGCACCAGAACTTAGCCTCTCCGGAGAATCTCCCTTGACCACAGACTCTAAAATCAACTGATTATTCATGGGTTTGCTTATTTTTTTCTTTCTATTGGAATACAGAATCATCCATGCAGGAGCAGTGATGGCGAGAAAAGTCCCGGCACAGTAAAATATGAACGAAATGACAGATTCTGACATGTAAACGGTGTAAAGATGGTGATACTGAGCGAGAAAGAATTCGAAATCGGCCGGAGTTTGATCGGAGATTTGAGGCATGAAGGCCAGTGGAGGGTGATATTTGGAGTACCCACCTTGCGACCTACAGAGGATTTTAACTAAACATATATATCACATAATTCTCCAATGATTCATAATTTAATTTTAAAAATAGAAATTATATATATATTATAAAATAAAATAAATTTTCAAGAATAATGACCATATTTTTAAAAGATTGTTCTAATTAATTAAAAAAAATTGATAAAATTTGTAAAATCAAACCCCTGCAAATCTTCAAAAGTTATAGTTTATATATCAGTAATATTTTAAACGGTACAATAACGTAAAATATCGATTCATTTTCTTTCTATGAACAATTATCATATCTCAACGAAATTCATCTTTAAAATTCTTAATTTTAATATGATTTTTAACATCAGAATATCGTACAAGAAAAACGCGTATATGTGCATAAAATTATTAGTCACGTTAGTACTCATAGTCATTGAATTTACCTCATTTAAATCTTTAATTTTAATGTTGTGTGAAATAAGATTTAACATTTTTCAAAACAAGTGCAAGAAATTAAACAGAAATTGTCTGGAAATTTCAAAAAAGATGGAATCATGAAATTGACAGATGGATTTTTAAACTTAAAATTATAATTTTTACATTGTTATGAAATTGAATTATCTTTTTCAAACATTCCAATCATTTTACCGTAAAAATTTTATCATGTTATTAAATTCATTACGTTTTTTGTGAGTTGATTTCACGAATTTATATTAATGAGATGAATTGATTAGATCTATATATACGACGAAAAAATAATATTTTATTAGGTCGGATAAGAGGGTCGTTGGCAAAATTTTTTGTGAACTAAATTTTGGTTTGAGTTGACTTTAGATGAATGCTGTGTTTAGATTATTTTAAAATTTTGGTTTGAGTTGACTTAGGACGAAAGTTGTGTTTAGATTATTTTATTATTAAGTTGGCTAATTAAAAATAAATAAATAAAAGAGCAAGAAAAATAATTCCTTATTTTCGAAGAATATATTTAATCTTATATCTCTTTGTGCAAAAAAACTCTTGTGAAACTGTCTCACGGATCAATTTCGTGGGTCGAATCTCTTATTTAGGTCATCAATGAAAAAATATTACTTTTTATACTAAGAATATTACTTTTTATTGTGAATATCGTTAGAGTTGACCCGTCATACAGATAAAGATTCATGAGACTGTCTCACAAGATACTTATTCTTGCTTTTGCTTGTGATAGAGTTCTACGAATTCTAGGCTTTTTATTGGCTAACAAATGAATTATCCGACTCGAAATAATTTTCCGATGGTGTATTAATATTAAATAAGCGTAAAGAAATTTTGAATAAATTATATTATTTGCAAAAAAATTTTCAACTTATAATGTTTTGACAATTCTTATCTTAATGTTGACGAGGTAAAAACACTTGCGTTGAGGCAACATTAAAATGTAATTTATTAATAAAAAATTTGAGAGGGAATATTAATATATTAATTAATATGTACCATAATTCATTTTTACTATTTTATTGATTATTGTGGACCAAAAATAAATTATTTTTTTTCTTTTTTTCAACTGAAGCATATTGTTTTCTAATTTGAGTACATATAAAGGATATTGGGTCAAGCGTGCATAAGTGATAGTAGTATTGAGATAAATGATCTCCTGATAAGTTCTTGTGTTTCAAGCTGCTAATTTTGCGCCGCTTGATCTGATTGGCTAGATGAATTGTAAAAGAGTGAAATAAGATCTTAATGGGTAACACCACCTATGCTGGGAACATGATCGACGGTAGGAAAAGTGTAAGAGTGGTCTTTAAGGAATGAGAGACAACATTAACATATAGACACGTACTACTCCGGTCCCATGAACCTAACAGCCCAACCCATTAGCACTCTATTAAGTACACTATATAGTGTCACGAGTTTAAATAAACAAACTTACGTATTGGCTAACAGCTATAGATTTTGTCATGATGGTAAGTGTTTGATCTTAACAATTGGTATCGAAGTCAATGTCAAAAAGTTGGATTCTCATTGATTGCAAATAGTTTAATAATGTTTTGTTAAATAATTGTGTCAGTTGGATAGAGCAATCAAAACGTGAATGTTTGTGGTGTTATATATTTTGAAATATTTGAGTCACATAATTATTATTATCAGATACTTAAATTAAATAATAATAGAAGAAGGTAAGCATACACATTTTGTAAGACCTCGTAGCGAACACAAACAACACACGTCATTAAATTCCAACACGTTTGAATATCAGCTAGGACTTGTACTTTTCAGAGATCATTATATTCCACACGTTTCATTAATAGCGACCTGGACTTGTACTTTTCAAGTTTTATAGCCAACAATTCATTTCAAATGCTTCTGTTTCATGTCTTTGTTTTGGACTTTTAAGAAATGAGATACCATATATAGATTCAAATTACTAAATTTTCTATTTACAAGTTTTAAATTGCATATACATAAAATAGTTATAAATCTCTAAGGGTGTGTTTGGTACAAGTGATGAGATAAATAAATGATTGATTATGTCATAGATAACAAGATTGATATATTAGTAATCAAACATTATGTGATACTATTAAGATTGTTTGGTTCAACATTTTGAATCTGTGATTAGCTTTTAAATATTAATAAATTTACTATTATCCACTTGCTAAGTTTATTTATTTGTTGTACACATCTGGAAGAAATATATAATATTAAATAATAATAATAATAATAATAATAATAATAATGTTAATAGTAAAGATATTAATAATCTTTGAATTAATAAGTGTAAATATCATAAAATTAAATACAATAAAAATAAAAATATTATTGATAAGCATAACCAACATTAAAATTTAGTTATTATTATTTTATTAAAATATATACAAATAAATTATTTTTTCAAAATAAAAATATATCTTTATTTTTTTTAAAGTTTAAATCAAATTAAATAATAATGATATATATTAAATATCAGGATCGACATCTAACGTACAACACTCTAAAATAAACTTTTTATTTAATAAATAACTTAACACTTTAAGAAATAAGGGGAGAAAAATGTAATTTATTGAGTTTTGATAGTGTATCACACTTGATTTATTAGATTAATAATCAAATAGTTATCCAAAAAATTGGATCTTAAATCGAGTCAAAATGATTATTAAAACATCTTAAAATTTTAACCAAACATTGGATAAGTGTTTGAATATTAATCTATCCTTACTAAACCTATAATTTATTATTGGGAGGACGTTTTGTTCTCACCAAGTTACGAGCCACGGGTGAGTGAAAAAGTTGTTTGACACAAAAGTACTAAATAGATGAAAATTGTGTTAATTATCTATAGGTGATGTGTGTTGTGTTGTGTTGTAACGCTTTAACATAATATGTATCGGAATAATATAATTTATTACACAATTAAACTTTGATGAATAAAATAAGACAGAATTAATTATTTACAAATGTACACACTTGAACGTTGTCTCAAAACAAAATATTCACTATAAAAATTTGTCAGTTTACAAAACCAATATTAGTGAACAAAGAAAAGCTAACTCTCTTAACAAAGTGATAGAGCAAAGTGCATCCAAAACACTTGTCAAGCCAAATAACGAAAACTAGGGATGCAACATTTTTGAAGCCAAACTCCTCTTTGATAAACACCTTTGATCAAAGAGGGGAAAGACAACTTCGTTGATTTTAATCCACCATCTACAAGCTGCAACACAATTTTAAACACCAACCTGCCAAAATTAATTGTGGTACTCTCATAACCAATTGAGAAGATACAATGGCCTTTTGTCTGGTAACCACTATAGTATTTGTGGAGGGAGTCAAGTTTCGGATTGTAGTCTTGTGTAGAATGAAGTAGAATGAAGTTAGATTCGCAGCAGATACTCACTTAAAATGGTCCAAAAATTTTGTAATTAAACCTATAGTGAGGGCAGCAGTGAATTCATTAATGTTAGGAGACATTTTTTCTTCATCACCCGTGGGAGTATTGTATAATACAATGATAACAGAAGGATTGAAGTTGTAGACCCTATCACATACAAACACACGTCCGTAATTTTCCGATCTCTCATCATCCACATTGTATGAGAGATTTGAGTAGAATTCTAGGACCGATCTTCATGATTAAGGAGCCAAAACGCTCACAATTGATAGAAGTCCTGAGTTTTGAAAAACTCAATCAAATTTTGTCTTTTGTAAGCATCAACATCGACATTTTTCATCAATCAATCATCGATTGATGTAAAGGGGCCATGAAACAAGAGAAGCTTTAGAATAAAACTTGGTGAAAAATGAATTACTCAAGTCATAGTCTGCAATATCGATGTTGTCCTTGGTGTCGTCAACATCGTCCTCAACATCAGGAGCAACATCAACAGCACTACCTTCTTCATCACCACTCTCTTCATTCTCATTGTCAGCATCATTATTTTCATCATCTTCACCAGAATACTAATCAAAATTAAAGTCAAGACTAGAGGTACACTCACCAGATTTTTTAGGGTGATTGTCAATGAATTCCTTGAACATCTGTTCATTAGGCTGGCTGGACCTTTTAGGTGACTTTCTTTAAGGCTTTTTCTTCTTTCAAGCGTAGAAGAAACTCTGTCAATGACTCTTTATCCTTAGTAAGATTAGTCAGTTATTCAAAAATCGGGGTTTCTTTCTCAGTCACACAGTAGGGGACATGTTCTTTTCTACAGCAACACGTCTTGGTCTTGCAACCAACTCAAAGTCTTCATCATCAGAATCATCTCCAGATGAGAATTAAGGATCTAGAAGATTGGTAGTGGAGGAGGATGCTCAGAACTTCTTAGGCATACACTTTTTGTCTCTTCGATCTTCTAGGCTACGGAGCAACAGGAAAGACACAGTTCAACACATCAAAGTCCGACGGATTGTCGACATCTATTTCATTACCCAGGTGCCCAGGGGAAATGGTTTCAATAGGGATTGGTCCTCGGCGACCACAACATTTGAAGAGATTCAACAGTAGGAGGTTCTGTAGGCGGTGTTGCCTCACGGGGTGGAACACCTACGCGTGAGGACATTTCGCTTTGAATGTCTTGAGTCCTATCCGGTTACAGACATCTGTGAAATATAACCAAAGATTACAGATGAATACTGAGATAAACACTAAAAGAATTTGTGTAGAGAACAAGAACAATTAGGGCAAAAAGAGTACAAATAGAGAGACAAGTTATTTAACAGTAATAAAATTGCGCAATTTTGACAATCATTTAAATGATATGGCTTCCACCTGTAACAATTTTCCTGTCAAAAAACTTGTTCATTACCAATTAAGTTATACTCTTTCACCTAATAGTAACAAAAGTTGAGCCAGTGCGAGTATATTTCAAGAAAACTATCCAGATTTAACTCTTCATCGACTTAACCCACTAATTCACCGGGAATCAAGAATATTCAAAATCAGGAAGATTAGAGTTTCATTCAAATAAAACTGGTACAAATATGATAACTCGCTGAACATGATAAAATCACATAATCACTAACATGCATGTCATAATTATGCCTAAAATATGATATATTAAATAAATATCAAACATGTGTCAAATTGTGAGGTGTTTATATTGTCAACATCTCCCAGCGGCACTTCTAGTTTCAAGTACAATTTTGAATTTCCTACACACATACATAGCTCATTCACATTTTATTTTTTACTCAGAAGTGGTAGCTTCCACACTAGAAGAACGGTATTCATTGCACTTAACTTGGTAGATTTTTTCATTTTCTTCTGTTATGATTTATGTTTTTGATTCATAAGAGGTAGTTCACACACTAAAAAAGTAGTCTTCATTGGACTCTCTTACGTAGCTTTTTCCATTCTTTTCCTTATGATACAGAACAAAATTCTTTTTTTTTTTTTTTGTGTTATTTTTATTTTTATTTTTTTGCTCAACATTATCAAGTAACGTTTCACACGAGACGAGATCATAGAGTACACGGACATCTCTCAACAATTTTGTGACTTAGTCAGAGCATATCTCATGGCCAAATGTGTTGATTGAAATAGAACTAAGAAATTTAAAGCACATCAGGAAATAGTCATCACCGTATAAACATTTCATAAAACATGATGAATGATTTAATACAATATGTCTAATAACTTATAATTTCATATTGTTGTTGGGTGTTGTTCTAGATGTTTCAGAATCCAAAACAGCGTCAATGAGTGATTATCATGCACACAAACTGAGAAACTTACTAATGTTGGAAAATCACTCGAAATCTAATGTTTTCGTGAAAATATTTTTCATTTGTTTATCAGTTCCAACAAATTCAATTCGTTATTGATTTCTCAACCAAATCTTGAATAAAGTGAGGCTTACTGTCAATGTGTTTTGTGCGAGGGTGTTGTACTGGATTTTTTGAAATGTAAATTGCACTCGAGTTGTCACAGTAAACAATTAAGATTTCACTGTGGAAACCGTAGTCATTTACCATTTGGTTCATCCACAAGAGTGGTGAACAGCAGCTACCAACTGTCACATATTCAAATTCAGCAGTTGAAAGAGATACATAGGTTGCTTCCTGCTACACCATGACGACGAGTTATTGTCTAGGTAAAAGCATTGACTAGTGGTACTTTTCCTATTATCTAAATCTTCAGCCCAATTAGCATCTCTAAAAACAACTAAATTGGTGTTAATTTCCTTTGTGTACTATAATACTAGATCTACCGTCCCTGCAATGTATCTCAAAATTCATTTAACAATGTTTAAGTGTGTGATCTTAAGATTATCTTGATATCTAGCACATGAACATACAATGAATATTATATCAGAAGTACTTGTGGTTAAATAAAGAAGACTGCCAATTATGATGTGGTACATGGTGTTGTCAACATTTTTGGCAACATCGTTCTTACACAGTTTTTCGCTAGATCACATGAAAGTTTTCATGTGCTTAGCATGTTCAATAGAGAATTTTTTTTACTGGATTCTTTTCATATTGGCTTTGAAACGGAAAGATTCCATCATTCAACTGTTTAATTTTCAATCTAAGAAATAAACTTAGTTCTCCTACCATACTTATTTCAAATGTGGAGGATATGCAATCAATAAACTTATCAACATGTTTCTAAGAAGAACCATCAAAGATATTATCATCAACATAAATTTGACATAGCAGTATATCATCCTTCAACCTTTGATAAAAAGAGTTTTATTGACCTCAACTCGTTTAAAGCCAATCTCAAGTAGATAATCAGTCGACATACCATACTAAGCAAGTGGAGCCTGCTTCAGTCCATACAATACCTTCTTTAGATTGTAGGCATGGTCCAAGTGGTGTGGATCTTCAAATCCTTTCGGTTGACTCACATAAATTTCCTCGTTCAAAATGTCATATAAAAATACATTTTTCACATCCATTTGATAAATTTTAGTCCCCATATGATATGCAATAGTAAGCAACGGTCGGACTGACTCAATGTGGACAACATGAGCGAATGTTTCATCAAAATCAACTCTCTCAACCTGTGTATACCCTTGAGCAACCAACTAAGCTTTTTTCATAACAACATTCCCTAACTCATCATTTTTGTTCTTAAAAATCCATTTAGTTCCAATCACATTATCATGTTCAGATCTTGGAACTAAATCTTACACATCATTGCGGAAAAATTGTTCAAGTTCATCTTGCGTAACATTTATCTAAAGTTCATCTTTCGATGCTTCATTAATGTTCTTTGGTTCAATATATGACACAAGACAAGAGCGTCTCACTTGAAGTTATACTAAACTCATGCATACTAACCTAATCATCTTTTGGTAGTCCATATTTTTTCCTTTCATCGAGTTTGCATGTCTCTGCGTATAGTTCCTATTATTGGTGATGAGGTGTGATCTTTCTGAATTTTGCTAAGAATATCCTTCTCAACACTATTCACACCCTCATCATTATCCAGTGTTTCATTGCTTTGTACATCATCCTTGGATTCCGTCAGTTTTAGTGGAGGTGTTGTCACAGGTGTAACAACAATGAGCACGACATCTGTGTTGACCAGTGACTCAGATGTTTCCAACAAACCATCTACATCATCCTCAATAGACTTTTCTTTCAGATGTGCAAAATCATCAAACACGACATTAAGTGATTTCATAATCATCCTAGTTCTTAGATTAAACATTCGATATGTATGATTATTAGTTGAATATCAAAGGAACAAATATTTATCGCTCTTTGATCAAACTTGGCTTGGTGATCTCGATCATTTAACACATAACATACACAACCAAAAACATGAAAATATATTAGGTTTGGCCTCTTTCTCATGATGATCTCATATAATGTCATCGTAGAACCACTCCTTAAATATACACGATTGGAAATATGACACGTTGTGTTTAAGGCCTCGTCCCAAAAGCATTTTGAAATATATCCATAACTCAACATGACCCGAGCCATATATTGCAAAGTTTGGTTCTTTCGTTCGGCTATGCCGTTTTGTTGATGGGTCTTTTGTGCAGAGAACTCATGTGTCACATTTTTTTGTCATACAAATATGTAAAATGTGAGCTCTCAGATTCCTTACCGTGGTCTATTCTGATCTTACCAACCCTCAAATTGTTCAAATTAGTAATCCTAGAAAATAATTTCTTAAATACATCAAAAGTATCAGAATTTTCTCTAGTAAGATTACCCACGTAAATGTGAAAAGTAATTAACACAAACAAATGAATACTTTTTACCTCTCAAGCTTTTTATTTCCATTGGACCTGTAAGGTCCAAAAATTAAAATGACGTAATCCAACTGCATGCAAATCTAGAAGAAATGAAAAATAGCTAATTAAATAATTTTAATTGCATAAATTGAATATGATGTGCATGGTTGCATGTGTAAAAAGTACTTTCTACACGAATGCATGTAAACTGTATTTTTAAAGGTCATTTGAGATGCGATCGAGGAACGGAGATCGAGGGCTGAAAAAGAGAAAATGTTTTGATTAAATACTTGTTTTGATGCTTTATGATATTTTTAAGAATAAGGAGTTTTGAGGTGATTTTATACGCCGAGTCGTAATTTTTAACGGTATTCGATTTTCGATGAAAATATGAACTTTTTGATAACTCGGCTAATATTTTCGCGAACTTTCCTAAACTAAATATTTTAAATATGCACTAATGTGCTTTTGGGCTTATTGTACCATTCTAATAGGCCCAATCTTACACACTTGTATATTTATCAAATAAATAAGCACAAACTCTCCCTATTATTTTCAAAAAAACACACGCCCCATCCCCTCTCTTTGCAAGGACTCTCCCCTCCCCCTTAAACATAGCACACAAGAAAATTTATGCAAGGTAAAGCCACGGTTTTCTTAAGGATTTCAGCCTAGGAGTTCTTCATCGCCGTTCTTCGCATCGTCAATTTGTTTTCGAGCGTAATTTACGTAAAGGCACGCCATAAATATCTTTTTTCTCATCTATCACACCCTATTACGTGTTTGATTATCGTTTGCATGAAAAACATGATTTTCTTATGATTATTTTTGTTTTTATGCTTGGGGTGTTATTAAATTATGTTTTCATAATTCAAAAACTTATGTTGTTATTGCATGAAGGGGCTGCCATATTAGGGTGACTTGAGGAGAAGATTTTTCAACATGTTAGGAGGTACATGATTCATGGTTGAAGGTTGCACACGAATTGGAATAGGCTTGAGCGAATTATTGCATGTTGGGACACAAGGGACATGGTTAAGAGGAAACCCAGCGCAAGGCTCAATCAGAGCTTGACCAGGGCTCGGGTTGGACGCAGCTGGGTGTGAGAAAGAGTCCTAGCAAGCCCGACAACCAGGGAAGAGCCCATGCACGATGGGACTCTTCCCAAGCAGTCGAGGGCTGTGTGGCGTTGAGGGGAATTGCGGTCGAGCCAGGGGGTCCAAGCTAGGTCTAGGGGTTGTCTAGTGATGGTTCACAAGGGTCTGGGCTCAGGTGGTGGCTCGGGTGAGGAGTCCTAGAGGCGTAAAGATGAAGGAACTCGCGCATGCTCTTGTTTTTGTGCAGGAGGTTGCACCAGGCTAGGGGCTTGTCAGTAGGGTCCATAGGTGGTTTGGGAAAAGCTTGGCTCGGGCATGGCTCGAAGGAAACGTGAAGTGGCTCGAGGGAATTAAGACTAGGGTTCGGTTTTTAAAGTTTAAATGGCTAAGGGTGGAACCATGGTCCACGAGGGTCGAGTCATGGTTCACGAGGGTAGTTTAGGTATAAAAAGTCTATGATTAAAATTTGAAAAGAAAATATTAAAGTTTGAACTAATTCGGGATTAAAACGTTCTACGAATTGATAATTATGAATTAAATCGAAAGCCATGAATTTAAGCTAAATAAAAATATAAGAAATATAATTTAAGCTTAAATAATTATTTAGGACGGTCTAGTATCAACGAAAGTAAGAAAAAGTCAAAATCGAGAAATTTTACGTCTAGAGGTAAAACAGTCATTTTACACCTGAAAAATAGTAAACGTCTTGGCAATGCCCTGAATGCTGTAAATAATGATAATATGCTTATTTTAAATGTTATGAAATTTTGCGATGAAACGATAATGCTAAAAGATATGTTGCATGCTTGATTTAAAAGAAAAAATGATTATTCTATGCTTGAAATTTTATGAGTGATGAAAATACGAAAAGTTGAAAGAGGAGAAGTAATTGTGACTAATATGATGATATGATAATTATGATGATATGTAAGGCCAAGGCTCAGTTGACGGGTGAGAGTTTCCCTGATGTCCCCGCCGCCCAGTGCTGTGGTTATACGTAGATGGATCCATTGACCTTCAGCTTATACGAAAGTCACAATTAACGATCTGAATTCAACGAAGAGGAAAACGTATACGTATATGATGAAAAAGAAAATGTTTATGATGAAAGGAAAAATGTTTATGTTTATGTATGTTCATGAAAAGTTATGTTATGTAAAAGTATTTTCACTGTTGCGTGTGATTGCATATGTACCACTTGCTATTATGATTATGGTTTGCTGAGTCAATAGACTCACTAGGTGTGATCGATGCAGGTGAGCATGATATTGATGTTGAGGGGCTTGATGGTTGATCTTACTGGACTAAAGATGCACATAACCTGAGGACCAGCGCTAGTTTTCCGTATTTATATTAAGTTTATGATTTAAGTTTACGTTAAAGATTTTTATGACTTTTGTGATTGCATTTGAGTGATTTTTGAGAGGATGTTAGAATTAGGTTGATTTTGAAATATTGCTAAGTTTAGGTTTGATAAACGATTTTGTGCTTGGAATTCTTTCCTTTGAATTCAAATATAGTTGGTTGTTTTATTTTTAAAATAGTGCAAAGCTAATTTAAATATATATACATATACATTCGGCCGAATTAATGGGGAAATTTTTTTTTTGGTATTTTTTAAAGCAAAACGAGTAGTGGACGTTTCAGGACCCATACGATCCATATGCAATAATTCAAGACAACATGTTGTGCCAAAATGTTGTAACACTTGGCGCGGCACACAAGTTTTCTTACTTTTATGGAATACTCCACACACATACGGTATTCCAGATGTTAGATTAGGCATACATCACACAACATAGTATTTTCCTAGATTCTTCAATGTCTTGATGTTTTTATGGTTTAACTTTTTATGTCACGGATCTAGTTCACATATCACGTGTGTCCGCTAGCATGTTCCTCTCTCAGTTGATACCAATTATCAGCAGATCTTGTATATGTCATATTACAAGTATTAGCTTTATCAAAGACTTCAAAAGTATTTTTGTCATACTTAACATTAATTCATCATCACATAATTGACTAATGATTATTAAGTTTTAGTTAATCCCTTCAACATGAAGCACATTGTGAAGCTTAGGGAGTCCATCCACGTTCAGTGTTCCTTTTCTAGCAATCCTTCTTTTTGCACTACCTCCATAGGTCATTCGGCCACTCTTTCATTCAACATAATCAGTGAGGTGGTACTTTGAACCTGTCATGAAACGTCTATTACTCGTTTTTTTAAAAATATATTAGAAATTTTTTTCTTTTAAACATCTCGGCCGAAACATACTTATACAGATATATAATTTTTGCACAATTTAAAAATAAACCAACTAACTTATTATTTGAAAATCCAAAAGAACGCAGTGCAAAACATAATCGTCAATACAAACCTAAAGCTAGCATTTTTCAAAAGTAGCATAAATATCTTGTATCCTCTAAAAAATCACACAAAAGCATATACATATATATTTCCCTTTCATTGAATTCAAATAATTAATTGTGACTTTCGTTTCAGCTTTTGGTCGATTGATCAATGCTACGTATAACCATGGTACTGGGTGGCGGGGATATCAGCGACACTCTCACCCGTCAGTTGAGCCTTGGCTTTACATATCATCATATCCTTTCATATTCGTATTCGTATTATTCACATTCAAGTCATCTCCTTCAATCCTTTCATTATATTCATCACTTATAAACATTCATGCATAAATATCATTTTCTTTTAAATCAAGTATGCAACACGTCTTTTATCATTATTATTTTACATTATAAAATTCCATAATCTTTCAAAATAAATATTTTAACATTCATTACAGCATTCAGGACGCTGCCAGGACGTCTAACATTTTTCAGGTGTAAAATGAACGTTTTGCCCCTGAAACCCTAACTTTCCCAATTTATCCTTAGACCTTGAAACGTCGACCCGAATCAATCCAAACTTAACATAAAACCTTAAAATACACTCATAAACATTTCGTAGGTGTAAAATTAAGTTCTTCGACTAATTTTTCAATTTTTTTTAAAACTTGAACCTACATCTCGTTTTTTTTTATCCTGAATCAACTCGAAAATTAATCAAACTTTAACCATAGCTTATTAAAAACTTACCATACCCTATGCAACCCAAATCAAGCCATTTAAACCCATAGAAACCACCTAGCAAGCTTCTGAATTTTTTGCCCTAATTTGAACGAAACCCTAGCCTCCCAACCTTGCACCCCTTTTGCCCTAGCCCTTAACCAACAAGACCAGCCCCTATGTAACCTTGCTTTCAATGTTATTATTAAAATATAATTATATTATTTTAATATACAAAATTGTATGTAATATGACACATGAGTTAATATTTGCGTACTTAATACATATGAAATATTAAAATATTTAATCACTTTTGTAAAAAAAAATATATAAGCGTTTAGTATGAGATGGTGTATAATTAATCTATAAATTTGGTCAATTTAATATAGCCTATAATATTCTAATTTATATTTATGTTTATGGTAATAATATAAAGAAAGTAAAACTATCAATTAACATATTTTTTATGCAAGGATATGTTTGGAATTTAACATTCTAATTTATTTTATTTATTTATTTTTTATGGTCAAATTTGATTATGTATAGAAAGTTATTTTAAAAAATATCTTTTTATATTGTAAATTGACCATGTTTAGCCATTCATTATGTTTTAGTTTGTTTAGAAATTTTATTAATACTCTTAATTTCTTAAAATAATTAATAGAAAAATTAATATCTATAGAAATTATAATTACACAAGCTAAAAATATTAATTTTATAGTATAAGGATAATGTACTTTTATTATTTAAAAATAAATATTGTTTCTATTTTAAAAATTACAAACTTCTTTTTATTATTATTTGTCTTATTATTATTATTTTTAGCTGTAAGAAGTTGTTGTACTCAACTATTCTGGATTTAACAACAGCTGAGAAACTATGAGATCATTGCACAAGAGTCACCGATCTTCTGTGACAATACAAGCATCATAGCAATCACCTAAAATCTACACTCTAGGACCAAATATATTCATGTCAGACATCACTTCATCAGATATCATGCTCTGAAAAAGAACATAAGACTGGAATATGTCTCAACCGAACAACAAGCAGCGGATATGTTCTGTAAGGTCCAAAATGTGACAATGTAATCCAACTGCATGCAAATCTAGGAAAAATGAAAAATGACTAATTAAATTATTTTAATTGTATTTATTGAATGTGGTAGGCATGTTTACATGTTTAAAATATTTTTTCTACTAGAATGTATAAAACTATGTTTTAAATTCGAGACTCGATCCAGGAACGGAGACCGGCGACTGTAAAGGAAAAATATTTTTATTAAATGATTATTTTTAATTTTATAATATATGGTATATTTTAATGTGAATTTTCGAAAATAGCAACTTTTGAGGTGTTTTTAAGCGCCGTGTCGCATTTTAAACCGGTAATTGATTTTTGACGAAAATAGGGACTTTTTGGGAACTCTGCTAATATTTTCGAAATTTTTTCTAAACGAAATATTTTAATTACTATCTAATGGGCCTAAATCTTTGTTAGTGTTTAATTATTATTTAAACTCAAGATTATCCCATAATTTAATCATAAACTCACGCCTCCCCTACCCCAAATCCTTCAAACTCTTTCTTCCTAAGCAAAGTCACGACACACACCATGATTTCAAGGAGAAAAGTTCAAAAGTTTCAAGGGTTCAATCCGTCGTCTCCTCGTCGTCGTTCTTCGATTTGTCAACGTAAAATCGTGCATTTAAAACGCAAAGGCACGCCATATTCTTTTCTTCAAACATCTATCACACCACAGTATTTTATTTAATTGAGTTTTTGCATGAAAAACAAGTGCATCATGAAACAATTTTGTTTTTGTGGCATATGTCAATTTTAAAGCTTGTATTTTCATTCAAAATCATGTTTAATATGATCTAAAGCGGTTGCCATGATTAGGATGAGGTTGAGGGATGTTTTTACATGTTTTAGAGAGTCCCAAATCACCCTAATATGCCGCACAACGTGAATAAAACAAGCTGGAAACATGTTTCTGATATAGTGATCATAGGGGCTCGGTTGATCGGGGTTTGTGGCTTGGCTGGGGCTGGACCAGGGCTGGGCTAGGGTCATGTATGAGTCAGGAAAAGAGTCCTAGCCACGCTAGTATTCGAGACAAGAGGCTGGGGAGGAGTCCTAGCACTCCACCCGAGAGAGGTATCAAGGGAATAGCGCAGGGTTGTGGATGGTGCAGGGAAGAGATGGCTCGACCTGGGGGCTTTAGGCTGGGCTAGGTCGAGTTATTAGGGTCCTAAGATGGTGCATGAGGGGCTGGTTCAAGGGATAGCTCGTTGGGTAAGCAGCTGGACAAGAAAACGTGGAGTCCTATCAAGCTAGGAAGTTCTCGGCTGTTTCTGCAGCTTGTGTTGTAGCTTCGGTTTTGGAGCTTGGGTTGGTCTGGGCTGGGTCTGGGCGTGGTCCAGGGTGGTTAGCGTCATGAGGGGTCGAGTGGTTAACAGCTGGTAGTGTCCTAGAAGGAGACAGAGTCCTAGTGCACCAAAACACCTCACATGCACACACGCTTGCAATTGGGTCCAAGGTGCAGGGGCTTTAGCGCGGGCTAGGGGATGGTTCTTGGGCTTGGGGCTAGTCAGTAGGGTTCATGGATGAGTTGGCTAGAGTTTGGCTCAAGGTGGCTCGGGCGGGCTCGAGTATTTTGGGAGTTGGTTCGGGTGGTTCGATAAGGTGTCAATTTCGAATTATTAAAAATTAAAATTAGAACCATGGGTCCACGGGTGTGGTTCATGGCTCACCAGGGTATAATAAACAATAAAAATGTTATTTTTAAAATTTGATATCAAAATAATGAGTTTTGGATTATCCGGGATTTAATTGTCGCACAAAACGTTACATAAAGAATTAATGAAAACACCTAGATTTAAGCTTAATAAAATTATGAAAAATTACATTTAAACTCAAGTAATTATTAAAAGTCTAAGTTTTAAATTTGAGAATTTTACAGTAAGGTTTGGTTTAATTCGATATTAAAGCACATTAATATGTTATATTTAAATATTAATTTAAAAGTAATCGATTTAAGCCAAATAAAAATATTAAAAAAATCATGTAGGCTTAAATAATTATTTAGGACATGTTAGTGCCAATGGAACTAAGAAAATGTCAAAAACGTGAAATTTTACGTCTAGGGGCAAAACGGTAATTTTACACCAGAAAATTAATAAACGTCATGGCAGTGTCTTGAATGCTGTTTTTATGCTAATATGATTATTTTCAATAGTTATTGATGTTTATGAATTTTTATATGTTAATATGTCAATTTTAAATGTTTGTTAATTTTATGATGTTAATATGTTTATTTTTAATGTTTGTGGACTTTAATATGTCAAAATGTTATTTTAAATGCTATGATACGTTAAAATGTTGGTTCTAAATGTTTATAGATGTTTTTATGATTTAATATACCGAAACGTTTATTTTAAATATTTATGATTTAATATGTGAAAACGTTTATTTTTAATGTATATGATTTATATGTTTATTTTAAATGTATATGATGTTAAAATGTTTATTTTAAAACGTTCATGGCTTTTTATGATTTTTATATGTTAAAAAATTTATTTTAAATGTTTACGGATTTTTAATCTATTAGAATGTTTATTTTAAAATGTTTATGGATGGTTATGATTTTAATATGTTAAATCATGATTTTTAAATGTTTAAAATTTTTTTATGATTTAATATTAACATTTAAAAGATATGTTGTATGCTTGGTTTAAAAGAAAAACGTTATATGCCTGTTTAATTTTTAAAAAGTGATGAGAATATAAAACGTTGAAGGAAGTCAAGTAATTGTGACTAAATATGTTGGAGATATCGTGAGGGTTATGGTCTCAGTGGGAGCCCGACGATCGTATTTCCATTGATACGAATACGATGATATGATTGGAGATGTCGTGAGGGAAAAGGCCCCAGAGGGAGCCTGTTTACGGGAAAAGACCCCAGAGGGAGCCCATTTATGAGAAAAGGCCTCAGAAGGAACCCGTCTACAGGAGAAGGCCCCCAGAGGGAGCCCAACGATCGTATTTCCAATGACATGATATGTTAATACGTAGGCCAAGGCTCTGTTGACGGGTGAGAGTGTCGCTGATGTCCCCGCCGCCTAGCACTGTGGTTACATGTAGATGGATCCACCGCCCAATACGAATACGTGATACGAATACGAATATGATCTGAATTCAACGAAAACGAAAACGAATATTAATATGTTGATATGAATATGGATACGAATATGAACATGTTTATGATGAATATGAATATGCTTACATGTTTATGTTGATATGAAAATGTTTATGAAAATGTTTTTATTTAAAGTTTATGCATCATGAAAATGTTTACGAAAATGTTCATGTTAAAATTTTATACATCTTCATATAAATGTTATTTTAAGTACAAGTATTTTTCACTGTTGCATGTGATCTATATATATACTACTTGTTATCAATATTATGGTGTGATTGATGCAGGTGATATTGATAATTATGATATTGGAGGTCTTGATGGTCGACTTTGCTGGACTGTCGGTGCACATAACCCGAGAACCAGCGCTTCTACTTTCCGCATTTAAGTTTATGATTTACGTTAAAGATTTTATGACTATTTATTTATGCTTTTTGAGAGATTTTTTAGAGGTTTAGTACGAGCTACACTTTTCAAATAATGTTTTTAGGTTTGGTAAAACGTTTGACGATTTTATGATTCAAACTATTTTCCTTTGATTTTTAAATGTTAGTTGGTTGTTTTATTTTAAAAATGTTTCAAGGTATTTTTAAAGTACATATATATGTATTTGGCCGATTTAGTAAGAGGAAAGAAAACTATAGAACGTTTTAAGAAAACGAATAGCAGACGTTTCACTAATATACTATAGTTATTGGGCCTAAAATTGCACCAAATTATTTATTTAAAACAAGGGCTCCTAAGCCCGGAACCTATACACCTCAAACAAACGTGTACACAAAGGAAAATACTAGGGCTCCTCCATCAGCAGCTTATACGATAACACACCATACTTTCAAGGCTTTCATGTGAATTGAAGGGCAACAAAATGCAGCAAGCTTCCTCCCCCATCTCTCCGCCAACGTCCCTCGCGTCAAAAATTGTTTTTCGTGCTTGAAGTACGCAAAGGCACACTTTAAACTTTCTTCACTCCTCGTTCGTACCATATTATGTGTATTTAACATGATTGCATGAAAAATATGATACACTTTCTTATATTTTTCGTTTTTATGCCAAAACATTAAAAAAACTTGAGTTTTTATCTTTCTAAATTCATGATTATGATGCACAAAGAGGCTGCCATGATAGGACTATGGGAAAGGACGTTTTTCAACATGTTTAAGGCTCCATAGATGCGTGTTTAAGGGCTGGACAGTAGGGATGCAAGAGCTAAACGAAAACTTGGTTTTAAGGAACTAGGGTTTTCGAATTTAGGTTCTAAAAGGGCACGACTGTGGGATGCTGCTGGGACGTGTTCAGGTGTCCTAATAGGTCTAGTCATGTTCCTAGGATGATTGAGGGAAGGCTGGTTTGAAGGGAAAGGGCTATAGCGTGTTCCTTGGGCGTGCGCACCATGTAGGGCTCGGGTTTGGGGGCTATGGGTGCTAGGCTCCCTAAGCTCGGTATAGCAGGGTCCCTAGGGGTCGGTCATGGTCCTAGAAGGGTTGATTAGGGTCTGGACATGGTGGTTAAGGGATAGGATCGAATGACTTGGACTTGGCTAGGGCTTTGGTTCGAAAATAAGGCAAGAAGTTCAGTAGCTATCTAGGCTTGTTCAAGGGTTTTAATTGGCTTGATTTGGGATGAAAAATGGTTAGTTAGGCGTTAGTTCACTACAAGAAAAAATCAAAACAACAACGCACATACGACAACGGTTTTTAACCGTTGTCAATGGTTTTAGTAAAAACCGTTGTCGTATGTGCATTTTTTAAGCAAAAGAAAACGGTTTTTATAAAACCGTTGTCTTTCGGGGGCAAAAGACAACAGTTTTATAAAAACCGTTGTCTTTTGCGGGTAAAAAACAATGATTTTTAGGGTCAATGACAACAGTTCTATAAAACCGTTGTCTTTGAGCGTTTTTTAGGGTTAAAACCATTGTCTTTGAACGTGTTTTTTGGACAATCGACAACGAATTTCTAAAACCGTTGTCGATTAGCATGTTTTTTGGACAAATAATGCCATATTTAGCGACGGGTTTGCTGAAACCGTCGCTAATTTAAAAATAGAGACGGTATTAATCTTTAGCGACAGTTTTAAGTAACCATCGCATGTTTTAAATTAGCGACGTTTTTTCTAAAACCGTCCTTAATTTTAGCGACAGTTTTAGCAAAACTGTCGCTAAATATAATGACCTTTGCAAACAAAACCGTCGCAAATTTAAAATATGTGAAAGTTTTGCAATAGCGATGGTTTAAGCAAAAACCGTCGCAAATTATCTATAAATATCCGCACTTTCAGTCTATTTTCCTCCACACCACTTTACAACATTTAAAATTTTTCTCTCTTACACGATTTATCACTTCACAACACTTAAAATTTTTCTCTCTTACATGATTTTAGTTTCGATTTAGGGTAAATTTTTTCGCTTTAATTTTTGGTAAATTTTTAAGTGTTAGTTAAGTTCATGAATATTGTTAGCCTCAAATTGTAAGTTTTTTTAGATTTGTTAAATTATTAAAAGTAATTTTTTTACTGAAAATATTAGCGACGGAAAACATGAAAAAATGGTCGATAAAATTAGCGACCGACTTTATGGTAAACCTTTGCTAATTTTAGCGACGGACTTTACGGAAAACCGTCGCTAATTTTAGCGACGGTTAATTACATAAATCCGTCGCTAATTTTAGCGACGGTTTGTGCAAATTCTAGCTACAACAACGGTGAAAAATCGTTGTCTTTGAGCGAACCCTTTAACCACAGGGGTTTTAACAACGGTTTTTCAAGACATACGACAACGGATTTTCACCGTTGTCGTATGTATTTTTTCTTGTAGTGGTTAGTTATGGTTAAATTTTGGTAAAGTTTGGTTAAGTTTCGAATCGATTCGGGTTAAAACCGGGATGTCGGTTTAAGTTTTAAAACGAATTGATAAATAAGTCGAGGAGCTTAAGGTTACATCTAAAAAATATTTATGAGTGTATTTTAAGGTGTTATGTTAAATTTGGATGGATTTGGGTCGTCGTTTTAATGTGTAATGATAAATTGGGAAAGTTAGGTTTTCAGGAGCAAAACGGTCATTTTACACCTGAAAAATGTTAGAAGTCCAGGTAGTACACTGAATGCTGTAATGAATGATAAAATTTTTATTTTGAAAGTTTATGAAATTTTATGATGAAAAACGATAATGATAAAAGACGTGTTGCATGCTTGATTTTAAGAAAAAAAATATTATTGCATGTATGTTTCTAAAATGATGGAAACAAGGAAAGAATATTATGAAAGAAGTTATTTAATTGTGACGGTAAGAAAATGGGGATTCGTGAGGGACGAGGCCCCAGAGGGAGCCCGACGATCGAATTTCCATCGAAAAGATATGATGATATGTAAGGCCAATACTTAGTTGACGGATGAGAGTGTCGCTGATGTCCCCGCCGACTATAGGCCAAGACACATAACGGAAAAGTGGTTAATATAGCCTCGCCGTCTGGTACCATGGTTACAGCTGATATTGATCAATCGACCGAAAGATGAAAGGATGGTCACAATTAATGAACGAAATTCACCTTAAAAAGAATGTATATGTATATGTTTATGATGAAAAGAAAAAAAGATATGATGAAAGGAAAAATGTTTAAAGCATGCATATTCATGAAAAGCTATTTTTATTAAAATTATTTTCACTTTCGCATGTGAATGTATATATATTACTTGTTATCATGGTTAAGGTAGGCTGAGTCATTAGACTCACTAGGTGTGATCGAAGCAGGTGAGCATGATTTTGATGATATTGGAGGACTTAATGGTTGAACTAACTGGACTGATGGTGCACATAATCCGAAGACCTTTGCTAGTTTGACAGTATTATGATTTAAGATTTCTTGAAAGATTTTATGACTTTTAATGCTTTTGAGAGATTTTGAAAAGATTTAAAAGTTTTTGCTATTTTGAAAAATGTTAGTTTTAGGTTTGGTTTGATGGTTCACGGTTTTATATTTTGCACTGCGTTCTTCTGAATTTTCAAATAATAGGTTGGTTGGTTTATTTTAAATAACAAAAAGTATATATATGTACATACTTATAGTTCGGCCGAAAGCATAAAGAAGAAATAAAAAAAATAAAATTTTTAGTATCTTTTAAAGAAAAAAGAGTAATAGACGTTTCATGTTCACTAAATCACTTCATGAGACTAAGTGACGGATCGTGTGCTAGGCACCTTAGGGGTGTTTTCAACACAATAACTCAAGGAGCTGCAATAACTCAAGGAGCTGCAATAGCTCGTGTTCTAAGAATGTATACATCGATGAATTAGATCAAGTTCGGTATTAAACCAAGCGGAAAACATTTGAAATAATCTTTCGTTAAGAAAACTGATATGTTTTATTTATTGTGCAACTGAAAAACTGAATTACGGGAAAATCAGTTAGAGCTTATATCAGTTCAGTTATGGACAAAATTAAACTGATATCAACTGAACTGATCAAATCAGTTAAGAACAAAACAAGCAGTTAAACAGTTAAAAGACACAGTATATGTTTATGGATGTTCGGATTCTTCAACTGCTCCTACGTCACCCCTTCTACCTCCACGGGTAGGATACACTAGAAGACTTAGATTTATACAACACCTTGTACAAATACTACACAACTTAGGACTTACCCACTGCCTAACTGAACTCCTAGTCTAGACTGAAGGCAGCACCTTCCAGCCAACACTTGTTTAACGTCTGTGTGTCAAAGACTACACACACAAGTTTATTGTCTTTGTGCAAGACTGTAATTTGGGTGGTGGTGTGTGCGTGTGTATGAGAACTGAACAATGAACACTACCAAAAAGTGTTCTCACACACTGAGGGAAATAAGCTTCTAATCTAAGCTGATATAACTTTGAAGTGTTCCCTCACAACTGGGCGTGATACTTCTTGTAAGCTGATATGTAATATGCGTGCCCTTTCTCCTTTTTTTTTTTTCTCTCTTCTAGCCACACTGTGTATGTTTCGTTGTTACTGAGTCTTCACTGATCTTCTATTTATAGGCGCGAAGCTTGATCGTGCAGTGAGACTCAATTATTGTATCCGTTGCATTTTGAATTTGTTGTTTGGAATCCATTCCGGAACTTTTGGCTTTAAGCTTCTGATGCAACGTTCATGATTGTACTGTGATTGTACAATTGTTTTTGTACCTTTGCGCACAGCTGTAATCCATTAAGTAAGCTTGTCGTGATCTGCAACTGATTGCTCCTAACTGAAGTTCTGAACAGGTCTTGTTGCGGTGAGGTGAAATCAGTTGGTTCTTCAGCTTAACTGATTTCACTGATTCAGTTGAACTGCTCTTACGATTCATCAGTTTAGCTGGTCAGTTCGTGGGATCAGTTAGCGATTTCAGTTAGCATATCGATCGCTTCAGTTTCGACTATTTCAGTTGCTGCGCACTTAAGGTAGATTATTAGAAACAAAATAACAAGTTTTGTTAATATCAAAATTAAGCAAAGATTGCGAACTTGAAAAGTTCCAACACTATGTTTTCTTTTTTTTTTTAAGAAATGTTTTAGGACTCATTGACTTATCTTAAAATCTTATTTAAGGGGAATTTTGAGTTTCTGAAAGTCAACTGATAAGACAGAAGTCAGTTACCCTTAAGCCCAATGAATGTCAGTTTAGTATCTCAACTAAACTGAGACAGTGTGCTCTCGGAATAACTGATCTTATCATCTAGTCGACTGAATTCTCAACTCAGTTTAAGTTCCTCATCAATATCTGTTGACTTTTGACCTATCCATCTCAAGGATTAGCAGTTACTAATTCAAATCCTTCCTTTGACAATTGTCAAAAAGAATTTGAAAAAGTCATAGTACATATGTTCATCAATCTTCACTCTGCGACCCAAAAATATCACTATCAAACTGTCCTCAAATCAAATGACAGTAGTCAAAATGTAGTTCAAGTCATCTTCCAAGATAAATGTCACCAAAGCCAAAATTGGTCAGTCTAAGGCTTTCAAGTCCAAGCCTAAGAGGAAGTTGATCATACATCACAGTGATACTGAAGCTGCACTTCTCCACCAATCAAGAAAGCCAGAACCACCAAAGCCAAACCTATCTCAACGTCAGGAAAACTGGCACCTTTGCTTGTTGAGAAATAGAAGAGGCATGAGATCATAACTCAAAAAATTGATCTATTTTTGCCCCAAACTGATGTCAAGATAGCTACTACTAAGACAACTGACAAAGGAGATTCTGCTGAGCCCAAAGAAAAGTTAACTCTGGTTAGAATAGCTGCCCCTCTTCAGACAATTGCTACACCTACCATTCTACCACCCGCTAGGCCCAAAGGCGTAATAACCAGGGATCCTAATGAAGCTACTAAATCTGGCTTAGCCTCCTCATACACTTCTAAAGTACCAGAAAGAAAATGAAAAGACAAGATGGAAGAAGCTGAGCAGTTCATACTCATGTCTGCCGTCCACTAAAGAGGATCGATTACGGTGCTCGGAAGCGCAACAGAAGTTTCAAAAAATTATTTTCATGAAGAAAACCGAGCACCTCTACTAAGATGTGTAGCAAACATCATAAAACAAAAAATTTCATACATAGGGTGTTTTAGAAAAATTATCTATCAATCACAAGGATTGATGTTTTGGCACCAACTAAGTTGTAAACAACTTAGCTCTTGAAGGTAGACAATCTACAAGCTTCCTCTTTGCTCTTGGACTCTTTTCTTCAAATTAGGTCCACCACTAACAAAGTAGATCCACTCTAATATTGCACTAGAAAAATTAGAGCATTTTTCTTTGAGAAGAGTATAATTTTCTCAACAAAATTGAAGAAGAAAATTGGGAGAAAACTTGGATGCAAGTTTCGGCCAACATACATAAGGAGAGAAGGGGGATAACTTTCTTGGTGCTTGAAAAAGTTAAAGTTAACATGTGCATGCCATGCCTTGGTTATTGAAAAAGTTGTCTCCCAATCCTTCACATCCCATGCATGCAATTCTATTTGGGTTTGTAACAATTACAAAGCCCATGGACTTTTATTTAAATATCTCAAACACATTTGAGACCATTTAAACTTTTCTTGATTTTACTCAAGAACTCTAGTTGAATAATTATTTCCAATTGGGCTCTACAAGACCCAATATGATTTAATTAATTCAACATTTGAATTAATTTAATTATTTGGACTCTAATAGGCCCACTAGTGTTTAATTAATTCAACACTTGAATTAATTTAATTTAGTCCATAATAATGTTTATGAAAATCACTATTTTCAAGTACATTATTTATTTGACCAACTTTTAATTTAGGAGCACTTCCACAAATTAAAAGTTACAATTCCCCCATAGAAGTCATACTTCTAATTTTCTTTGTACTTATAAACTTTATAAGCCGTTCAACACATTGAACTAATTTCCTTCTCAACGGGATCTAAAAAGTTACCACTTGTGTGACCCTCAATTGTTCATTGATACAACTAGCCGTGGGTTCACATCTCAATGTGATTCGGGACTAAACATGTCCTTATATGAGCATACCCCAGTTGCTCCATTCTTACTTATCAACTCCTTGATAATATGAACGTCAGAACTCAAGTCTGATAGTACCCAACCAATCATGTTAAATGCCTAGCAGCATCGCTTACATGATTCCCGAGGTATGAAATGATAGTGTCTGCAAGAACCATTTTATTATGGTAAGCTTACAGTACGGTCCCTTCATCTCATATATCCCGACCGATTCAACAACTGTTGGTATATCGAGAGTTGTCAAAGAATCGATACTATTTGTCATGTCGTAGTTGCATCGATGGTGTAATCTATGAAACTCCTTTCATAATTACCACCAACACTCTGATCAGAGATTTCATACTATATACACATAGGATATCTATACCGGAAGGTAAGCGGTGAATCCCCGACTACAATGCATCGACTCCTATATTTTTTGACAGAACACCCAACCTTGCCATCTGATGACCCCATATGAGTCGGTAAACAAGTCAAAGGGCAATTCTAGCATATAGAGTCTCAATGTTGTCCCGGGTCATAAGGACTAATGGTGTATAATCTTAAATTAGGACGTTTCCACTCGATAAGTGAGAACCACTTGGAAAGTCCTTTATGGAGGGTTGTTCAGTGCACTCTACAAGGAGCACCTATCTGCATGCTCTGACATCATAATGTCCCCTACCAGTAAAACATGGTACTCACATCGCAGATACTAGTCTCAAACTCGAGCGGCCTACATCCTTCTTAGCGGCGGTTGAATCGACTAGGAACTGTTTAGAATATACAGTATTCTAAATATGAGTTTCATGATACTCATCATATGGGCATCCCATATTTTTTCTACTATTTGTATATTCAAGGACTTTATCTATGCAACTAGCATGTGTATACAGATAAAGATGTGCCAAAACAATAATTTCAAATATAATTAAAATAAAGATTGTTTATACATAGAGTTTCAACATGAACCCTCGGCCAACACTTGGCTCGACGAGCACCTACTCTAACAGTCCAAACTCATATCGATCTCTTGATAGACGAAGTAAATGAATTTGCTGAGACCAAGAATGAATTCTATGATGAATGGTATCATTTTTGAACAGTTTGTTCTTGAGAAAATGGTAATGAAAACTGTAAAAACTGTATCAGTAAATCATGCATTGGAAAAGAGAAAATACTTCTTCAATCTGATACGCATTAGGAAACTAACTCTTATTTGTGAGGAGCTGAAGAAGAATTATGATCCAACATGTTCCACTGCCCATGATGATAGAGCTACATTCACTCATTTGGATGCAGATTTGAGCTCACTTTAATTGCAATTCAAGTTCTGGGAGATGGATCAACAGTTGTTCATTCCGGTTGATACAAAGAGTAAGAAATTATTCAATTGCAATTCAATTTCTGGGAGATGGACCAACAGCTGTTCCTTCCAGTTGATACAAAGAGTAAGAAATTATCCAAAAAATCGATTGAACCGACTCAAAATCAGCAACCAGAAACCAAGAATCCATCAGTTCCTTCGTTCGGCTCAAATAAGAATGTTGCTGAATCAACTGAATTGTCACTCAGTTTAACCTCAGATGTACAGTTGCCAACTGAATTATTTGAGGAGGCACCACTGATTGATGCTAATAAAATTGTGAATACAATGGTTAACAACATTACAAACATTGAAAGATCTGATGCTATGTGATGACAACTGAAGAATCGACACTAGGAGAATCAACTCAAATTACTGGCCTTATAATTCAAGAAACATTCTTCATCATCGAAACTCTAAAAAACCATCTTGCCCTTACTTCTTTAATCGTTGATTGTGGCATACCAGATAGAATCTCAAGTGATTAAAACTGAAGCTGCTTAGGCAGACGAACCAGTTGACATTGCTGAGCCAAGTAACCAATTGATCATTGAAACGTCCTGCCCTTTTTATTACTTTAAAAGTACTAGGAAATTTTTTTTTTATAAACACTCAATTTTCGGCCATGTACTTAAACCTCATGAAAATATTAAAATACTTTAACCTTTTAAAAATAAAATACCAACCACCTAGCATTTTAAAAATCAAGTGCAATAGTCATAAAATGAAATCGTCGCATGTTTACCAAACCTAAAAGCAATAAGTTTGAAAAGTATAGCCCATTTTAAACCTCTCAAAAATCTCTCAAAGGCATAAGTAAATAGTCTTAAAAATCTTTAATCATAAATCATGAGTCAAAAGTCATAATGCGGAATAATAGAAGCGTTGGTCCTCGGGTTGTGTGCGCCTTCAGTCCAGTCAGTTCATCCGTCAAGACCTCCCTCAAACTCACCTGCATCCATCACACCTAGTGAGTCTAAAGACTCAACACACCATAATCTTTATAACAAATAATACGTATAAAACCACATGCAACAGTGAAAATACTTTTAGGTAAAAATAACATTTCATGACATGCATAAATAAATCTTATTCTTTTCTCTTTTTCCTTATCATGACATAAAACATTTAACATGATCATAAACATTTTCCTTTTCCCTTTTCCTTTTCTTTTTCCTTTTCTTTTGTTGAATTCATATCGTTAATTGTGACTTTCCTGATCATGATCATAAGAGTCGATGGATCCATCTACATGTAACCACAGTACTGGGCGGCGGGAGACACCAGCAACACTCTCACCGGTCAACTGGGCCCTGGCCTATCATTATTTGAATAGAAATACGATCGTCGGGGTTCCCTCTGGGGCCTTTTCCCATAAACCCCTCACGATATTCCCATTCTTACCGTTACCACAAATCTGTTACCACATAATCGTTACCACATATTCGAAATGATGAAAATACCATCGTTGGACTCCCAATGGGACCATAACCCTCACGACATCTCCAACATTATCGAATTAGTCACAATTGCTTCACTTCCTTCAACCTTTATATTCTCATCACTTTATAAAAAAATCATGCATAACATAACATTTTGTTTTTGAAACCAAGCATGCAACATGTCTTTTAAATGTCTTCTTTAAATCATAAAAATACCATGGACATTTAAAAATCATAATTAAATCATGAACATTTCATAAACATTTAAAAATAATCATGATATCATAAAAATAGCATTTAGGGCACTGCCATGACGATTACAAATTTATAGGTGTATAAAGTGTTAGAGTAGGTGCACGTCGAGCCAAGTGTTGGCCGAGTGTTCACAATGAGACTCTATGTATAAACGATCTTTATTTTAATAATATTTGAATTTATTGTTTTGGCACTTCTTTATCTGTATACCCATGCTAGTTGCATAGATAAAGCCCTTGAATATACAAATAGTAGAAAGAATATGAGATGCTCATATGATGAGTATCATGAAACTCATATTTGTAATACTATATATTCTAAACAGTTCCTAGTCGATTCAGCCGCCACTAAGAAGGATATAGGCCGCTCGAGTTCGAGACTAGTATCTGCGATGTGAGTACCATGTTTCATTGGTAGGGGACATTGTGATGTCCGAGCATGCAGATAGGTGCTCCTTGTAGAGTGCACTGAACAACCCTCCATAAAGGATTTTCCAAGTGGTTCTCACTTATCGAGTGGAAAAGTCCTAGTTTATGGTTGTACACCATTAGTCCTTATGACCCGGGACAACATTGAGACTCTATGTGCTAGAATTACACTTTGACTTGTTTACCGACTCTCAAGGGGTCATCAGGTGGCAAGGTTGGGTGTTCTGTCGAAACATATAGGAGTCGATGCATTGTAGTCGGGGATTCACCGCTTACCT